>NC_052055.2:0-318750 GCF_903992535.2 Arvicola amphibius | reverse complement strand
GAAGGCTGTTTACCACAAACCCACCAAAATCCTCATCCTTTGCTTAATCAGTCTTCATTGTCCCAATTCACAAATCCCCTTCTCCTTGCCAAGAATGAAGGCAAACCCATTTCCTTTCAACTTGACGTATCTCCGCCCACCAGAGAAACAGCATGGCTGAACCCTAAATGACACACGCTCCACTCAGCACTTATAATCTTCCCAACCACCAAGAACAGAATGAATCTCTATCTCAAGCAGGTTCCTGCAATTAGAACTCTGACTACTCATGCAAGCCAATTACAGGTTTTCCTTACAAAGCATACTGAATGGAGACATGGCTTTGGCACACCCTAACATTTCTTCTCGGCATCAGCTCTGTACTTGTGTTTTTCTGTTCTTCCATCCCTTCTAAACAACCCTAAACTTGGCATGCTACCACACACCAAGTTCCTATGTGCTGGGATTTAGGACCAGTCCTTAAATAGACAAAAGTTAGAAGGGAGGGGGGAAAACTATCTAGACATATGATAAAAAAATGTTATTTGATAGGATCTTTAAATTATTCTTTAAAAAAACTGTGTGAAGAGGAAGGTTTCCACAAATACTAGTAAAGTAAGTTCCATGTTTAATTTCTTTCTAACAGAGCAAGTATGTGGATAACTTCTCAAAATGCCAGATACACACACACACACACACACACACACACCAGTAAGAAACATACAGTATTATTACAGAAATAATCCAAGCCATACATTTTCTAATCCACTATGACTTTTGAACATACCACGCATCTTTGCACATTATATATGTATTCTGAAATACATTTTGCATATGTATTCTGAAAGTCCACTCCAAACTCTCATTTCACATTAAGCTTAAGAAGTGCAAAGGCATAGCTCTCAGTAAGTTATAAAGTTATACAATTTATTCGTTAAGCTAGATAAGAAAAAAACCAACAAAACCCCAATCACTGTTTCAAATCTTGCTTGCACCAGGAAAAAGAGTTCTTACTTATTTACTTATTTAGATTTGTTTGAGTGTTTTATTTTGCAGTGGTTGTTGTTATTTTTGAGACAGGGCCTCTCTATGTAGACAGACTTGGTTGTTCAGGAATTCGCGATGTAAAAGACTGGCCTCAAACTCACACTGTGTCCAAAGGCTGGAAAGGCTTGTGCCTCCACACCCAACTGTAAAAGAGTATCTAAATATGTGGATTGGTATGTATATTCTAACTTGCAGGGTCAATAAAAGGGTATGAAATGTGAACAAAAGAAGAAGATGGGTATGAAAAATGCCATAACATTTGAAGGCTATGTTTTACATGGAAAACTTTCAAAACCTTGAAGTAGTACATATCAAAGGGGAAAAGCATGAAATCTGGCCTAGTTCATATGCTATCAATGGTACAGAATTTGTGTGAAAATGATTCTGTAGTTCTTCTCACATTGGTATCTATGTTCATCCGTCTGGTGGCTGCTACTAGCTACAACAATCATCTTCCACACTTGGTAAACAAGCTCAAAAGCTAAGACAGAGAAATAAAGAAAGTAGCAGAAGCACAGCAGGTCACGCCCTGTCTCACATTTCACCAATATTGGTTAACTTATTGGAGTTACAAGTAAACACAAACAAACAACAACAAAAAACCCAAAGTGTTCCTAATGTGTATGAACCTAACCATACCAGCCAGCTTTAATGAACACTAATTTGCTCCTCATTTTATAATGTTCTGAGAAAGGAGGCAAAACAAAATCTGTACAACCATTGTATCTTTACATCATTCATTTACTTATTCTCCCAACCATCCATCTACCCACCCATCCATCCAGATGTTTAGGGGCCTCTTAGGTGTCAAGCAGTATGTTAGGGGCTGATAACAACAGTAGGTTGAAAATCAGGCAAAGAGTTTGTTAAAGCCGAGCTCAGTTTAATGGGGGAGAAAACCAAGGGACACTAAACTGTAAACAAAAAGTGCTTGCAAGAAGGGAATGGGACTATGAGAGAGCCACAGTGGGTAGGCAAGAGGATGATCAGAAAGGCTCTCACATCATCCTAAAGGATAATTAGGCCTTAACCACAAGAAGTAAGGGAGGAAAAAACAAAGGAAGGAGAAATGACTGTATACAGAAATAATATGTTCCATAAAAGACACCAGAGCGAAGAAGCTGGGCACAGGAGAAACACACATTAACCTGCTAGCCTGTTCTACCTATGGCAGGGACCTTGGGAAGAGAACAGGCAAGCAGGCACAACCAGACCTGAAGCCCGGGTAAAATATCTTTATATTTACATAACCAGGGGACCAAACCGGACTCTCTGAATGTGGCTGACGGTGGAGGAGGACTGAGAAACCAAGGACAACGGCAATGAACATGAACTCTACAGCATGGACGGGCTCACTGTGAGCCTTGTCAGTTTGGTTGCTCACCTTCCTGGACTTAGGGGGAGCTGGAAGGACCTTGGACTTAACATAGTGAAGGGAACCCTGATGGCTTTTTGTCTTGGAGAGGGGTGGAGTGGGGGTATGGGTGGAAGGGAGGGGAGGGAAGGGGGAGGAGATGGAAATCTTTAATAAAAAAAATGAGAAAAAAAAATGAAGAAAACTGTATGGCACGGATGACCTAAACCTGAGACCTAGGTACCAGTTCAACCATTAATGGATGCTGGGCATCTGATCCCCATTCTACTTGTGTAGACTCAAGTTATAACTCCTATGCCAGATTACAAATGGGGCAAATGAAATACATAAGGGACACAAAAACTGTGTTGTAAAAATAAACTATTCAGGAAATGAACATCATCATAGTACCATCGACTTGAAAAACCAAATGTTAGAACACAAACTGCAACCTGTTTAAAAGTTACTTTCTTCCTTTGAAAACTCAAAGATAGATTTTTAAAAACTGTGCCTAAAGAGATATAGTTTTTAAAAGTCTATACCAATACTTTAAAAGTGTTAAGAGAATAAGATCGACACAACTTAATATTTTTACTAAAATGTATTGTTAATCTGCATTATAACTTTACATGACCTACTGACTCAACTAAGCACGGTGCACAAGGGCTCACACACATTGAAGAGCCAAGCATGGTGCCTTCAGGGGTCTGGGACCTAGTCCTCTGTGCACATGTTACAGTTCTTAGCTTGGTGTTTTTGTGGGAACAACCGCGGGAGTGGGTATGTCTTTGATTATTTTCCTCCTGTTGGGTTACCTTGTCCAGCATCAGTGCGAGGACTTTTGTCTTGTCTTATTGTATTTTGTTTTGTCTTGTTTAGTTGTTGTCTCTTGGAAGCCTGCTCTTTTCTGAAGGGAGACAGAGGGGAGTAGATGAGGAGAGGGGAGGCTGGGGTTTCTGGGAGGAGTAGAGGAAGGCGAAACTGTGGTCGGGATATATTGTATGAGAGAAGAAACTATTTTCAATAAAAATAAATTAATTAAATAATTTTAAAATGGCAGGCTGCAAAATAACATATGTAATCACACTTCCATGAGACATAATCTTGCATTTAAAGCAATCATATAAATTTCCTCAGGAAAAAAAACAGGCATAAATTCAGGGTTGCCTGTCATAAGCTAATTACTTTATTACTGAGAGAGCTCAGAGCCAGCTAGATTAAGAATCTTCATACAAAACTACCAACATGCAGAAGAGCAGTGGCTCTCACCATCCAGCCAACATTTTAATGTCAAGTAATAAAGTAATGAAAGAGAATAGAACTGTGAGTTTTTAAAAGGAGATAAATGACTGTATTATCTACTCCATTATTGGTGTGTGCAGTTCTTTGTGCCAAAAAATGCAAAAATGAGCAAAATGAAGAAAATGCTCTGATATTAATGTTGGTATGTTGTAGTTTATCTCTATAACCCCGACCACCCTTATCTCCCCGGGAGGGGGCTGCTGAAGTATTAAACAGAGGCACGGATTTAACTTATTAAGTCAAGTGATTTTTAATGCTAAAATTGAATTATAAAGCATAACATGGGTCAATTATTATTAAAATAAATGAGTCATCTGAATTGCATGGACTAGGTATGTATTCTGAGATCACCTATCAAAATGACATGGTGGTAATTAAGATTTTCTGAAATAAGAAACAATACAGATACCATCTTACGAGTATTTTAAAGTTATATCCCCAATCACATCCTTCCTTTAAACACAATGAAACCAAACTGTATATGTTTTTGCAACTTTTTCCTCAACGCAAAAAAAAATTATAAAAATAAAGGTGCAGATTTTTGCATCACTGTTAGAAACTACAACTTGAATTATCCCATGCCTAAAATCAGCTTTCTTTTCACTGGGCTGATTATAAAACAGTCATCCAGAAATTCCTGAAATACCTACAATTCTTCTTCACTCAGTACCAGAAAATCCTTAGATGATTAGTGACTCAGAGAAACATTACTCTCTTAACAAGATGCTTCGAGACATTCCTAATGCCCTAAGATGAGGGGAGGTATGGTGGAAGTGATGTCACTCTATATGAAAAGTAACAAATCACAATAACCAGTGACATACCTTCTCAAGAACATGGAGTGCAAAATAACAAAGCCAGGCCTTCAAAATACAGAAAACTGCCACAAGTCACCAGTGACAAGCCCCACAATCCCATGTCCCTTTTAGGCTCAAAGTTTGAAATAAAGCACCTAACTTTACAATAAGAAGAAACTTTTACAAGGGGCACAAGCCAAATGGGTGAGCTAATAATCACTTTACTCCTTTGTTTTGTCTTGTGCTTTAATTGAGCTTATGAAGTTCTCCAAGATTTGCAGTGCATGTTTAAAAAAAAGTCAGTGGAGATTTCAAAGTTTAGTGTATATATATATATATATATATATATATATATATATATATATGTATATGCATGTATATATTTGTATATATATACATAGATTAGTAAATACATAAATATATATATTTAAATGTATCACTTGTTCACAGATTTAGATTCTTGATTTAAACTGACACATTCACTTTGTCTCAAAGGTCCCTTTTTTTAAGGTAAAGTACAAACTGACTTCATGGTAATAATCATAGCTGGCTAAAAATCCCTTCCCTCAAGAGGAGAAAAAATGTATAACTCAATTAAAAACAATAAATTATTTTTAAAAATCCCTTCCCTCAGTGGTTGGGTAGAATGTAGCCAAAGGCATGGTAACTTGACACCACTTGCTGCTGTCTTGATTTTGAAACTCACTTTTGTCGAGTTCAATTAATAGGATGTGATTCAGGAACTTTCAAATATCAGAGCAAAGGGGATAAACACAACTCCAGGCCCCCAGACAGAACATAGTCCAAAAATGGAGTTCAGAATAAAAACAAGTTATGTTTTTATATTAGATATACTAGAATCAGTACTTCATACTTTATTTGACCTAGCAGTGAGACATGGACTGAATAAGATCTGGACAAATCAGGGCTTCTGGTTAAGCCTATAGGGAGCACAGCAGCATCCTATTACAAGCCAGCCTCTATCATGTGCCCTGATTCTACTGCAGAGCCATGCTATTATTTGCTATTTTGGACAAACCAGGAGGTGTTCAAGCACTCTAGGGAGGCAGCATAAAGCGTGAGTTCCTGAGTCCTGCAGCCCCACACACTATGCCCAACAAGAAACTGGCTGATCTCATTTCAGAAAATAGGAAGGAGGAAGAAGAGATTGGGAAAAGAGATGTCTGAGAAAATCTATAAGAGGAAAAAGGAAAGGGGTACAAGAGAACATGTCCCCTAAGTCCAGAGTATCAGAAGCAGGGGGAACAAGCCCAGGGTCCTGAGGTCTGCCAATTGTGCTGTGCTCATGAAGGTTTCTTGGTGAATCACTTACAAGCGTTTACAAAATGACCTGCCCACACTTAGAATTATGTTCAATCTCTCGAAAAGCCCATCAGAATCCAAACGAACTACCCTGAAATCATCTTGCACTTGGTAACAAAGGCAAGATTGCTAAGATCATTAAGACTTAGGTGCTGCAGCTACCTGGGTTTTTCCTGGGCCCACCACTCCCAAGACTTGGTCAAATAACTGGTGTAGAAGGTTCTTCTCTTCATGTGTTGCTTTCATTGGCTAATGAATAAAGAAACTGCTTTGGGCCTGATAGGGCAGAACTTAGGTAGGCAGAGGAGACAGAACTGAATGCTGGGAAGAAGGGCAGAGTGAGAGAGAACCACCATGGATCTTCTGCCTGAGACTGACGCTGGTTAGAATCTTGCCAGTAAGCCACAGTCATGTGGCAATACACAGATTAATAGAAATGGGTTAAATTAAAATGTAGGAATTATCCAATAGAAACTAGAGCTAATGGGCCAAGCAGTATTTTAATTAATACAGCTTCTGTGTGGTTATTTCAGGTGTAAGCTAGCCAGGTGGTTGGGACCAACAAAGGGACCCTCTTCCTTGTAACAAATAGCTGAATTGTTTCATAGTTCTGGGGAAGTAGAAATGGGAGCGTCTCTGAGGCTCACTTACCAGTTGGCCTACGTGACTGGATAAGCTCCAGGTGGGTGGAAAAGCTTGTCTTAAAGGACAATGTGGAAGGCTCCCAAGGAATAACACCTAAGGTTATTTTTACATATAATTCTTTGCACCATCTGCAGCATACATGCAACCATACACACATGCACAACCCCATATGACAAGAATGAACAGTCTCTCTTTCTGTTTAGTGGGTAGATTTCGAGGGACTTCTAGGAGGAATCTGATGCAACACATGGCAACAGTGATGTGAACTCTGCATCCAAGCCACCTGCCCAAGGTAGGTGTGAGACAGAGATGGCCTCTCCAGAGTCACACTGCTTCAACCAGGCAAGGTTCCCTGGAGAAAGTCACCTACTATTCTGGTAGCTCTGCTCATTGCTTGTCAGTGGGGACTTGTGTAAGCAGGAGGTACAGACCTCCTGAAATAACTCTTGCCCCTGGGAACACCTGCAGGTCTCACCAGACAGATGATCATAGACACCGTGGAAGAAACCAGGGGCCAATAATCCAGAACTGAGAAAATATCTCAGAACAGCCATTAGTAGGACTTCACTTGGCCCTTGTTACTTCATGGGTGAGCCCTGTGTAGCAGGCTGTGGGGAGAGCACTCACAGAAGGACATGGACTACCACCCATAAACTGTTCCACTTTTCTAGGAATCACTGCAGTAGACTTCAACGAGACCTTTTAAGAATTTTCTGATGCAACATATCTAGAGAACAGAGGTTGGTTTTTGGGAACTCTTACTAAATTATTTCCCAAGGACTCTGGGGATCTGTGTAGATGTAGGAATGAACCCATGTCATTGAGCAGGTGACACATACCTGTTGGAGAGTATCAAAGTCCCTATTTCATAAGCAACTTTGAAAAGTATTGCATCAGTAATGAAAACATCACCAGCCATTCGATTTTGGATTGCAATTTGTCTCCCTCTGAAAATAACTAGATATTTTGCATAAGTGTTTGGATTATAACACCTAGTTTCTGTCCAGAGTTTAATTTTGATATATAACAGCACAGTTAGTTATAAATCTGAGAAGCTCACTGTGTTAGAGGGTGCTCCACATAACCATGGAGATCCCAAAATTCCAAGTGTCTAGTCCCAAGCCCAGGTTTCAGGTCCAACACTTAAAACCAAGGAGTTAGAAAGGTTGTTGAATTCCAGTATGTCAGTGAAAAACGGTACACACACCACTACATTTCTGCAGAAATAGTATGTTTTAAAAATGCTAATTAAATTTTTAAAAACTAATACCTCAATATTATTTACTGAATTGCTAAATAAAATCACTTGTAGAAGGGATGCAAACATATTCTGCCATCAGACCAGAAACTGGTATTACGTCTGTTAAAACTGAATTTCCTTTGATGGGAAATACCATGGTAACAGTCTGGTGACGCTTCCTTAAACAAACAATAGAAACAAATGGGCAATTAAAAAGCATTCCTCAAATAATTGGCTGCAATTAGCCTATCAGGTGGAGGACAACTGCTTCTGTCTATCCATCAGCTGTGTAAGTGTCCTTTCCCAGAGCTCTGGGGCCACTGGTTTCTTCACAATCTGCAGCGTTTACAATTGTCACACAGTTCTCAAAGAAAAGACGTCATTTTCAGGGCTACCCACATGATAAGGTTTTTGCCATTCCATTCTTGGTCCTTTTTGTTCATTTGCTTTGTGTCTAGTTCAAAAGTCAGACATGTAGCCGGGTGGTGGTGGCGCACGCCTTTAATCCCAGCACTTGGGAGGCAGAGGCAGGCGGATCTCTGTGAGTTCGAGACCAGCCTGGTCTACAAGAGCTAGTTCCAGGACAGGCTCCAAAGCCACAGAGAAACCCTGTCTCAAAAAACCAAAAAAAAAAAAAAAAAAGTCAGACATGTAAGAAAAAATAAAAATGATTTATTTTGTTTTCTCTAAGCCAAGACCTGTGGCTAGAGGAAAATGTGGAGGAGGAAAAACAGGAGAGAAATTTGTAAATAGTCAAAATTGATTTTAAACAGCATAATGTTTTATGGTTTTCTAACAAGATGTCTCCTCAACTTTAGTACAAAGGGGTTCTGTTGAACACTATGTTCAGACTCCTGTACTACTCAGGAAATGCTTCTGACAGATGCAGTCTGTACAGCAATACGAGAGACAGAAGGTTCTCTGGCACATTTCAGTTTAATTTGCTCAAAGTGCTGGTGAGAGGGAAGTTTACACAACACAGTATTATGCTGTGATGCCCCATTAGGTGTCATATCTACTCCCTGTGTTCAATGCTTGTAAGATATTTTAGGCTCTCCTGTTGCACATACAGAGTTGTGGCCAAAGTTTTCATATGCATGAATATGAGGGGCCAAAGCTTTCCCAGATCTAAATCTGCGGCACTACTTGACAACAAGCCAGGAAAGTCCTCAGCTCTCAACTCTGCACTTCCTTTATGTGTATTGCCAATGCATTTTCAATGTTAAAACTGACAGCTTAAAGTAGATTCCCACTCTGTGTCTGGCTGTAGTCAACTCCAGGATCTCCATACCTTTCACTAAAAGGTGGTACCACAGTGATAACGTGAAATATAGGTTAAAAACAAGTTTAAAAGATGGTGCAATACACACTCCAGCATGAAGACAAAAAAAGAACTCCAAATGGCAAGATGAATCATTCTGTGTATCTGCAGCAGAAAGTATGTGACTGTGAGGCTTATCTTTTCCTTGATGGAACCTGTCTGGGGAGACATCTGTCTTGCAGCAGATACTACAACCACCGTTGTTATATATCATTGTATCATGACTTTTTATAATTGGAAATTACAAGGAAAAAAATACCAACAACAAAAAACCTGACCTGCCTTAAGGATATGAAAAAAATAGGACTCAGACCTCTTCAGAAAAGATATTAAGACAGGGGACCACAAGAGGATGTTTGGACCCCAGAGCTGGAGTTACAGGTGATTGTGAGCTGCCTAACTCAGGTGTTAAGAGCTGAACTCAGGTCCTCTGAAAGAGTAGGGAGTGCTCTTAACTACTGAACTCTCTCTACCCTCTGCCATCTACAATTCTTATGGAGAACTCACAACTACTATCCCTGAACACTATCCCTGTTGGTCTGACACAAAAACCACCTAACAACTCCTCCCACAAATAGCCCAGAGCAGAGTATTGGTCGGGAAGGTGGTCCACATGTTTATGGGTGAGCCTGAGTCATAATTAGGCTTTCTAAATCCATAGTCACGGTGACTCACACTGTGGTGGAACTGTAGGAGTCTTTTATTGTGTAAAATAATGAACTGGGTTTTCGCATGTATGGCTAAGGCCTGAGATGCAAGCAGACTTTCCACAGGAGGCATGCACCACCATTGAAATATTGTCAGTCCAAAGCTTCAAGACATAATAATAAATTGAAAATGGTCAGCATCTTTTCCCCCAACTCATATATGAAACCATTCAGTCTGACACAAAGAGGTTTTGCAAATCAATAGACCATTTAGAAATGGCCTGTTTTCATTATAGCACAGTGGCTTTTAAAAATTGTCACACCCAATATAGCAGCTTACAGGGTCTGTGGAAATGCCAGTTCAGAAAAGCTTTACTCATTGTGATGGTTACCATCGGCAGAGGGAGTTCACAGCAGGCTGCTCACCGGGTCCATAAATCAATATATGGAAATCCAAACAAAAGGCTTGGTTAGCACCTCTTCCCAAAAGCATTTTTAACTCCACGATGGAATCAGAAGCCAGACTGTAGCCTGGGTAGAGGGCTAACCCTTTCACACATGATCCTGCTTCACACACCAGCTCTTTTCCTTCAGCTCCAAACTTGACGGTAATTCACCTCCTCGCTGTTAAAATTTCTATCACTTTGTACTTCAGCCCAAACCACTGAAAGAGCTCCACAAGGAATAGAAAAAAAATTATCCTATGGGCTATAAAATGCCTCCATTTCTGTTCCCCTCCACAGTTATTAATGATGGTGGCCCACCCATAGAGAAACAAATGGAACATCTTCTACAAGACAGACAGCCATTCCTTCCCCTACGTAACAACTCCCAATTGCTCTGAGTTGTTTGGTTTTTTGTTTTGTTTTGTTTTTGTTTTTGTTTTTTGACAAATCTCAGTGAGGGTATCTTTGAGGATAAGGTCAAGCTTAAGCTCTTCCCCTTATAAGACAAATGTCTGTACCATTCTACTATTTCAGAAAACTGGCTCAACGGCCTTCAGTACATTTAGGGTTCATGAATCCCAAGTCAAATCCCTCTGCAGGCTCAATATCTGACCCAAGATTCCTTGAAGCATCTATGAGTCTCTGTTATCAGAACTCTGGAGGAATAGATATAAAAGCTTGTCTTTTAATGAATAACAAAACAAAACAAAACAAAAAACCCTCTTTGAAATTTCTCAGCAGTTCTCAGCTATCCATATCTTCAGCACTGGAAAAATTCTACCTTGAATTTCTGCTTGCTGCTTTCCTCCCACTTGAACAGCCTCTGAAGATTCCTCAGCATTCCCTAAGGGATCTTCCAGGTACAACATAGACTTCTCTTCTTAAATCTGAATCCTCCACTGCAAGCTCTAAGAGCTGCAGAAGCGTAGGCTCTGCCACCTGAGCAGTGGATCCATAAAGTAGGACTCCATCATTCCAAGCTCCATCATTCCAAGCTCCATCATTCCAATGCCTGGTGGCAATGCAAATTCCAGGAGGCACATTAATCCCAAAACACTAATCCTGAAACATTCTCAGTGGACAAAATTCCAGGGGAGAGAGAAGCAGGAATGTGGAAGATTACCTAGCTTTCTAGACTCCAAGGTACCTGAAGCTCTACAGAGATCAATCTTCCCCTGAAACTTGGTTATGAATCTGTTGCCACACTCCTTTTGAATGCTATGTATTCATCCTTGCTTTGACCTTTGCTCTGTTTCTCCTGTGTGAAAGAACCATCCCCTTTCTGCCTGTCTATATCTTACACTTTTTAAAAGACATATATCAAACTCCTTTATTCATGAATAGTGTTCTATTCTGGTGTCTCTCTTGGCTAATTTGTGTCTGAGTCCTGACATCAGAATGACTTTAGTAAGGAAGGCAGAGGGGGAGAGGTTGTTAAAAATGCCAGTCATTGGAACAGGCTAAGAGCTATAGAATTGAGAGAAATTGCAATGAATGCATATATGCCAACATTCAAGAAACAAAAATTACATAAATAGAACTCTTACAAGCCACCAAAGACTTAGCTACTTAAAACAAAACAAAACAACAACAAAACCCATTAAGATAGTTCCAGAACTATATCCTGGGCAGAGCAGGTTGCAGTAATAAAACCTGACTCTAAGCTAATGCAGGAGCCACAGGAACAAAGCTAGTCAGCTGTGCTGCAATTCAGCCCATCAGGATATACAGGCAACATAAGGAGACAGAAGACTGAACTTCTAGAAGGAACCCATCTCTGCATCTCTTTACAGGAACACGCCCCAAATCACCTAAAAGATGTCATGAAATGGTAGGCCCATAAAATGCAGGGCAATCATCAAATAATGCATGATAACTGCCTGCAAAAAAATATTATGCAATTATGTTTCTTAATTATGGACAAACCAGGTGATAATTACACTAACATAGGTTCTCTGTAACATCCACATGTCTAAAAATCTAGAGTTGCTTCATCTCTGTGAGTGAGTATAACTACCTCTAAACATATTCATTTATTAAGGACTTTTTTTAAAGGCACAGACTTTCCTAGAATTGCTTCACTGAGCTAAGAATAGCAAGCACATCAAGATGAATGAGGAAGCTCCTACCCTTGAAGAGCTCACACAGTCATGTGGAAGAAATAGAAGAAAGAAAGAAAAAAACAAAAAAACCACTGTGTAAAGCAAAGGAGAAACCTGAAGTATTGCAGGAGAAAAGGGGGCAGTTACCACAGTAGATGGAGGAAGCACCAGAGGCAGAGCAGCACTCAGGTTTGCTCTTGAGGAATGAGTCAAAGGCTTTCAAGTGGTAGAGAAGAGAGTTGGCAAGAAGGGTTTTGAAGAGTCGTCACACACAGGAAAACTCCTGACCCAGGGATTAGCAGGAAGGCACTGAGGCAGTGAGCCAAGGACACATGAACAGGAATCTTCCACTACTCTGGTTCACCTCCAAGATGGGCAGAATTTTACATCAGTAGGCACTGTATATGAGCAAACCACATTGAATGAACCCAAAAGCAGTTTGGTTCTTCCTTTTCTAATAAGAACAAGTGTGGGATACCCCCAAAGTAAGCATAAATGATAAAGATAGTTTAAAAACCAGTTCTCTCTGAGAATACTGTAAAGAGGTTTAAGAGGCAGTCTCAAGCCTAGAATACACAGGAGAAAGTTAAAGACCTAGTTTTGAGTCCAGTTTCATCCTTCCAGTTATACCTCGGCTAAGTTTGTTTCTTCCCCACTCTGAAAAGACTCTGTGGAGCTCATGAGAGGGATGATTCTTTTAAAAACTATAATGTTTTTTCAAAAACAGAGGGCAGTATTGTTGGGGAACATTTGAAAATATATTTACTTTTAAAACACATACAACTTTATACACATACCTAATACCTACTCATACACATAAATACATAAACACTGTTGTGACTAAAACAGGACAACATGTAGGGTCTCTGCAGTGAGGGGAGCAGGCAGCTGAGGTTAAAGGTGATGCCAGGGCAATGGAGTGGAAAATGTGAACTGCACAGGACCATCCATGCCAAGATGCCAGGCTACTGAGCAAATCAACACTGAAAGGACCTGTATCTTGTTTTTCCATTTATTCCAACTGATATAACACCTCCATATAGCCTATCTTAGTAATTAGGGTTTCTATTGCTGTGACAAAACACTATGACCGAAAAGCAAATTGAGAAATAAAGGATTTATTTGGCTTACACTTCACACCACTGTGCATCATCAAAGGAAGTCAGTGCAGGAACTCAAACAGGGGAGCAACCTGGAGCCAGGAGCTGATGCAGGCCATGAAGGAATGCTGCTTACTGATTTGTTCCTGATAGCTTGCTCAGCCTGATTTCTTATAGACCCAGGACCACCAACCCAGGGATGGAATCACCCAAAATGGGCTGGGCCCTCTCTCATCAATAACTAATTAAGAAAATGCTGTACAGCCAGATTTTACAAAGGCACTTTCTCAGTTAATGTTCCCTCCTTTCTGATAACTCTAAGACTAGCCAGCACATAGCCCAAACTGATTGAAACTGAAACTTCAATCATAAACATCCCTTAAGTGTTACTTGATTTTAAAGCACTCATTTTGTTCCTATTTCCGGATATCCCCTTTCTCTATATAAATTATTATGATCCAATCCAGCTTCTCCTTGTTTTATCCACTAGGTAATACTAATCAGTATTAAATAGCCACTGTACAATTATCTAACTCAAATACATATACTATCAAGCAGAATTTTAACAAACCAAGTTTGTTCCCATAATTACAAAAAAAAAATGCATCTGGGCATGGTGGGACATGCTACAGCTCCAAGGGAAAAGACTGTCACAAGTTTGAGAGGCATCCTGATCTATATACATCAAACCTCTGCCTCAGAAGACTACAAACAAACCATAAAAGTAAAAATAAAAGAAATGAAAGATACGTATACAAATATATACATTCCAATTAATTTATCTCTTAGTCGCAAAAACGTTTGTCGTACTCTATAAACATATTAATCTGTTAGTCTTAACTTAGTCTTAACTACACTGTTACTAAATAAAAGTCTTTCCTTGATCTCAGGTGGTCCAAGCTCTTGACATATTAAATTAGCATAATTAAAAGTCAAATATCTTTCTACCCAAAACTATCCTACATGTCACACTACGTAGTTCTTCCCCAATTCCGTTTGAATGGACCAGCCTAGCTCGCCTTTCATCATTCTTCTTCTTCCTCATATAACTGATTTTCTCTATAGTTCCTGTTTATGACTTCTGTAGTAATAAAATTACCATTATGGAATATTAGCACATTTCAAGAATTACTCATGTTTAAGATATTGTGTTTATGCAACTCAATGAAAAGTTTAGTGTTTAATTAAGAAATATAGATTTACAAAAATACAGTTAGTCATCTACAATAGTCAAACTTATAGTCACATTAAGTTTTTTAGATATACAAAGATATATTTCATATGAATAAGCATTCCTCATATATTTTAAAGATGTATAGAATATGGCATTTAAAATGTTTTAATGACTCAAACTTTACTTGACAGTGAGAAACATCTCCTGGCAGCACCAATGTACTCCAGCAAAAAAAAATGATGGACATCAAAGAAGCTCTGTATGGATTTTTTTTCATGAAAAAAACTAGTCATGTGGGCAAAGAAACTGCCTTTGCTTCAATCGCTGACAATTACTGTCCAACTGGACCAGCAGGACACAAGAAAAGTGACTTCCAAGCTTTGCCAAGAAAAGGTAGGACAGTCTTTCAAAATTTCCTGCTTTACAGAAAAGTCTGTCAGATATGCTAGGCCTGTAGGCCAATGTTACAGAGGAACCTTGGTGACTATTCAGACAGCCAAATGTTTCTATCATTTCTTATACTTTTGGAAGTCACTTGTCTGCACTTCCTGCCAATATAGGTAATATTATTCCCTTCTCAGGTCTTTGATGGAGTTTCAGACCAAAAAGTTATAATTATAGTTCTTCTTAGTTATGATAAAAAAGATAGATTATATATAAAACTTTAAACTCGCCAAGATAGGATAGATAACTTAATATTTTCTGTAATTTATCAAATATAAACAGACTAGATATTGTAACAGTAATTCTTACTTGATAACTGTTTTATTATCTGTAATTTTACTATGTTAAAGTTGAAACCTTCCTTTTTGATTAGACAGAAAGGGGGAAATGCTGTGGGATAACTCTTCTGTATGCTATGAATATATGTTATATTGGTTGATAATAAAAGATGCTTTGGCCTATAGCAAGGCAGATGATAGCTAGGCAGGAAAGCCAAACTGAATATAGGAAGAAAGAAGGATGAATTCAAGAGAGATGTGAGCCAACCGTTCAAGAGAAAGAAGATGCCAACAACAATGTAAAAGGCATGGTCATGTGGCAATACATAGATTGATAGAAATGGGTTAATTTAAATGTAAGAGTTAGTTGTTAATAAGCCTGAACTATAAGCTAAGCAGTTTGTAATTAATATAAGTTTCTGTGTGATTATTTGGGACCAGTTGGTTGGGACAGGAAACCTCCATTTACATTACCATTCTTAAGAACACTCTGTAGAATGAAAAGGTCGCTATTAATTAAGTCTGGTTGTAAAAGGAGGCTGCACATTGGTTTCTCGGCCACCCAGACCTAAATAATCACACAGAAACTATATTAATTACAACACTGGTTGGCCAATGGTTTGGAATATTCTTAGCTAGCTCTTATATCTTAAATTAGCCCATTTATATTAATCTATGTATCACCATGAAGCTGTGGCCTACTGGTAAGGGTCTAGCATCTTTCTCCTTCAGCAGGTACATGGCATCTGCCTGGCTCAACCTTCTTTCTCCCTGTATTCAGTTTAGCTTCCCCACCTAATTCTACTTTACATTGCCATAGGTCAAAGCAGCTTCTTTATTAACCAATGGTAATAAAACATGTTCATAATATACAGAGGATAATCCCACATCATCTGGTAAACATTAAAAACTAGGAATATGGTCACCATTCTCATTATATTCTAGGAAGAAAGGAAACTTTCTGCACTGAGGAAGAGAAGAAATTTATTTAGTAAATAGTTTTACTCCAGCCATGGATTCTCCTGCCTCCACTTCTCATCTCTCTGGAATGCTAAATCAGATATACAGGGCAATAATCTGACAGGATTCTTTAGGACCACTAGAAAAAGTCTTGAGCATTTATTCATTCTCCGCTTTAAACAACACACCATCCTTCACCACTGAAGAGGTATTAATAACCTTCAATTAAATGGTACTAGTCATGGCAGCTTCCAATTCCAGTGCCTCCTCCTTACTCAGAACATCCATTAAGTATGGATTACTGTGCTGGGTGCTGCAAAGGTTAAAGTGCAAAGCCCATGTCCACTTTGAATTTAGATTCCAAGATGGAAAGTGATATAAACTGTAAAACGAGAGATACATGCACAAGAAACAAGGGATGTAAAAGAACTGGCCAAGATGGAAGGGCTGTGCTGGATTTGGAAAAGGCAGAAGACATGCTGGTACAGGACAGGCTCATTCACAGGAAGCTGTGGCTTTGGTAAACTTCAGTAGCGCCGTGTACATCCATACTGTGTGCAACCACCATCACATGCACACACATCTATATTCTGACCTTTCCTCATCTTGCTGCATTAAAATCCGTAAACTCATCAAACACTAACCTTCAGTTCTCTTCTTCCAGTCCCTGAAGCCCCCGTTGCATTTTCTTTCTATAAATGTAACTATTCTAGGAACCTCATATAACAAGTTTTTGAGCTTTCTCTCTCCAGCTCCTTTCAATTAGTATAATGTTCTCCAGTTTTACTTCCGTGATAGCAAGGGTCAATTTTTCTTTTCTTATAAAAAAAGAAAAGAAAAGAAAAGAAAATACATTTTTTGAGACAAGGCCTCAATGCAAAGCCAGAAAGGCTTTAATTTGAAATCTTCATAACTCAGAAAACTAAGTGAGGTATGCCATCACATCTAGCTGTTCTACTCTGTGTGTTCAGCACATCTTGTTCATCCATGGTAAATGCACTTTGAATCAATGAAGTAACTATACTTCAAAGACAGGAACATGCTCACTTTCAGTATGTTCATATTTTAAATATGTTCAATGGGAGGGACATTTCACGTCCCTTTCTTGTAGTGGAGTAAATATTTGATATTTCCTACAGAAACAGAGATGAATTGGAAATCAAAAAACCAAAAGCAGGTAAGAAAATGTTTCCCCAAGGCTTTCCTCTCTATTCTTCCATCAAGGAAAATGGAGAACTCAATACCCCCTTGGCCTATGTGAGCTCAGACTTTTCTGGTAAACTGCTTTGCTTTTTCTGAGCTTATTTTGAATACCTCTGCTTCAGTTCTGCTCTACAACTTACTTCACCGAAGGCCAAGAGGACGGCTCTTCATCTGGAAAAAGAAAACCACTGCCAGAAAGATAAAGTAAACAGCAATAAACCTTTTGAAGTCCTGGTTTTGATGAACCACAGAGGTTTGAAAAAGAAATGTATTTGTGGGTTGAATGAGTACCCCTAGGGACCACTGTCTCCACATGAGTGACCTCCCAGAGAGAGGCAGGTGAACCTAGGAAATACCCAATTGAAAGCATCTGACCATTTTTCCGTTTGTCTTCAAGGCTGAGCCTACAAGAGTTTCTTTTTTCCTTCTCTAGCATCTTAAGATTCTGAATGTAGTCCTGCATTAGTTACTTTCCGCTGCTGTGGTAAAACACCACCTCCATGGCAACTGACAGAAGGAAGGGCGTATTTGGGTTTACAGTTTCAGGGCAGCATGCCCATCACCACCACAGAAGACTGGCCATAGGCAGGCACGGTGATGGCAGAAGCTGAAGAACAGAACATACCCTAAATTTCAAACTGGGGCAGCAATGGCTTTGAAACCTCAAAGCCAGATTCCCAGTGATATACTTCCTCCATCAATGCTATTCCTAAGTCTCCCCAAATAGTGTCACCAACTGGGGATCTAGTATTCAAATGCCATAGCCTATTCTCATTCAAACATGGCAGCATCCAAGAGCATAATTATAAACAATTTTCATAACAGAAACTATGGACAAATTATAAAATGAAAATTATAGAAAGAAAATGGGTATGGGAAGTTCTGTCTGTGTTTTGCATCTATTGGTTAATGAATAAAGCTGTTTCAGCCAGTGGCTTAGCAGAGAAGAGCTAGGCGAGGAAAACTAAACTGAATGCTGGGAGAAAGGAAGGCAGGCGGAGTCGGGGAGATGCCATGTAGCTGCCAGAGGAGAAAGATGCAAACAGCTAGCCGGAACCTTGCCAGCAGGCCACGAGCCTTGTGGTAAAACATAAAATAATAGAAATGAGTTAACCAAAGATATAAGAGCTAGCTAGCAATACCACTTAAGTGATTGGCCAAGCAGTGTTTTAAATAATATAGTTTCTATGTGATTATTTTTAGTTTGGGTAGCCTGGAACGAATAAGCGGCCTCCTACCATAGAAAATAACTATATTTTTCTATTTTCTTAGAACTTCTTGAGTATTTAGGTGAAATTATCTCAATGGACTTGAATGTGACAGACCTGCTTTAAAAGTACACCTTATATCAATATGGCCCATTTTTCCCATCCAGATTCATTGATCAGAACCATTCCTGCTTTGTTATGTCCTCCAGTGTCCTTAGAATAGAACACAGATAAATTGTACCTCGTTCCAGAAATGACACCTTCAAAAACTGGAAATCCTGAGCACAGGAATGACCATCAAAGGCCATAAAGTTTATTAAGTTCATAGTACAAGCGGTGCCAAAGTTATTTAACAAAGGGGGAAAAAGTGAGGGGATGAAAGAAGACAGGGTATAAAGTAAAAACCTAGTTAAGTGCACTTTCTACTGCTTTTAAAACACTGATGAATAGTCAGGAAACAGACCAGGCATCTTAAATGGAGCAGGGTCATTTCTTAGAATTCTTTCGCTTCCTGCAGTACAGTGCTAGGCATGCATCGACTATCTTTAATACGTGTTGATTTGTTTAAGTGCTAGCAGAAAGCCAAGATTGGTGCTGCTCCTCCCATCATAATACAAACTCTTAAAAGTTTTAAATTCAACCAGGTAATGAGTCATTACAATATGATACATGAAGATACATAAAGATTTTACCATGTGTGCAACCCCACAACAGATAAATCAACTTGAGAAGATCAGTAAGGAAAAATAAGCACTCAAGTGTTTGAAGAAAATACTTTAATGCCATCTTGTCCATGCTGAGTTGAGTTTCGTCTTTGAAAACATGGAAGATAAAAAGATCTTCCTTTACTGTCACTTTCTGCAGAGACTCTAATGGTTCATGTGGCATTAGACAAAATTCCATACCCATTTCTGGTTATGCAAGATAGTGGCAAGTCTTACTTTGTCCTCTTACACTCAAAAGGAAAACCAGAAAATGACTACAAAATGAACTTTGCCTTTTGACCAAAATTAATTATTTGTTTATTTTGGGGAGCACATAGAAAATTTTCAGATAAGCAGTTTAAAAGAATACATGCTAATACAGCCATCAACTAAAAACAGCTAACTGCCTCCCATATAATTCTCATAGGAATCTCAAAAAACTAGATGTCAATCATCCAAAGACAATGTCTAAGTCAGTGGGTTAGCAGGGCTGACCAGAATTAGAGATTAGAATTAGAGATAGGCCTGGATATGAATGCATTGAATCCTGTGAGCTTCAGACTAGAGACCTCAAGCAACTCATGAAGTCTCATGTTCTACCTCTTGGTCAAATCTGAACAAGCTTCATAATAAGTAAGAGTCCCCCATTGTCTTAAAAACATGAGAAAGTGTACCTTCAAAAAATCAATAGTTTTCTCTCTAGTTTTGCCTTCTATTTCCCCCTGTAATATTTAGAAATTCCTTTGATGAGGAGAAAAGCTATAAACCTTAATAATATGGGATAGTCTCCTTAGTCTCCTAAAATTGATCAAGCTTTCATTTAGATAAACCAAGACCTACTACTTTTCATAATAGCATGCACTGTAGTGGTTTGAAAAAAACTGGACCCCCACAGGGAGTGGCATTATTAGGAGGTGTGACTTTGTTGGATTAGGTATGACCTTGTTGAAGGAAGCACGTCACTGTGGGGGTGGATTTTGAGGTCTCCTTTACTCAAGCTACACCCAGGGTGACACACAGATGCTTCTGCTGCCTGTGGATCAAAATGAAGAACTCTCAGCTCCCTCTTCGGCACCATGTCTGCCTGCATACTGCCATGTCCTACCATGACAATAATGGACTACAGCTCTGAACGTGTAAGCCAGCTCCAATTAAATGTTTTTCATTATAAGAGTTGCCATGGTCATGGTGTCTCTTCACAGCAATAGAAACTCTAACTAAAAGACCCATAAAGGTATGGCAAGGTACCAATAAAGAGTTCCTTTCTTCCTTCCTTCTTTCTTTTGACAAAGTCTTACTATGTAGCCCAGGTTGGCCTTTAATTGGAGATCCTCATTACTCAGTCTACAAAGTACTAGGATTATGGGCATGAGTTACCAATGTAAGGAGCCATTCTACAACTTGCTGGGTCATGCTTTCATTATTCTACAAAGAGATAAACTGGTTGACTGATTAGTGATTTTATTGAAGTTGGTTGCTGTCAAATCAGACTGAAGACTTGATAACAGCTCCTCAGCGAGGCACCTAAAGTTTGATTAGTTTGTCCAACAATGCCAGGTATTCAGAATTCTTGTCCATTTTTTGAAGGCAGTACTGAATTTTATTTTTTTATTTATTTTTTAATATTATTAAAAATTTCCAACTCCTCCCATTAATTTATTGTTTTTAATTATGTGAATACCTGTTGTCTATGTGTGAATAAGTGCACATGAGTGTGGGAGTCCACCAAAGCCAGAAGAGAACACTGGCTCCCCTAGAGCTGGACTTACAAGTAATTTTGAGCCACTTGACACGGTACTAGGAACAGAACTCAGAGCATACACACACTATGAACTGCTGAGCCACCTCTCCAAACATGGGTTTTTCAAGCAACTTTTAAGTTTCAGGGTTTTCCAAGAAACACAACTAGTATTTACTACCCATATCTTCCTCTCAAAGAAAGAAGACATATGGGAACACACACTGCTTGAGAGGTCCTTGATGTCCAAGGATAGCATCACAAGGCATCTTTTGTAAAAGGGAAGTATATATTAGACTTCAATATCTAAAGTACTTAAACTCTATATATCATAGTATCAATAAGTCTCTATGTGACCTCGAATGAGTTACTTTACGTCTCTTAATCATGATGCAGGAAATAAATGCTTTATTAATAAAATGAGAGAATTTGATTAGATCACAGTTTCTCAGAAGAAATGTCCTAGCTCCACTGTGCTAAGATGTCAGCACCCGGAACAACTTCCCAGGGTGCACGATCGAAGTTCTCAGTACATTGCTTCTGCGTAGAGGGGCCATTTCTTTCCACAGTATCTTGCAATCCTTATCAATGTGTCTTATGAAATAAAATGGTCAGAAGGCACTGGATTAGTCCATACCTACCTGTGACACTTCGTGACTGTGATTTTGAGTCTTCTCAAGGTACCACACACAGTCAACCGTGTGGTTCTCTCTTCTACAGTAAGGAACATCATGCTTTGTACCAAGTACTCAAATCCTTGCTACAGTGCTTCAGATTACAATGACATACTGTAAAAGTAACAGTGCTTTACTTTAAATTTTTATATTTAATTACAATACTAATTACTAGTATTCTACCAGTTGGAAAATTCTACTAATATTTTATCTTTTAACCTATTCTCCAAATAAAATCTTTACATAGTCTATAAATAAAAGAAAAAATCTATGTTTAACACAGTTTTATTTTGTGGAGTTATTTTTGTTGTTTGGTTGTTTGGTTTGGTTTTTTTTTTTTTCAAGACAGGGTTTCTCTGTTTAGCCCTAGCTGTCCTAGAACTCAATCTGTGGATAGGACCAAGCTGGCCTCGAACTCACAGAGATCTGCCTGTCTCTGCCTCCTGAGTGCTGGAATTAAAGGCAAGAGCCACCACAGCCTGATGTTTGACAGTTTTAATAGTAATAATAATTGTAGCAAATTGATGTTTATGAGTGATTATTATATGACATGTCAGCCTAGCTTTTAATCACTACAGACTTGTGCTTATGCAGGAGCATTGCTTTTCAGGAAGCAAACCCCTCATGTTTTCTACCAGATCAATTGTATGAGGCACGATGTTAGTAATGTGAACTACCCAACTGTGCCCCCGGAGCTCTACAATCACACTCCAAAGGATTAAAAATGCTAAAAGTCAATGAATACCCTTAGAAGACCAAGAAAATAAGGTGTATCAAAAAGTGGAGGAAAAGCACTAAAGATCAAGAAACAAAAAAACCACCTTTGATCAGTTCAGAATGGAGAAGAAATCCTCCATGTTCACCCATAAGTATAGCAAATAAATTCAACGGTTTAACAATCTAAAAAAAAAAAAAAAAACCACCTTAAAAAATCTGCATTAAACTAATAGTTTGAAAAGTTCTAGGCATCTCATTAGAAGAAAGACGTAAATAAGCATGAGGGAGGGAATGAGGAGAGGGCAAACCATAATGAGCCTGGAACTAACTAAGAGGGATCAGTTAAAAACAGAATCTTCTTCACATAGTTAAGTGGCCACAAGGGACATCTAACTATATACATTCAAGGGACTGAGAATAACAAATAAAGAAGTAGCCATTCAACAGTCCCAAGAAAAAGGGAAGAAAACATTTAGGAGGGAAAATAGAAAGAAGGCATCTTGTGTCAGCAACCCCAAATAAAAAGCTTCTACCTCCTGCTCAAAGGGTGCCTCTTAAACCTTCAACAGCATCGGAAATAAGCACAGAGAATGAGCCCTGGGAGACTAGTGCCTCAGGGTATTTAAGTAATAGCCAGGGTTTGGTGTGTGTGTGTGTGTTTCTTAGATTCTTAACTCTGACAGACACACTGATAACTTATTCCAAGGTGGTTACAAGTGTGGATCTGGTTGGCTTTGTTGTTGTTATTGTCTGTTTTGAGGCAGGTAATTACTCTGTAACCCAGGTTGGCCTACAATGCATGACATGGCCCAGTCTGCCACCAGCTCATAACAAAACTCTTGCCTCCTCCTTCGAAGTTTTGGGTTTGTAAGTGTGAGCCACCACAACTAGTAATTTGGTTGCTTTTAATAAGTTTTTCTTATTTTAACTTGAACATATCTTAGCATATGAAAATTGAAAGATATAGACTATAAAAATGAAAACAAAAATTATCTATGGGTCAATCACCAGAAACTTTTACGACAAGATTTTAATGTATTTTCTTCATTTATTTTTCACATGCTCCTGATGTTGTGGGAAGTATTCATGGTCTATTATATATTAAATTATCTCCTCTCCCATATAGCTTTCACTTCTTGATTTTAGAGTAAAACAATTGACTACAAGCATTGTTTTATGAACTGTGTGTGGTTTTTGACATTATTTTCACAGCACAATAGGAGAAACAAAAAGCAACTTTTGGCTGGGGGTCACCTTCCTGGAATCCCCCAACAATGCACCACAGTTAGGAACCTGAGAGATAATGGTTCATTGCCCCAGTGTCGGGAAGAACTTTCAGGAGTTTCCTGTTATTTGTTCTAGGGCAGTAACAAATAATTAGTACATATTTACAGAAATTCTACTTCATAGACCCATAGCAAGCACAGCCACAGGAAGCCTACAGAACCAAAATATCAGGAAAGAACTACATGGCAAAACATGCTTAAGCCATATCTGAAAGCCATGATTTCTATGCCATATGATGCTTAAATTACAGACCAGATGTCCAGCTTTGATAAGCTCATTTGAACCTTCTGGGACATAGTATCCACATGCATGAAATAAGCCCAGTGACACATAGTTCACAGGCTGTGTGAGGTCCCACTCTGGCAGTGTGTGCAAAGGGCTTTATGCCTACCGTTGTCCTGGAGGCGCTTGTTTCTTCTCAACACCATCCCCTTTGGATATGTGAGGGTCTTAATCTGATTTCACATGTGGAGATACTCAGGCTCAAGCAATATATGAAGGATACCACAAGCCAAGGTTTGAAAGTGCTCAGGAACAAAGCTGGGAGTTGACTTTGCGAGTAAAGTGATGTCCTAAGTAAGTAACACTTCTAGGACCAGCATCCTTCTCAGTTCATAATTAGTTGATTTGTCTGGATGGTGACCAGTTTGAAGGTTTTGTTACTAAAGAGTTTATAAGAGAAGACAAGAGATCAGAGAAACTGTATCTGGCTCCTATGACAAGAACACTCTTTTGGAGCCCTAAATAGATATTAAACAAGAGACACCAAGTAAGGATGGAGATGTGCAAGACAGGGGACAGGGTGGTGAATGGCTTTACCCCATACACACATACCACCTAAGTACATTTTTAAAAGGAACACCCAGAAAATTAGGTACACCACTCCAGTGCTAAAGAGGAGATCCACAACTCTAGCTGAATCCGAGGAAGAGGGCTGTTGGAGGAGGAATAAAAGGATCTTCAGAACCCAAAGGGTACATCCACAGTCAAGAAGCAGTATTTCCCTAGCGTGGTCAAGACCAAAACAGTGTTATCTCTGCCTAGGATTCATTTGCCAGAAGTCTTGTGACCTTTGAATCCAGACTAAGGAAAGATACAACAGATCACACCATAAAGATGAGAATGGGTATCTGTGAACACTGGGAGGCTGAAGTCTGATGAGGACATGCAGAAGGAAGTGTCAGCAAGAGTTCTATTCATCTCTTGGTAGTGACCTGAAGTGCACAATGTATTTCCTTATTACTGAGATTCAAGTTCTCTGGTATCCCTAAGGATATTAAATACCTGTTAAATATCTTATCTCAGTCAGATTCTAGAGTAATCAAAGGATGTCACTGGAACAGCCAGGCATAGTGGCTCATGCTGAAATCCATACATTTGGGAGGTAGAGTTGGGGTGACCACGAGTTCAAGGCCAGTCTTGACTACACCCTGACTTCAGGGCCAGTCTGAGTTAAGTGTAATACTGTGTTAAAAAATAATAATTTACAAAAAAAGAAGACTATCATTGGAAGTTCTTCAGGCATTACATGTTTTCAAGACGAAAAAAAAAAAGGAAGCACCCACTGAGCTGCACAAATGGCACTACATTAGGTCTCATTAAACAGCCCAGTGAAGCCTGCACTATTTATTAGATGTAGCCATAACAGCACTCTGACTCCTAATGGTGAGGCAAAAGAGGGTGGAGAAATGACATTTAAATATCACCAAAGCTTGTTGATAACAAGCATTGCAGAGCAGGCCCATTACTTCCAGACATCCTACAATCATTAACCATAGGCAAGAGTGGATGAGCAAGACAAAGAACCCCAGTGATCTGCCACAGACTTCTTAAGGCAACTTTCAACAAGCACAGTTAAGGAAAGCACAATTTCAGCATCTAAAACCAGATAAGCTGTTATCCTAAACTGGTGCACCAACTGAAATTAGTTTTGAGTAGTTTTCATTAAATCTTTTCTGCAAGTTATCAAGGTACCCTGTGTGTGTGTGTGTGTGTGTGTGTGTGTGTGTGTGTGTGTGCACGTGTGTGTGTGTGTGTGTGTGTGTGTGTAGACTCACATGCATATCTCACATGCTTAACAGATGTGAGCAGAAATCAAAGCAGACACAAAGAATTCACTGCAACTCCCCCAAAGGTTGGTCATTTACGATGACATTGCCAGAGTGATATATGCGCAACTCTAGAAAGTTAAATCAAATGAAAAGAATGTTCAATAAAGCCATCAGTTTTATTTGGGGTTCATCTGGCTGCAGTTTCTGCCTGCAGTCGTCTCATTGTGGGACAACTCAGCACCACACAAGCACCTGGATTCACTTCGGGGTCTCTGGTCCATGAACTATGGCATTCCACACATAGTTTCCCAAAGCAAGGACTGGAATGTCAGCTCTCTACCTCTTAGTTCACTGTCTGTCGAACATTCCCTGCCCTTTGATGTGAAAGAAAAATACTCCAAAACACTACCACTCCTGAAGCCACCCTAACAGTCTCCCCAGCCATGGGAGATTATCTTCAAGTTATAAACACACTGAGGGTTTACCTCTCCCTAAAACCTGGTCCACACCAAGTATGCCAAGGGAAAGGAAAACATTTTGAAAAGTTTCCCAGTTGCCCTTGAACAAAAAGCCCACCTCATTTTCACATGAATTGGTGAACCAAACTGTTAAGAGTTTCTCTATCCTTTAAGTACCAGGACAATTTGTTATTATTAAAATTTTCAAATGTTGCTGTTTTCAATGACTTTTCTCTCCCCTTCCCAGCAGGTATTTGTAACCATAACAACAATCCCACAGTCACCTCCTGCTAAATAATTATAATTGTGGGCCAATTAAACTAATCACCTTTTCACATATTTTTATCCACTTTACAGATGTAAATCTCTCCCAGAATGCCAGGAATGAAGGCTCCTCTTCAAAGGTATCCAGGAATCCCCTGGACAAGTCAGCTTGGGGGCAAGATCAACTCCCAAGAAAACACAAGTGATACTTTCAAGTATGTTGTAAGAACAAGGACCAGATCCCCTGCTGCAAGCCATTCAGAAAGGATTTCCTCAAACTCTTGCTAATGTAGTTGAGTTTGAACAGAAAAACTACCAAATCATCTAAAAAGGAGATTCCAAAAAGTGCAAGATTTTAGGTGTCTGATAATCCATCACATGCATTTTGGAAGGAGAGTAAAATGATATGTAAAGAGATCTTAACCTCCAAGGTTTATCGCTGTAATGGGAACCACTAAGGATGGAACAACTGAGTTCAGAACTCATCAGAGAAATTCTCCTTGAAGAATCACAAAATCCACTGTCTTGGAAAGAGAGGACATATTTCTAACCAGAGGTTGAGTGACAAACAGGGAAAGGGGAAATTCCAACCCCAGCAAAGACAAGCAAGGGGAAACACATTTCATTTGTGTAACGCTACTCCAAGTATAGACACGCCAGTTACTAGATAAACCACCACATGATGGTATTTTCAGCTTGGTGTCACCAGTCCAGAAGCAGCTCACATACAGGACTTACCTGACATTTTACATCCTTGATCTGCTCATTTTGCTCACTAAATGGCACAGCTTAATAATCACTTCAAATATCCATCACAGATCAATAAGCTACTTCCTCTGCTTTAGAAGTCCAAACACAGATTCTCCAAAAGTTGCATTGTATGTATCTCACGAATTAGAAAAAATGCCTACAGAGACTACCACTTAAGCTCTCCCTGAGATTCCATTCATAGCAAAATAGTGCCATTAAAAATACACGTTCTTAAGATGAAAACACACCTACTACCAGTTAAAGGAACAACAACAAAAAAAGGATTGGATTCTTTTAGCTGATAGTTTGATTTTGTTCTTTTTATTTGTATCTTTGCTTGCTTTGATGTCTTCTCTCTCCAAAGTATCCAGAACTGTATCTTAGGTGAACAACAAAGAACACAGGGCTTTGCTTCTGCCCTGACTTTTTCTAGCCAGTAGTACTCAGGTCATCACTTGATGTGTTCATTTTCCAGCAACAGGTACTTCAAAAACCTAATCAATCAACCAGTGGACATAAGTACATTTTAGTGAAGTGACTAAATAAAACCACTTCTCAAACCACATATCTCCTGGAAAACACATTTCCTATGTATATCACTAAAATCTAGGGGAAAGGATACACGCAAAGAAAGACAGATATTCTGTAGCAGCTCAGTAAAGCATCCCAAATGTAGCATCTAATATTCAGTTTTGCAAAAAGAATAGGGGACTTCAGCAACAACTACACAGTGGACTCACACTCAAACTCTAGAAGTCAACAGAGTAATTAGAGATCCACTATAAAGAAGTATAAAAATAGAAGACAGGGTAGATAGCTCACATAGTAAAGAGCTTTCCACACAAGTATGAGAATCTGAGTCTAATACCTATGACCACGTAAAAACTGGGTGCGATTAGCAGGTGCCTATAATCCTAGTGCTGAGAAGGCAGAGAAAGGAAGACCCCTGGGGCTCAATTGCCAGCTAATCTAGTCTAATCATTGGTAAAACCTAGGTCCCATTGAGAGACCCTATCTCCAAAAATAAGGTAGAAACAATTGAGTAAGACACCCGATACCAACCTCTCATCTCCACAGCATGCATATATATGTATACACAAACAAGCAAATACACAAACACAAGTCAGTAACTATAAAATTATATTCCAAAGTCACATGAAGTTTTAGTGAATAAGACCATCCTGGTTTTATCTTGTTGTTGCTTGTAGATTTGTTCTATTGCTTAGTTAAAATTCTTTAAGTCAACAATATTGAAAACCCTAACCTTTAACTGGACAAAAAAAAAAAGAGAAAACATAAACAATGCATTGTTTTGCATTTAATGTGTTAGTTCCTACATAAAATTATCAACCCTAATCGCCCACAGGAAGGATTCTAGCGATCTTATTAAAACCACAAAGTGGGTGGGGGAGAGGCAGGTGTCATTCAATACTCAACACAGATGTGACCTAACAATGTATTAGAGAACTCAAGATGGCCATCTTCTCTGACAAAGCCTTCTGATACCTGGACAGTTCTGGTTCAGCAACAGCACACGCGTTCTTAAATGCATAATGTAAGTCCACCTACCTTTCCCAGGCTTCAGCCCATAAATTTCCCCAGAGTGCAGCCCTGAGCCTCAGACTACCACAGTTAAACAAAAGAATTCATTCCATAAGAGAAGCATCATTCTCAGAGAAGCTTTCCCTCATACATTTGGTCTTTAAGTATAGACAGAATGTACTACAATGATCCATTCACTACTCATTTACACACTGATAAAATGCTACTTGAAAAAAAATCCCAGTGTGCCTGGATAGTCCACAAAAGTGATTAACATAAAATGCCATGATGCTTTCTTTAAAAAAAATTATTTATGATATGCACATGGGTATTTTCTCTGACTAGTGTCCATGAAGGCCAGAAGAAGGTACTGGATCTTCCAGAACTGGAATTGCAGATAATTATGAGAGGCCATGTGGGTGCTGGGAAATGAACCTTGGTCCTTAGGAAAAAATAGCTAATGCTCTTTACTGCTGAGCCATCTTTCCAGGCACCATGCTTTTTCTTTTTTTTTTTTTTTTGTTTCTTCAAAGATATACTTTTGCTATTTTTAACTATGTGTATGCATGTGTCTGTATATGGATATGTACACATGTGTTCGTACCCTTGAAGGCTAGAAGCATCGAGTCTCTGAGAACTGGAGTTAAAGGCGATGATGAACCCTGAAATGTAGCTACTGGGGATGGAAGTCAGGTCTTCAGGAAAAGCGATATGTTTTCTTAACCACCTTTCCAGCATCCACAATGCTTTCTTAAAAGTTTTGTCTCTAAGCTCAGTTCTCAAAAATAAACATGATTATCTCAAGATGAGGATAACAACCTTGGAACTGTGGTGCTAGGTGTGGTATTTCAGGGACGTGGTAGATCAGCTCTAACTGGAGAATGGGGACACATGGATTTCACTGTGGTGGTTTGAATGAGAATGGTTTCCATAGGCTCATATATTTGAATGTTTGTTCCCCATTGGTGAAATGATTTGGGAAGAACTAGGAGGGGTGGCTACATTGGAGGAGGAGTGCCACTAGGGGTGGGCTTTGAGATTTCAAAAGCTCACTTTATTCCCAATTAATTCACTCTCGCTGCCTCGTGCTTATAGAACAAGTGTAAGCTCTCAGTTCCTCTTCCAGGGCCATGCCTCCTGCCTGTTACCATGCTCCCCACCATGATGGTCATAGGCTCACCCTCTGAAACCATAAGTAACCACTAAATGCTTTCTTCTATAAATTTCCTTGGTCATGGTGTCTCTTCATAGCAATGGAAAAATGACTAAGACAGTCATTTAACTTCTCTGAGTCTCTGCCCTTTTCAGCTCCTCAAACCCTTCCTCCCTGGGTCTGAAAAGACATGTACTGTTCCTCAACTTCTGCTCAACTGCTCCCTAAATCCAGTCTCCCAGAGAGCTACCTTCTTTTGACCTCCATATTGTCTTGGTTTTAGTCCTTGGTTATCCCTGGAAGAGTCTTTTGTTTAAAAGACAGCCCTGAGGTTCCTCAGGGGCTGAGGGTTAATGCAGGTCTCTTAGAGCAGGATGTGCACATTCAGACTCAGACAGCAGCTGCTGAGCTGGAGCTAATCCTTAGAGGACTGCTCAGCCCTTCTTATTCTCTAGAAGTGAGATTGCCTGGCACCAGGCCTGCTCCGGCTGCTAGGACCTTATGTTTTCAGCACATTGCAAACAACATCTTCTGAAGACTCCACTCTCAAAATGCCAACAGATTTCTCTGTTTTGCGTTATCAAGCTGCCTCTCCAGATGCAAGTACTTCAAACAGAAGCCTGCTTGTTGTTCACACACTTGAATATCATATATAAATGGTGTGGGGTGGGAAGGTGCCTAGAGAGCCAGGGATGTGAAAGCCCTGCTCACTGAACTGTTACTATGCCAATGTTCACGGAAACAGTCAGAATTTCACACAATAGTGACGGTGACAACAGACAAAGTGACCACCGTAAGTACTGCTAAGTATTTATCTCTGACACCACTTCCTAAACCCAATCTCATATCCCTTGTCCTTGTCATGCCCCTCCATTCCAACCCCATGGTATGTGAAAGTCAAAATAATTCAGCTTTATTCTCTTGGAAATATAGCATACCTAACAACCTAGCTTTAGTGAAATATTTTCTACTTGTAGATTTGAGAGAAGGATTTACAATGTGTATTTTAAAAATAAGGTCATCATTACCAAGTTTTCTTGGCTGGATTCTTAGATCAACTATAATTAGCACAACTCATTTTGTGCCAAGAAGTCTTTCAAGAAAAGTAAAGGTGTTTGAGAACCTATCAGTTCTAACTAACAAGTATGTGCCAAATTTGTCAAATTAAGGACCAACATAAATAATGAAGGCTACTGATTTGTTCATATAGTTAACTGTATACCACTGCATCTAACATACAAACAATCCAAACTCCACAGGGGTTTTAAAATAAAGCATAAGTTTAGATAATTTGGTGACAGAAGACTTCTGAAGCAAAAGAATTATCTTTTAAAAATTCAATATAACTAGATGCTTTTATTTAGTTTTCTTTTAAACGTCCCAAAATCTCTATCCAAATAACTTTTTAAATATTTATTTTTATTACCTTTTATTCATATGTATGTACCTGTGTGAATATACACCACGTGTGGATGGATCCTGGAGACCTGATCGGAGTGCTGGGAACCGGACCCAGGGAAGCAGTGCATTCTCTTCAGGGCTGAGCATCTCTCCACCCCAGCTCCTGTATCCCCTTCAGGACTGAGCATCTCTCCACCCCAGCTCCTGTATCCTCTTCAGGGCTGATCCATCTCTCCACCCCAGCTCCTGTATCCCCTTCAGGACTGAGCATCTCTCCACCCCAGCTCCTGTATCCTCTTCAGGGCTGATCCATCTCTCCACTCCAGCTCCTGTATCCTCTTGAGGACTGAGCATCTCTCCACCCCAGCTCCTGCATCCTCTTCAGGGCTGATCCATTGCTCCACCCCAGCTCCTGTATCCTCTTCAGGTCTGAGCATCTCTCCACCCCAGCTCCTGCACCCTCTTCATGTCTGAGCATCTTTCCACCCCAGCTCTGTCGTTTTTCAATAGCACATTCTTTATTAGATTTACTCACTAGTGAATACTTAAAATTTTGAAATATTTTGAAGAACATGTTATGGAGACTTAAGAATCCATACAAAATAAATTTCACTCATAAGTTATGTTTTAGAATTTGAAGACTTCACAAAAACAATGAAGGAAGAAAAATAACTTTGTAAATCTCCTTTATGGTTTCTAGACAATTATCTGGAGAATGGGAAACGTTCATTTTATACCATAGAAGTGATAAGCAACAAGCTGCTTCTCCTTCAGGTTCTATCTCCATCTCCTGTGGCTTGGTTCCCAGCAGACGTCTGCCAGTGTGTGGCCCTGCAGAGCCTGGCAGCTCTCAGAGGAGACAGACATCATTGCTCTGTTCACAGACTCCACAGAGAGTGTGTTTAGGTTGAGATTGTTGAGTGTTGACTGGTTTTATGTTTTTAGGTGGAAAACATTAAAATCAAACAATGAAAATCATTGTAACAAAACACAATAAGACAAAGTGTGAAGACATTCTGACTAAATGTTTCCTCTAAATGGTTCTACTTGAAGGCTTTGCAAGACTTCCGATCAAAAACATCCAGTGCATTAAAGCTAATGGCTTGGGAGGGGAACCACATTATTTCCAGTTATTATTATCACCATATTAATGTACCAGCTACCAACAATTGAAAACCCATACCATATTGCTTAATCCCTAAAGAAATAAAATCAAAACTGTAAGAACATACAGATACTTTCCACAATTAACTCTAAGTAAAGCGATCTGTCTTCATGTCCATGAGAAGAAACAAGAGTCAGAGCAAAGTGTTGAGGTTGTTTCCCCTCCCAACTCCATATCAGTATTTTATAATTGAAAAGAAAGTAACCAGAAAACACTTCAAAGATCACAAATATAAGTTTTCATACACCATAAAATAAAATAGATTAATTAGCATTTTAAATGAGTGGGAATATCTTCAGATTGTCATTTAACCAGGTTCTTGTTTCCTAGCAGGGACAGGTCAAGGACCAGACCCACCATACAAACCACTCCAGAAGACTCTATAATGCCTCCCACGTCAGAGAGAAAAGAAAAAGATTAAAACTATCATCAAACCAATTAGTTTGCTGTTGATGTTTGCTTTAGAGTTCTGTTGTTTATAGGACTCACTCTGCAGCCCAGACACCTCTAGAATTCACTGTGCTGCTCAGGTTGGCTTCAAACATACAACAGTCTTCTACCTCAGACTCCTAAGTGCTGGAATTACAGGCATGCCTACTGTGTCTGGCTACTTCATTTTTCTTTCCTTTTTTCTTTGTTTTTATGTTTTCTTTTATTTTTGAGATTTGAATAGAATTTCATCCTTTCTCCCTTTTCTTTCCTCTCTCTAAGCTTCCTATAAACCTCTCCTTTCTCTCTTTCAAATTCATGACTTCTTTTTACATTAGCTATTGTTACATGCATATATGTATATACATATATATTTCTAGGTATAACCTACCTGCTCAGCCTACATAATGTTACTTGTGTGCTTCTCTTCAGAGCTGACGTGATCCTTGGGCTCTTAAAATCTTTATATCCCCTCTTCTGTGATGTACCCTGAACCTTAAGTGTGGGTTTATTGTTGTTGTTGTTTGTGTGTTTGTTTATTTTGTTTTAGATGTATCCATTGAGACTGTGTGTTTTGATTGGTTGTGGTTTTCTGTAATGGTCTCTGTCTGTTGCAGTGACAAGAATAGACAAATCTATAGACACAGGTAACATAATGGTTTCCTAGACCTTGATATGAATGGAAGAAATGATTGATAATGGGGATGTGAGGAGGGGTAATGAAAATGGTCTAGATTTGATTGTAGTTGATTGTTCTTACTAAACTCTAAATATATCAAAAGCCACATAATAGAACATTTTAAAAGGGTGAATATTTATAGTAGGTAAACCATATCTTAATGTATCTGTTATACATTGTAGACACATATCAACTGTGAGCATAAAATATTATTTGACAATTATATCCTATCTTTTAGGCATGAACAGTTTCCAGATAACAGGAATTTTTCGTTTTTAGCTCTGTATCAAATTTGCTTTTTGTAGAAACTCTTAAAAGTGGAACTAAAATTGTTGACACACAGGTGAGGCTTGTCAGAAGTCATCCTAAGCTTTCTATTTCTTAGCCTAAAGCAGTGAATCTAAAGCATCAGTGTGTTCAGACAATGCAGAATAGAGCTGGAACCATGAGTGTGCATCTCAGCAGTGTGAGAATGAACTGGGGTAAGCAAGCACCTTCAGAGCATCCTGGGTCTGCAGGAATCCTGAGTCTGCTAAGCCAGCACCTGCAGGGTATGTTATGACTGCAGGTGAGCTGGGTTTTTTCTGCCTCTAAGAATTCTTGCCATCAAGTTCGTGAGCATTTAGGAAATTTTCTAATGGAAAGGACCTAGATCTATCAAGCTTGGTAGAAGAGAAGCTTCATCAACTCCTTGAGGCTACCAGAATACAGTCCCTTTTAGCTTGTACAATCACTCATATTTAAGAAAACTATTCCATTCTAAAAGAGCCAGATTATACCCAGTAGGTAAAATTCAGAGTTTAAAATGTGGAAAAAGCTGAGGTGAGGGTTATCAGCTATGGAGTGTGGAAAGCTGGCCCTCATATCTCAGTTGTATATTTTCTCTTAACACATATACATTTACCCTGTATAGTGAAAACTTTGCTATCTATTCCAACTTGTACTCCCCATATCAGAAGTTCACCCCATCCTATCTGAAAGGACATACACAAAGAGTCATCTTGGAGAGATAATGTTTAGTCACAACCACTGAATACTAACTGAAAACTTCTTGGTTGAAAGGAAAGAGAGGAAAATGGTATGCAAGGCCAAGCTGCACTGGGATTTTAGAGAAATTTAATGCACTTGGCGAAATTATTGGACATGACTTCCTTTAACGAAAAGCAGAGCCATCGCATGACCTTTGGCCATTTGGCTGCAGAAACCAACAGGAAAGCAAAAACAAGGCTGTGTGACTTGACAACAGTCCAAGTTGGCGAATGACATAAAAACCAGCCTGTATGACTCTAGTCTATAGGCCACCAAAAATAAGGAAGGAAATGTGGGGGGAAGTATACTAGAAGAAAGAAAATGAGTTTAAAAAGTAGTTCCTACCCTACTTATTTAAGTGGTGTTAATCACAGAAGTCACTTAAGCCTCAGACAGAAAGCTTAGCTTGATGGCCCATAGCACAGAATGAATTTGGAAGGAATACTGGTTTTTGTGGCAACACATAGAGCAATTAACTTTTAGGGAACTAAGACTACCTCCCAAAGCCCCACAGGCTGGGACAGTGGCCTACCTAGCTACACTCCCATATGGAGTGCCTCTGATTGACCCCTTTGGAGGCTCTTTTCCCTCCTCATCAAGGCCACTTTCTGAGTCATGGCTTTGCCTACCACCACCACCCCCAGGCTCATGTTTCTCTGATTTACATGACAGAGCACAAATGATTACTCAACATGGTAAATGCCTGTCAGAATCACTTGAAGGCATGTCAAATTTCAATGGTTATGTTTCCCCCAAGCTAGACATTTGGCATTAGTATAAGTAGTTCCTAAAATCCCACAGTTCTACTAAAGACAACAAAATATTCTTAGCCTCCATCAGACCAAGTCATCAAAAACCAAAGTAAAATGCATGTTAAGCTACCCAGTATACAACTTCAAACTGCAAAAACAACAGCATCTTCTAGGGCTACAAGGGACTGATCTCCACAGCCAGAGGATGGACGGTATCTCCTCTGAAGATCCAAAACAAAGCGCGGTCCACACACACACTGGGCTTCAGCCCTCACTGCCCATTTGCCTCATCCCTCTGCCTGCCATTTAGAAAGCTCTCTTCCTGTGCCCAGCCCAAATCAATCTTCTTAGAGATCCCTGCCACTGCTTCACACCAGTATCCACGAGAACAGAAGATACAGGGAGATAAAACATCCACGCAGGTCATCACATCTGTCTTGTAATTTTTATTACTGTTTTTTAAGTTTCTAGTAAAATAAAAACCAAAGATGCTACACACATAAAATGCTAAGAGGAAAATATCTTTCCATTCAATGAACAAGACGGTTTTAACTCAGTGAATACTAAACACATCTGTAAAAAGTTTACAGTATGGAATTTGGTTGAACCCTCCGGGTTTTCCGTCTCTATTTGTACCTCAAGGCACAAAACAACAAAGGCAGCCTGGTAAAGACTCACAAGAGTAGTTAATGCTCAAAGGAGAAAAACAGCAAATGCCAGGAGGCATATCACAACAGTTCCCTTAATATTTATTAAACCAACAACAGTGTTTGGAGTAAATCTTATTAACAGAATACACAGAGTTCTGGAAAAAATTAGTTTATTTATATCAGATGTGCCTACAATCCCCATTTTTATTAAAAGGACAGTAAGTCTTCAGTAGAAAGGCTTGGAAATGGCGTATTATTTGACTATTATGTATTGCTATTCATCACTGCAGATGTCAAAACTTTTTCTTTAAAGCATTACACAGTATATGTTAAACCACTTTGACTGGAAATTGTAAAAGCAGCACTGCCACCCTGGTCTTATAGCTGAGAGCTGTACAAGAGTAAGGAAGAGCTTTCTGCCTAGTCTTTGGGTTGTTATGTAAAGGAAACGAGTCAATTTAAGTCACTATATTTGAGGACCTTTTCTTAATAACTTAGCAGTTACCTTCATTGCTTTCCAGACAGGAAGGGATGCTAATGAAGAAAGCAGAGCTGAAAGGGAGATCAAACCTGATTATTTGCGATCACATCATCCTTCTACACCTGAAGCCAGCGCAACTGCACCCTTCCATTATGTGAACCAAGAAGTTCCCTGGTATTAGCCCACTTCAAAGTGGGGTTTTCATTATGTGCCCCCACAAGGATTTTAGCTGCCATCACTCAGTTCACAGTGACTGACAGACTGCCACCGTCAGAATGTTCCGGGTCCTTCTAAACAACAGCAATGAAGCTGAGCTTTGCTCCTTGTTGGTTGTCTCTGTGAGTGACTGCCAGACAGAAGTCAAAACAGCTGTTCTGTCTCCTCACCAAACTTGTAAATTAAAGGCATTCTAGGGGTTGACTTCTATAAAGCAAACTCGTTATTTCTATAAAGCCGCTTTCCACAAACTCTAATGTGTTCTTATGAGTCACTAAAATGCTTGTTAAAATGCAAACTGTGAATCAGTAAGTCTCAGTGGAGTTCCAGATTCTGGATTTCTAACAAACTCTCAGATGATGCTCCTGCTAGCTGGTCTAAGCCACATTTTGGGTAGCAAGGTCCAAACTGGCCTCCAGGTCTGAGGATTGCAATCTCTTAGGCAGCTGCAAAGACTGACACCCTACAGCCAGAAACTCTCTCTTAACACTGCGTGTGCTCTCAGCGATGAAAGCCATGGGTCAGCTGTTCTCCAAAGTTAGCTTGCAACAGAACCTTTCCAAGGAATTTTTGTGGTTCCCGGCACACAGCACCTTTATGGCCATATGACGACATTAGACCAATGGGAGGTAAGGAGAATGATGTGGGTGTGGAGGGAGGCACAAAATCTGCATCTCACACAAGTTCCTGACTGAAGAAGATGTTGAGAGCCCACATACACAGACTGCCACTAGCCCAGAGTTGGATGTACAAACTCATAGGCCTCAACATCCACTGAGAAAAACACTGCTACATAATAGTTATATTTAATACTCTGGGATGTTTACTGACCTATCAGCAACACAGTGGAGAGGGAGGGAGAGGGAAGTCCCATTCCCACTCACTTGACCTTTAAGATTAAGTTACACTTTAGCTTGATATTTTTTGAAGGCATATTTAACCCTATCATCACCAAAAACTAAGCAGAAATATTGAATATCATTATATACATGAACTTAATGGGCTTCTATGCATCCAAGCCACCATGAGCGGCTCATAACTGCAGCTTTCTCAGAACATTTCTTTAATTTCAACTAAAGGACAGATACACATGGAGTAGCAGTTTCTAAAAGGTTAACGTTTTAATGCCATCCTGCAGAGCAATTTTTAAAAGCATTGACAAATCCAGAATTTTTATGCAAGGTCTTTCTTTCCTTCTTTGTCTGTTAAAGATATCCCTCTTTTATTTAACAGATGGAAAATTGTAGTTTTTAGGGTTGAATGAGGGCAAACATGCTCCCAAATTAGATTTGTGAACAAAGTAAACTATGAATAGATTTGATAATGGGCTGCTGCTTTTTGCTTTAAGCAAGAACTAAAGACAGTTCAGATACTTCAAATGTCTTGTTCTCAGCACAGACTGAAGCCTTCTCTTCCTTCTTTGATGGCAAACAATGGCACTATGTGGAAGGCAGCAACTTGAACCAGGTCTGTGGTGTCAAAGTTAAATGCAAGTATCATACAAAAACAACCTTGAAGTCCTGTGTATAAGACTTAACACATGATCAGTGTGTTCAGACAAATCCTAGAATTCATTCTAGGCAAACAAACACACAAGCTCTCCACTCAGAGTATAGCTCGGGCAAGTTTTGTTAAGTTGACTAAACGTGTTTTCTGCTCCAAAAGAAGACAAACGTCCTTTGTTCCTCCAGGGGAAATCTTTCCTCAAGAATGTAAATGTTTCCATTTTATGTGTGTTCACCAAATGTGTGTGCAGGTACGTGTGCACATATGGGTGACTCTTCATATGGAAGCCAGAGGTCCACCTCAAGAGCCATCCACCTTGTTTTTTTGAGACAAGGTCTCCCTTTGGTCTGGAGCTGGCCAGTTAGGCTAGGCTGGTCAGCCTGTGATCCCAGTACTAGGATTACAAACATATGCCATTGAGTCTGGCTGTTTTTAGTTGGGTGCTAGAGATGAAACTCATGCTCTTGTGCTTGCAAGGAAGGCATTTTGTGGATGGAACCACCTCCCCTGTTACTATTTTGTAAGGACATTGTTTTGTTTTTTAAGACAAAAAAAATTTCCAAAGGTACCATCTTTTGTCTCAAGAACTCCTAAATATATCATAACTCAATAAACAATTATCAAAAAGTACATCCAGCAGATACACAATTCAGTGAGGGAAAGAGAAGAAGATGGAAAAGAACAAAATGCAGGAGCCTGGCACAGCCATTAGGTTCCTGGGGCTTGAAGTTCTGCCTGTCAGAGGACATCCTAGGACAGAGAAGACCAAAGAGTCATCTCAATCAAAGGTTCTCCTATCTTGTCTAAGATAACACTCATTTAAGGAGTTTCTATAAAATTAACAGCTGGGCCCCACCCTTGTGGACTAGTTTTATGAATATAAGGCCTAGATGAAAAGGGCACAATAAGAAATTAAAGTCTCACTCTGAAGCCTAGGCAAGCCCAGAACTCATGTCTTCTGCTTTCCTCAGCCTCTTGAAGGGCAGGCATGAGTCAGCAACCTCCAGATGTGATACTGTACACCACAAGTTGAGAAGACTACTCTGAATCCTCCACACCCAGATGAGCAGTCTATTAAGGTTAAAGCAGTCCCTCCTTCCACCAGACAAAACAGCCACACAGAGGGAAGCAGAAAGGGGGAAAGACATACTTTGCTTCTGATGTTCTTACCTGGTCAGTGACGCCCTCGCTCCCCACCCCATCTCTTGTTCATAGGACACTCTTGTCTGATGAATCTATTTTATGAGCCATCCATTTCCATCACCATAAGCACTGAGACTGCAAACGTCATACAGGATAGTCTTCTAAATGTTTAACTTGCCAGTATTAACTCAGAACCACGCCAGCAACTCAGGAAGGTGTCCACTGTGATGAATAACCTTCTTATAAATGTGAACAGAGGTGTAGATAAGTTACATGACTTTCCCACATCACAACCAGAAATTTGCAGACCTAGAATTTAAGGAGATTCCCACCGAGGCTTTGGGATGCAGCCCAGTAGTAAGGATGTGTAATTCACATGGTCCTAGATTAAATCTCCAATACCCAAAACAAATAGATTTCAGTGAAGTTTATCCCTTAGCTTTCTGACCACCAAAGGGAAGCATGTAGACAGAATCTATCAAAGCAAAATACTACATGTTGGTAAAGAACTCTGAACCCTAATGGCCAAAAGAATTAGGCTAGTCAGGTGACTGAAGAAATTGGCACATTGCTATGGCAGCCTGAACCCATGAACTGAATTAAAATTAGGGACACTTGAAACTTTCACTATGCTCTTGAGAGAGTATGGTAGCAGGACAGGGCTTTACAGCAAGTCAGAAACACTGAAGCTCTAACTTGGGAGCGGGAAGAGTAGACTACAAGTTGGCAAGTCACCCTTCCTGGAAGTCAGGTGACGATCAGAAATAATGAGTCGAAACTATGGATCATAATCCTAACCCCAAGGCAGGAGAGCAGAGATAGTTATCTTTCATTTTATTGCCCTTCAATAAATTCTTTTTTAAAATCATCCCACAAACTTCTTTTCTGTAAAGCTGAATGAAACAAATGCACTTACATGATACAGTAATTAGGAAAGCAGTATTTGAGAGGAATCTGTTGAAAGAAAGGACTAATCTACCCCCAATGTGGACAAAAAAATGGAGCAAAGAAGAATCTTCACGTGGGCCATAGTCATGCTGGATTCCAACCTCCTGTGTAGTGCTGACATAGGGTAAAAAATCCAAGGAAGGCTCTTTATCTCCCTACCTACATAACAGCTTTTTCCCATCAGAAAAAAATGCAGTATTAATTCACAACGGTTTTGCATTTAGCCCTGATTCTTATTTATCTTTACAGTATCCCTATGATTTATAAATCAACTTGATTTCAGTTCCCCATTGATCTGGTTCTTCCCAATCCCTGGGGTCTTGGCTCGTCCTTCCACAACTAGCAAGAAGGTTCATGAACCAGTAAAGGAATTAGTTAGAGTATGATTTTGCTAGAAATAAGTGAATTAGCTAAATATCACCTTAAATTATTCATGTTACACAAACCATGAGCCATCTGATGCTGTATATAGCACATGCTCTGTTGGTATTTCAGTTCTTCACATGTGTGTCAGAACAGTAACATAAGGAATAGCAGAGAAGCCAGAAAAGGAATCCTTGATGGAAATAAAAAAAAAAAAAATACTAGTAGGTCAGATAAGCTAGGTTAAACATAGAATTCTATGTTTAATGCTATGTCACTAATCATGACACCTTAATTGATGTATTACATACTAAATGTCAAATCCAGGGGACTGTGAGAAAGTTCAGCAGGAAAAAAATGATTTCAGCCAAGTTTGATGACCTGAATTCGATGATCAGCACCTATAAGGTGGAAGGAGAAAAACAACTCCTAAAAGTGACCCTCTGTCCTCCACACATATGCCAGGAATGAACATGCATGCGTGTGTGTGTGCACACACAAATCCATGTTAAAACAAAACACAACCAGATGTGATGATACATTCTGATGCTATTATCTCTAAGGAGGCTGAGGTAGGAAGATCACAAAGTTATAGGCCAACATGGACTACATGGTGAGACTCTGCCCCCACAAAAAATTAACCCATTAATATTTTAAAAAATAACTATTCCAGCTCCAACATCCACTATTGTTACAAGGATTAAAAAGGAAAACTAAAAAGATTAAGTAAACAAAATTGAATAAGAGTTGACTGAAAAAAGTAAGCTCCAAGTCAAAATTTGTTTTTAGTTTGAAAAACTAGTCAAGAGCTATTATATAATGATGAATGCTAAGTGTTAACAGACCAATTAAACATAAAACTTAATCAAATAACTAATCAGAATAATTATAAAATCTAATCAAATATAATACAAACAAATCAAAATATCTTGCTTAGATAAATGATGTCAGAAGTGGGACATGAATTTTTAATTTATTAGTGAACTTAGTTCACTTGGTGCTTAGAATTTAAAGATCCAGTGTTTTTTTTTCTCTTAGCAGTTCACAATTATAATCTCAAGAGTTACTCTCAGCTTTCCTGTCTTAATTAAACTTGTTTTGTAGGTTTCTGTGTGCTTTAAGTGTAACTCAAGAAAAACGATGGTGATGACAGAAAGTAAAAACAGAATTCAGCAGTGCATCTTCATCTTCCCTGCCCAAATAAACAAATGGCTGGTCTTATATTTGTGACAATGCATGCCACTTGGTGTATGTCACAAGATGCAAGTGAGAAATGCAGAAATACAAGACGTGTCCACACATATTTGTATATACACATTTTATAAACTTTCATCAAAGACTATTTCAGAATCATAAAGGTTAAAAAAAGTAAAAGAAACATGTTTAAAATGCCAGCTATAGGTCAAGTCTTATGTTGGCTATTAATCTTCAAAGCAACAAAATATAAAGCTAATCTTCAAAGTATCAACATAGCAAATACTATAAGCCTCAGTTTTACATTAAGAAACAAGTTTGGAAGTGGTTAAAAAAAACATCTCTGGGTCACATGGCTTTTAAATAGTGACATCAGAGACCAAACTGTGATTTACAGAACTCCAAAGCCTTAACATGATCTCCTGCATTCATCTGAATTCAGAGTGCACAGGGGGGACCGGTGATGCTCAAACTAGAATTTCACATGACTTAAAACAGATGTGGTGCAGCCCCGCCTTTGGAGGACTACCACCCACCTGTCACTCATACAGTAAGACTGTTACCTAACAACCTAACACAGTGACCTTTTGGTTCCTAAATACGTCAAGTGAGTTAAGTCGTTGGCTCAGATGAACTAACCCTAATATAGTAAACCTTCCATTTACCAGAATTTAAGGACCAGTGTGCCAAACTTTTCTGTGTGCTTATATCAGGTGGTTTTCTGCATCTGTTGAGATAACCATACTGTTATCCACCTTGAAGTGTTAATAACTGCATTGCTTTCCTGATGTCAAAGCATTCTTTGGGTAGGTCCTATATGAACTCATACTGTTCTTTTAATAAACACTGTGGCTGCATGCAATGTGGCAATACATAGTTAAAATTATGGCACCAATGGGGCATGAAACTGATCTATAGATATGTTTTCCAGACTTTGACATAGGGCAGCGCTAACCTCATACAATGGAGAAGAGACTCCAATCACATCATTCTCTAAGCTCTGGGACAACAAACACTTGCTCCTTGAAACGCCTTCAGTACTGACTAGTAAAGCCCTCCATGTCTGTGGCCTTTTCCTTTTTAGGAGGAGAGGAGGCAATTACATATTCAAGCCAAGCTGTAAGAAATAATCAGCAAAATTCTTTCAAGCCCACTAGCTGATTTAACATTTAACAAAACCTTAGTAAATACCACAATAAAGATATTAATATTATCCATCAACTTTACTCTGATATTTCCAATTTAAAGCACTGGTGTGTGTGTGTTTCTCATTCTCTCTACAATTCCATCACACATACAACTCTGTGTGTAGTGGATGGACAGCTGAATAATGTATAGATATATAAATTTACATATATAGTCTTAATATAAACAGCAATTTACTGTACAAGTTTTCAAATTGTAATTTTTAATCTATATAAAGCCCCCAACTTAGTTATATTTTGAAAATACATTTTTAACACCTACATGAGATTTAATGTGCATTGGAGCCTTTGATCTAGTCATTATTATTATATATTTGGTTGTGTCCATTTTTTAAACTATTGTAATCAGAGCTTCAATGAGCCCATTTGAAAACACTGCTTTCCCAGCTATGCTCATTCCCTCTGGACATATCTGTAATGGTTAAAATCACTGAGAGGACTCCTAGCTTGAAAAGTAAACTCAGAAGTGTTTCACTTTAAAACATATTTACACAATAAGCATATATACTGTTCAATTGTTAATTTAAAAATAAAGTTTTAAAAGCTCACAAATTATTTGGCAAGGACTTAATTACTTATTTATTGGATTAATCTAATATTTCCCCAACAATACCCTGAAAGAAGAGAAAAACACTAAATATTAACAGCAGAGAGCTTCTCCAGTTCAGCTCCATAGTTTTGTTGATGCCCACAGGGAATCAGTCCTTAATAACTAACATGTGTACAATGCCTCATGTGGGCCTGTTCTGAAGAAGTCTTACCTTCATTTTATTTTTCTTTCAGGTCAAAGAAAAATCACACCAAAAATATATCTTTGGCGTTTTATAACTCTTTGTAATTTTCCCTTAATAATTCTAGATTTTGTTCCATGTGACATTTTTCTGTGACCCACTGTATTAGTGCAGGCTCAGGATCAGTACTATTGGTGTTGGGTGTACCTGGACAATAAAGAAAGAAAAAGAAACAACAAAATACTCCGTAGAGATCAGACAGTCTCTAGATCTTTGTAACACTTTTCATAAAACATATTCAACTGTAGAGGAAAGAAAATTGAAAGCATGTTTAACTGCAGTTTTCTCAGCTAGTAGGCCAGGGCATTCTTCACTCCGGTCCTAAGAAATTAAATGGAAACTCTCCGTTGACTGCAAAGGTCTCTCCTTCCCCAAGCCTTACTAACTCTTTGAGATATTCCAGAAAAGGACAAACATTCACAATTCTGTTTCATTTCTGTCCCTTGAGTCCAAAAGCACTCTCTCCCATACTTGTCTAAACTCAATCTGTCCTAAAAACAGACTGTTAACAGTGTTATTGAGATTTTCTGCTTTTAAAACAAGGTGTCTCAGGCTGGAGAGATGGCTCAGGGGTTGAGAACAGTGGCTATTCTTCCAGAGGACCTGGGTTCAATTCCCAGCACCCACATGCAGGTCACAACTGTCTGCAATTCTAGTTCCAGATGATTTGGAACCCTCAAACATACATTGCAGACAAAACATCAATGCACATAAAAATAAAAATGAATCTTAAAAACATTTCTAAATCAACTAAATGATCCATTCCAAAGCTAAAAACATAGTAAAATAATGTATCTCTATGTTTCCTGCCTGGCTTAGAACTCACGATGCAAACCAGGTTGCCCTGAAACTCACAAGACATATACCTATCTCTGCCTTCCATGAGTTGGCATTAAAGGTGATGTGCATATTTAATAATAGGACCTGAAGCTCGGATGGCTAAGTGGAGAGTTTCCCCATATTTACAACCCCCCAAAAGTAAAACATTCCCTTTCTGAATCCCAGGTCCCAGCAGCACACCAACACATGACTGAGGCCTAAAACCTCTGAATGTATGGTTGGTCTCTCTATCAAGCTGAAGAATACAGGACCAAGGGTAAATGAGCACAACTAACATGCTGGGACTTTGCATCAGTGTCTTGTTTACCTTCTGGCTTTCCCTGTCATGATAATGAGGCTGAGGCAGAAAGGACACAAAGCTGCCAACTGGCCCAGGCCACATGGAGCTGGTGGATTCAGAGAACCCCAAGCATACTAGTATCAGAATGCTGAGCAAAACTGAGCTGAGGAGAAGTGCCCATTAATCCTTGTCTGCCCAGTACTTCAGCATCCATGCTGAATGTCTCACAATCCATAGTGGTTTACCAGATCTTGGCTCTATCTGAATTCAGTGCTGTGCAAAGCAGAGTTATAGGCACCACCCCTCCCTTCAGATGGTGCCAATCTTGGTGTGAGATACAAAAGAGGGTAAGCGACCTTAAAGAACACTTCATGTAGTATCTGTATTCCATAGCCAAAACCACAAGCCAAGAGACAGGAAGAAAGTCACTTAGTGCTTTCTGCCATTCATAGGTACACTTACTGCACCCTCAAGACAGTCAACATTCATGTTGCAAGATCATTTTTGGGGTCCAATTCACTCACACAGATGCATTTGTAAGTGGCTTGAAGCGTTGTATTTTGTGTGAGTGCTAACATAATGAAAGAATGGCAAATCACCGTCGTAGGAACCCAGGCCTATTGGCCTCCCAAAGGCAAACCACTTATGCTTTAACCCAGCCACAGCTAAGAGGTCTAGAAGGGCTACAGGGCAAGCCATAATTATGGAGCAACCTGTGATTCCCAAGGGCAGCTGACTCATTATAACCATCAGAGATGCTTTGTAAAAGATACAAATTATTCCACCATTCTCACTCACTGAGGCTCTGACTGTGTAAGTTTAAGATAAGCCTCTAAGATCTGTAGTTTTACATCCTTCCAGTGACTCCGTCGGTCTGTTGAGGAGGTTGGACTGGAATAATCATGCAAAGCTATTAAAGCTTAGGTTTAATGCACAGAATTTTAAAGAAGGAATGTTTAAAAGTCAGCTGTGTCTAAGGAATGATTACAACAGTGGCCAGGAAGGAGTAACCAGGAAGTGGCACTAGCATGGAGCAGCTTACAAATCTGCCCAAGGCATGCAGACTCCAAACCATGACAAGTACACAAGGGAGTTTCTGGACCACAGGCAACATCATCAAAGTGATCAAGGGCAAACCACAGAGCAGGACAACACCAGTCCAAGAATGGTGCCTACACAGCTACTAAGAAGACACTGAAGATTTGCAGGCTTACTCCCAGCACCTAAGCACCTAGTAGGAAGAGTCGCCTGCTGAGTAAATGGTGACTTCATAGGCGGGGTATAGATGGGAACCACGGTGAATGACTGAATCAAGGGTTTCTTCTCCTTGAACTCCTGTCCGTGGACTAGAATTAAAATGGGGTGGCAGACTAAAAGGTTAAAACAAGACCACCTTGTTTTCAGTAAAAGCTCTTCTTCATGGTATGGGCTTTCTTCTGAGATTTATTTTGGTTCCTACTCCATGAAAGTATAAGGTATCTTTCAGATACTGGAATGTACTGTTGGCACAGGTATGAATGGCAGGCTTTCTTTCTGCCTTGGGAATGACAGAATGATGGGCGAGATCTTGTAGTTTGGTTTTCTGGCAGGGGAGGAAGGACAGCTTGGTGAGAACCTCAGCTGAGAGGACCTGTTGGGTCTCAGCCAGCAGACATGCCAACAGCACAATGGCTTGACTAGACTCGTTGTAAACCTTAATTAATGACAGAGCTGGCTAAGCTTTACATAGCCAAGTCAGCCTCTGGACAGACAGTCCCCAGAAGACTCCAAGTTACCTTTGGTCAGGTCTAGTGTGTGTGGTTGGGGGACTTCTAGAGGCTTGAAAAACAGATCTTGCTTTTGGAAAAAAACTGGCTGGCAATTTAAAATTCTTTCTCAACTAATGATTATCTGAGGTGCCATTTGAATGATTATGTACACAGTCCACTGGTAGTCTGATCTTTGAATGGCAGACAATACTAAAACAAGGAATATGACCTTGATCTGAACATCACATAATGCATACATGAATCAAAATATCATAGGTCATCTCACAAATATACAAAAGTACTATTTATTGCTTAACATTTTTAATGAAAATAAAAGGGCATTCCAGTCCCTATAAGCAAGCGTTCCAAGACATACTCAAATTCCTTCTTGAACACCCATCCTCTGAGCTTTTCCTCTTAAATGAGAGTCTACTGCTAATATTGAACTGAGAGATAAAGAGCCTTTGTTTTTTGTTTCTGTCAAACTCTCCAGCACAAGTAATTTGTCCCATTAGAACTGACAAAATACATTTTAAAAAAAGACTGCTAAGAACTATAATATTTCAACCTTAACTTCCTTTCTAGTGCAAACTTTCTAGAGCCTGACTTTCATAATGCCTTTTGGGATAGCACATAGCTCCAAATGACTTGAGAGTTTCTTTTAATTTACACACATCTAAGCATGTTTATAAAATTCCACCAGTTCAAAATGCTTCCTTTCCTTAAACATATTTCCAGTTCAAATTATATGTTTATAGAAGTCTGCACTATATTATTTCTAAAGATAAACAGCCATGTAAAAAAGATGGACAGAAAACCTAGCAGCACATTACTACTGCCCCACTCAGCTGGCCTCTCCCTTCACATCCTCCAGGCAGCGAAAGTCCTCAGCTGTCAGTGGAAAGCATAAATGGATCACTAGACACAGGCTTCCCTTCTGTCTCTGTATTCAGGAGGGGACCCCTAGTTCCTAGTTCCTTTGCCTGAGACGTTTTTCTATCCTCTGAATAATATAAAACTAAAGAATTCACTAGCTGCCAATATTTTTCCTTCCTTGCCAGAATCTTTGAGGTCAGACAATCATTAGTTTTTAAACCTAGGACACCATTGCAGTTTCCAAATGAAAATACAAAGTTCTGAAAATAATGTCTTGTAATAGTTAAACTTTTAAAAGTTATATCTTTCGAGTATGGGTATATTTATGCTGCTCTAGGTGAAGCAAATAAGAGACAGGAAAGCGATATAAACGGGTTATTAGCGGTCTGGGTTTTGAAACAGCTTTTACTGAGAAAGACTGACTCACTTCCCAACAAAGGCGCTATGTAGGATTCTCAAGTTGACATTTTAAAAATATTTAATCACCCTTTGAATGACAGTTCAAGAGCTCAAAACATAATCTTTCCAATAAAACTGTTCACTTGGAAAACATTCAGTTCTGGTTTAAACTGAGAAAATGGTAGAGCCCCAAAGATAAGGACGTTGAGGGAAATGTGGCAGGGAGAGGAGACAAGCACATTTCAAACAAACAAACAAACAAACAAAAAACAAAACAAAAAAAGCAACAAAACCCATTATCCCTTAAGGAGCTATCAAACCCACAGAGAAACTCCAAAGGGCTTTTCCTCCCTGGAATCCCCAAATGGGAACATTTCCTAGCAAATCTCTGAACAGGGTGCTGTAAAGAAAAGGTCCCCCAACTCTACAGTTCACAGGGAACTGCTCTGAAAATAATTAAGTTGTTCTGTTGCCCTATTTTGCAACAGATGAGCAATTTTTTTTCTTAAACAAACACAGAATAGCTCCCTTTTGGTTTACAACAAGCTAAAGTTCAGAATTAATCGGAAGAGATCACTAATTCCAACGAATTAAACATCATTTGCCAGTGAGAAATCCCATAGGTCTCAGAGCTGTACTTTCACATCCCAATAGTTCAAATGCACAGTTTCCAATTCTAAGTTCCCCAGCCTCTCAAACAATGTACAGCGACCTTCTGACCCGCACAGCATCTCGTGCCCACCCTTCACTCCCAATCACAAATGTTCATCTTCTGCTGGATGCCAAAAGGTTTCCCAATCCCTAATTGCCTAGGGTCAAAAGGGAAAGACGTCCAAGCCCAACTAAAGATATACAGTATTTTCAAAGGGACCATTCCATTAATTCGAATTGGACAAGTTACAAGAAGCCAAAGCAGTGGTGTAGAGAACAAGAGGAAAGGAAAGAGCAGCATGCTTAATTGAGAAGGCAGCCCTAGGACTGACTGCATGCCAATAGAAGGTGCTTTGACTTCCATCTGCCAAAACAGCTCCAGTGGCCCAGGTAGAGGCCACCGCACTAGTCGCGAGCCTGGAAGGCATTTACCATTAGAGGGCGTTCATCGGGCAATTAGGAGGAACAAACTCCAATCCCAGAAAGGAAATCTCGAGGAGAAATCAAATCCCCACCGCCACCAAGAGATGAAGCTGGCACTGGAAGACAACAGTCTCTCTCACAAGAGTACGAGACCCACAGGGTCGTAAGGGTGGCAGGAGACAAGTTTTCATTCCCAAGAAGCCAGAGGTTCTGCGGACCATAGCAATGTCACAAGCGCCTTCACCTTTCCATTTTACGACATTCCAATGCCATCGGATTAAAATTTCCTCTCTCCCCTAAAGCCCCGGGCCTCTCTCTACGAGGAGGGCTCGTGGAAGACACCAGAGGCCAGAGACCTGGTCCGTTTCCGAACACACCACGCGGCCGAGAGTCTCCTACTAGAACACCGACAGTGTCTCTAAGGAGTGTGGATGTCTTGCCACAGCAACAGGGGGCATCAAACAAATGAACTTTTACAAACTTTCCTCTCCCCATACTCTCGAGTTTCTTTCTCCCTAAACTTGCTTTCAGTCAAGCACAAAGCCTGGAGTAGAGGGTCTCGAGGAACAGCCCCTCCCCAAAGTTTCCAACTCATCCCTGGGACTTGCCCAGTGCCAGAGCTTACAGGAGCCTTTCCTGCCTTAGCGGTGCTCTCATGACCAGCCACTCTTAGCCCTCGGTCCTTCCTGGACCACACCACAAAATCCCCTGAGACCGAAAAGTTGAGAGTGACTTTAGGAGCCTTTGAGGTGAAATTATTGTGCCCCTATCCCCGAAGACATGGGATAACTCTCTGTAGCAGCTCAATTCTGCAAGAGGTGAAAGGAACGGACCAGGCGTAAGCGGTGGAAAAGCAAGCTCATTTGTCCCAGCAGCTCTTAGTCAGCCCCACGTCTATGGATAGGAGATCCCCCAGGTGGCGCTCCCCAATTACCCGCTGGCTCCTCTTCTAGCCTGGGCACCCAAAACAGTGCGGGACCCCGGCCTGGCTCACTCACCGTCTCGGCCGACACGCAGGCCATCAAGCCCAAGGTGAGCAGGATCCACGCGCACTGCATATTCCCCCAGGGACGTGACTCGCAATGCGATGAAACGAAGCACAGCGGACAGCGCAGGGGGCCTAGAGATATCTGAGCTGAGCCGCCGCAGGAGCTCGTCTCGAGCTCGGGATCAGATTCCGGGCGTTAGCTGTCTCCTCCGGCGCCTGCTATGGCTTTTGCGCTGCGCCCTGTAACGCGGCGCCTTCTCACTTGTTGGTTTCTGCTCTCCCAACCCGGAGTTGCTGCTTCGTGAGGCTGCTTCTCTATGCTGGCTCTGCTCGCCGGTGTGCTTTCACTCCGCGGACTCAGTGTCCGGGTCGTAGTGCAGTCTGATTTGAAGCAAGCAGCCGATTGCTCGAAAAAGAGCTGCCGCTGAAGTTTGGGATGCAGAGCGGCGGGGACGCGCGATCCGCGCGGCCTGAGCTCCGGGAGTATCTGAAGAACAGCGCTCCGGGGCCGGCTAGTGGCTTGGCTGCTGCGCCCCTCCTTCTGCGCGTCTCCGCCTCCCGGGTCCTCCCCTCGATTCCGCCCCCCACCCCCTCCGCGTCCTCTCCCCGGTCCTGCTCCGCCTCCGCCTCCTCCGCCCCCACCTTCCCTCTCTTCCACGCCTGCAGCTCCCGGTTCCCCCTGGCGACTAGGGGAAAGGAGGCGGCAATGACTCCGGGATAAAGCCAAAGCCGGGAGAAATTCTTACAGGATTACACAGCGATTGGCAGCTTCCACAGCCAGTGGGAGACCGCGACTCCGTGCTGTGGCTGCCCGAGGAACGTGCCTCAGCAAACCTTAGTACTCTTTCATTTTCTCGCTCCCCTTTCCCTTTCTCAACGCCCTCTCCTCTCTTCACCATCTTTTCCCTTCCTTTTCTTTTTCTTCGCTTTAATTTTCTGAAGAAAAATCGGTAAGGGCTGATGGGCACACTGAGCCTTTTCTGCCTTGTGAGGATTAGGTCACTATAAAGAAACAGCGATGAGAGTCGGAAAAATGAGAAAGTTTATAGATTGCTTTCAAGCAATTACAGTGTTCACAGGTCACCAGATCACGAAAATTGAAATCCAGAAAAGATAAAAGTGCAACAAGTGAGTGTTAAGATTATCCTCGACGCCCCCCTCCCCCCCCCAAAAAAAAAAGCAGAGGAAGGGGGATCCAAAAACACAACGGCTCCAAAGCTCAGCTTCATAAAAGGTTGAAAAGCCATTTCTGCCGCCCACAGTTTGTGCTCACCCACTATGTATCCCTCAGGCATCTTCTAAGTTCAGTTACCACATAGTGGTGTTTACATTTGGAAGCAACAAATAGGGATGAAAAATTAGATAGAGATTCTAGAAAATAGCAGATGAAAGGAAAGTTCAGAGAAGGGTAAAGTCGTTTCTGGCTTGAAGAAAATAATGAATATGCATTCCCTGCGTGGAGGAGACTGACCTGAAGTATCAGGCTTTGCCTTGCAGTCCAGTGCGGTGCTGTGCTACAGAACCAGGCAGGCACAGACCCTTATAATTTCTACTGCTGTTTTCCTCTTTGATTTAGGAACCGAATAAATTATGGATCCATTTTCTTCTACGGTACCCATTCCCAGAGGCTGGGGACTTTTCAGGTTGGTGACTATTTTATTATCGTTTGAGATACATTAAAAATACATATTTACTATATTGTGGGTAAATACTACTCCAAAGCTCAAGCCATAGTATATAAGAGCTGTGCCCCTTTAAGACACTCATACATAAAGATACAGCCATGAGGCCATAGCCATTTTGGAATTCAGACTGAACTGTGGTCACATCTTAAGTGACTGTTAGGATGGTTTAGTGATAAATCACTGTTATAAGTCTCAAAGGAAAGCTTAACAGGACAATCACAAGTTATGACATCAACTCTTGCTCAGAGTACCAACTCCCTGGTGCTTATGAGCAGCCTAAGACACTAGCAGTCAAAAGGGGGGAATGGAGAAATAGAAGACTGAGCTTGGCTTCTGAAAGAATCAGCTATGGACTTACTTGTAAGGGGAACACTTTATGGTTGAAGAATACCGTTAGAAGTGGAAGGTTCTGAGGTTTCACAAAAAAATTAACACTACGTTCAAAAAGCTATAAGTCAAGGTTATAGGAGAGAGCTGAGCTGTAGAGAAGACTCTTAGCAGAGAAAAGCTTCAAGAAGACTCTGAGACCAGACCAGCTGACAGAAAGAGGTTTAGACCAACTAAGGCAACTAGAACGCTCACTCTCAAGCCTGTTGAGCTGCCTGTAGATGTGCAGGGTGTTCCATGTTCCAAGCTGTCAGTGTCATCCATGCAAGGTGGGCTTTGGCAATGCAGCTGCCATTGAGTTGTTTCTGTCCCTGCAAGTAATCCCTTAACCACATTCCTGTAGGCAAGCAACCCCAGTACAACTCAGTTTGGCTCACCAAACTGGACTTTAGTGGTATTTGTACATTTGTCTGTCTTGGGCTCCCTATCTGGGGTGAGTAGACATGTGTGTTGTGCCTCCCCAGGAAAAGTGCTGTTAGAACAACTCAAAAGTTAGGAGCACACATCAGTTTTGCAGAGATGTGGTTCCCAATACTCACATTGGACTTGGAACTGCCTGTAACTCCAGGAGGATCTGAAGCCTCTGACCACCACAGGCACCAGCACTCACCTGCACATACCCCACAGACACAGACACATAAAAATAAAATAAATTTATTTTAAGCTATAAATTATCACCTCTATCCCCACAAAGGACTCAGTCTACTTTTCATCCCTGAGGCTTGATTGCATATTGACACCTCTATTGTCTCCAACAATTAACATCTGGAAGCTATAATAAGACTACAGTTTGATGAGAAACTGGAAAAAGACTCTGAATAATACAGACTTAAAAGAAATATGAAAAGAACTATAAATATAATTTCTATCTTGAGGAAAATGGGATTATGAATTCATTTTGTTTATCAAGCATTTACCTAACAAGAAACTCTGATTCAGCTTGGACAGGAAGTGATAAAAATTAATAAACAGATGTATCTACAGAACAGAAAAGATGTGTCTGTCAGCTTCCCTGAAGACAAACTCCAAAGCTCATGGTATTTATTGGACTCTCTGTGACTTATACTTTGAAGAAAATAACATAAGCCTGAGCCTTTATCTCATAAGGGAATTGGTACCAATGTAAGAGTCACTGTAAAGTGCACAAAAATAAATAGTTATCCATGTTCTTGTGTTCAAAAGCATCATCAGGTAAGATGAGAGGAACACTCTGACAGTATAAGAACTGGTTCCACATGAGTTGGCTGTCCATATTGCCTATGCAGAAGGGTTTAGCCGAGGACCACTAGTGTTCATTAGCCATGCCTCTAACTCTGAAAATTATGAAGGCATATGCCTGCATTTTGCTAAGTGAATTTTTTATAAAAATTGAAAGAGACTAAAATTCAGTTGAATTTTGTGAAGTATATCTGATACAGAAAAGATAGCTGTGGGCAGACCAGAGATCATGTGATCTGAGGACTTCCAGCTTACAGACTGAACTTTGAAGGACATAGTAAGAAAATCTTCTTAACTGATGCCTTCCTACCTGTACTAGTGCTGGCATCTCAGAAGAAACTATATAAAATGAGGGCCAGTGATATGGTTCAGCAGGTTTAGGATGTTGCTGTCAATGCTGATGACCTCAGTTCTATCCCTGGAGCCCACGTTTTTCTCAGCTCCCCTCCCTGCCTCTCCCCTTCCCCCTTCAACCCCTTCCCAAAGTCCCACTCTCCCAATTTATTCAGATCTTGTCTTTTTCTTTCCATGTAGATTAGATCTATGTATGTCTCTCTTAGGGTCCTCATTGTTGTCTAGGTTCTCTGGGACTGAGATTTCTGGGCTGGTTTTCTTTGCTTTATGGTTAAAAACCACTTATGAGTGAGTACATGTGATACTTGTCTTTCTGTGCCTGGGTTACCTCACTCAAAATGATGTTTTCTAGCTCCATCCATTTTCCTGAAAAACACAAGGTATCGTTATTTTTTTTCTGCTGTGTAGTACTCCATTGTGTAAATGTACCACATTTTCCTTATCCATTTTTCGGTCGAGGGGCATTTAGGTTGTTTCCAGGTTCTGGTTATGACAAACAATGCTGCCGTGAACATAGTTGAATGCTAGCATTTCTAATGTCAATCATGAGCTTCAACAAACAGGTGTTACATTCCAAGGTAAGCTGTCAAGTATGTGAAGTTGCAAAAGCAAAAAGATGTCACTTCACAGTTCTTGGTTGTTCACCCACTTGCTGCTCCATGAAACGTTACCGTGGGTCTAGGATAGAAATCAATTTGGAGGTATCATCCTGAAAGGTGATATAACAGAAAGGTGATAGTACTTGAAAACAAAGCAAACCTAGTCAGCCAACTATTAATCACGAATTGCTATTAATAGCAAGTGAGCTGAGGCTGTGACGAAAATCTGCAGGCAATCCAAATGAAATCTATTTTTAGAACCAAACTTTCCACAGCTTGGTGCCTTCCACAAGCTCTTTGCCAAGGAAGTTGTCTGGTTTCAGTTATACAAAATCAACATGGTGCTGATATAGAACAAAACTCACGTTTCCATTACTATGAAACAGACAAAGAAAGGAAAACTGTAAAATATATAAATCATCCCTAGATGAGATAGGAAATGAAACACTTGAGTTGGCTTCCCTGGCAGTGCAGTCAGTAAACATGCTTGACCATCTTGATAGGGTGCTCTCTTAGGTAGGCATGTGAATTTTCCCTTTTGGTTTTCAGATTTATTTATTTATTATGTACAATGAGGATGCCAGAGCCCCTGGAACTGGGGTTACAGACACTTGTGAACTGCCGTGTGAGTGCTCTGAATTGAACCCGGGACCTTTGGAAGAGGAGCAGTGCTCTTAACCGCTGAGTCATCTCTCCAGTCCTGTGAGTTTTCTTTCTTACTTTTTTTCTTTCTTCCTGTCTTTTTTGTTGTTGTTGTTGTTGTTGTTGAGGGATATTGATCTTTTTATTTAATTAATTTAGTTTATATCCCAACCACCTCACCTCAGTTCACCCCTCCTCCACATTTGCTTAGAAATGGACAGGCCTTCAAGCATGGGCATAAGCAAAGCATGTTATATCAAACTACCATAAGACCAAGCACCTCCCCCTGTATTGAGGCAAGGCAAGGCAATCCAGTGTGAGGAATAGATGCCCAGGAGCCAGCCAAAGCACCAGAATCAGCCTCTGTCCCCATTGCTAGGAGTCCCACAAAAAGACCAAGCTACACTGCTGTCATTTATATGCAGGGGGCCCAGGTTGGTCCCATGTAGGCTCACTGGTTGCTGGTTCAGACTGTGTGAGTTCCCTTGTGCCAGGCTAGTGGTTTCTGTGGGTTTTCCTCCAATGTCCCTGACACCCCTGGCTCCTATAATCTCTCCTTCTTCTCCTCAGCAGGACTCCAGAGTCTGCCCAGTGTTTGGTATTGGATCTCTGAATCTGCCTCTATTGGTCAATAGATGAAGGTTCTCTGATGACAACCAAGGAAGATAGGCAATTCAGGTTATGCATTCACTGCTACCAGGAGTCTTAGCTGGAGTCATCCTTCTAGACTCATGGGAATTTCTTGCATAATGCTTCTACCCAACCCTGTAAAGCTCCCTTTTCCAATCATCCCCCTCTGCCCACCCTCAACCTGATCCCTCAAGTTCCCATGCCCACTAGCCACCAGTCCATCCAGGTTCTTTCCTCTATTTCCCCTTCCCAGGGAAATCCATGCATCCCTCTTTGAGTCCTCCTTGTTAACCTCTCTTCGTCTGTGGTTGTAGCATGGCTATCCTTTACTTTATAGCTCATACCTACTTATGAGTGAGCACACAACCATACTAGTCTTTCTCGGTCTGTGTTACCTCACTCAGGATGATTTTTTCCCTAGTCCTTTCCATTTGCCTATGAATCTTCTGATGATTTTGTTTTTAATAACTACGTAATACTCCATTGTGTAAATGTACCACATTTAAAGCTGCTATGAACATACTTCAGCAAGTGCCCCTGTGGTATGATTCAGCATTCTTTGGGTATACACCCAAGAGTGCTATCACTGGGTCCTGAGGTAGATTGATTTCCAGTTTTCTGAGGAACCATCATATTGATTGCCAAAGTAGTTGTACAAGTTTGCACTTCCACCTGCAATGGAGGAGTAAGTGTTCCCTTTACTCCACATCCTCTCCAATATAAACTGTCATTAGTGTTTTTGGTCTTAGCCATTCTGACAGGTGTAAAGTGGAATCTCAGAGTCATTTTGATTTGCATTTTCCTGATAGCTAAGGGCGAGGAACATTTCTTGAAGTGTTTCTTAGTCATTTGAGATTCTTCTGTTGAGAATTCTCTGCTTAGGTCTGTACCCCATTTTTAAATTGGATTATTTGGGGTTTTTTTTGTTTGTTTTTGATGTACAGTTTCTTGAGTTCTTTATGTATTTTTGAGATCTGCCATCTGTTGCAATGTGGGGTTGGTGCAGCTCTTTTCCCATTCTGTAAACTGCCATTTTTTCCTATTGATGATGTTCTTTGCCATACAGAAGTTTTTCAGTTTTATGAGGTCCCATTTATTAATTGTCAATCTAAGTGTCTGTGCTACTGATATTCTTTTCAGGAAATAATCTTCTGTCTTGAAACAAAAAGTACAAATAAGAGTGAGTGCTATTCTCACTGAAAAAATGTTCTTCACTTGCTTAGCATATATGAGGCCCTAGGTTCAACACTCAGTACCACAAAAGGATGGAGAGGAGAAGAAAAATAGTAAAAGTGCTTTAGGGAGGGGAAGATATGCACTCTTTCACAGTCAGAGGTTAAAGTTCTCTACAAATGACAAAGCCTGGGCAGTTCTTTATAATAAAGACAACTCCCTCAAGCCCTTCATTCCGAAGGTACAGACCCATGCCTGGTAAACCATAAGCCTTGTAAATAGTCAAGCATGAATCATTACCCCTTTTCCTCTCTGCTCATCTAACTCTGTATGGACACACACACATATATGAAATACACACAAAGGGTTTTTCTATGTATTTTGTTCTTATTTTGCAAAAGTAGGATTACAGCAAATATATTTTCTTGCCTTCTTCATCTGTTGAACACCAAGTCATTAGATAGAACTTCCTCTCATGTTCCTCACGGCTCCTAGGCATGGGTGTTTCCTATTTAATTAACCGCTTTCCACATAGCGTGCTTCTGATTCCAATTGACTCCCCCACCACCATCACCAGTACAGCGAGGTTGCAGAAATACCTCTCATATATTTCAAGTACTAGCAATTTTCTTTCTTTTTTTATTTTTTTTCCATTCAAAAATTTACACTTCCTCCCCTCCTCCCATTCCCCTCCAGTTCCCCCACTTACCCTCCTCCCTCCCCCTCCCTCCTTAAGAGAGGGCTGGGAACCCTGCCCTGTGGGAAGTCCAAGGCCCTCCCCCCCTACATCCAGGCCTAGGAAGCTTTGGATCCAAACAGACTAGGGTCCCAAAAAGCCAGTACATGCAGTAGAAACAAGTCCCAGTGCCTTTATCAATGACTTTTCAGTCAGCCCCCATTGTCAGCCACATTCAGAGAGTCGGGGTTGATCACATGCTCATCCGGATTTACTCCCTTTCTGTCTCTCATTAGAAAAGAAGATAAAACAAAAGCCATCATATGGGGTTGAATAAGACAGACCAATAGAAAAATAAAAGAGCCCCAAGAGGAAGCACAAGAATCAGAAACTCACTTGTTTATTCATTCAAGAGTCCCATAAAATTATTAAACTGAAAGCTACAGTACATATACAAAGGATTTGGAATTCTGGACCAGTTATTTAATAATGGAAGTTTGTATAATGAATTCTTGATTTGAATGAAAACGATTTCAATGAGTCATAGTTTACAATTTTAGAATGATGTTTGTGGTTCGCTTGGGTATAATCATCCTTTCATCAAAATGTTTATGTTGCATTTTTGTTAGAAAGGTTGGTGGGGTTTGCTGATAGTGTCCTGTGGATTTTACCCTCAGCTTGTTGATAAAACAGATTGTGCTGTTACCAGCGAGTTTTTTTCCTCCTGTGTTCCTTGAATAAAATTTGATTGATCTCAGAATACTTTTTTTTCTTTGTAACTTGCTCATGTGTCTTCCCTAATACTTTCTGCTAGAACAGGCCACACCCTTGAGTTACATTGGCTGTGTGAAATCAACCAGATTTCTGTCCTTGACTAATTTGAGTTGCAGTAAAAGGTCACTTCTATACTCTATACACCCATTTGGTCCTGGTATCTGTTCAATGACAGTTCTCCTAGTTCTTCCTTCTGTCATAATGGGTCTATTCGAGTTTCGTATTTCATTGGAGTCAATTTTTGGTATATGATTTTTTTACAGAAAATTACTATTCTCTGCCAGGTTTAAACATGTTTTTTCCCATAGCCTCACTTCTGGAGCAATGCAGTCCCTTGTCAATATTCCCGCATCTGTCTCCCCTAGGTCTGTCTCCCCCATGTCTGTCTCCCCTGTATCTGTCTCCCCCATGTGTGTCTTCTGTGTCTGTCTTCCATGTGTCTGTCAGCCTTTTATCTGTCTCCCCTGCATTTGTCATGTCCTTCCCTTGTCTGTCATCTCTTTGGCTCTATTTCTTTTTCTCATCAGAATCCCGAGGGATTTTAAAATTAATATTATTAAATTTCTTTAAATTGATAATATTTTATTAAATATTTTAAAATATACTTTGCATTTGCTTCTCCTTACTATTTATTTTCTTTCTCCTTTATCTTATTGATTTTTATTTATTTTTAAGTTAATCATAAGATTTATTAAATAAAATTTTAGGTTCTTTTATTTCTATCCTTTTTCATACACACACACACACACACACACACACACACAAACATTGGAGAGAATATGTTCTCTAGGCAATCTGTATTTTTTACTTATGATCTTAGAATCCAGGGTTAGGTGTATATATAGACTCTGTGATAGACCTTTCAGATTGCACATTTAAGTCTTTTCCCGGATGAAAGATATGTTTTATTTCTTGAACTGTTCTTGTAGGTTCTTTTATTGATTCTTTGTGGCATATTGACACCTAATCCCCAAAGGGACAACATTTGTAGGTGAAGCCTCTTGAGAAGGGATGGGGTCATTCATGACCCCATCCCTTCTGCTATGATGACACAGAGCTAAGAAGGGTTTCTATAAACCAGGAAGGGTTCTTGTCCCATAATAATTGTGTTGGTCCTCGTTGCCTTCAGACAGGACGAATGACAATTTAAACAGACGTTACTTTTCATTTTAGAGTCAAAGGGGAGGCCATGCTCTTCATTGTTGAGGACACAAATCTACAGCACTGCCCAAAGACTTGTCATCACATCATAAGAGTGGAAGAGTCTCCAGCACAGCTTCAACTAAATCATCCTGAAAAGATCACTGTCTGATTTATTTCAGATATTTCTGGGGAAAAGTTTCCATTCTAACCCTTGACACTCTTTCACTCTCTGTAAGGAAGTTGCCCCTAGTCATAAAAGCATGCCCCCCTTTACTTTGACCCCTATAAGAAAACAACTTACGATATTGCAAAAACAATTTGTATGTGTGTCACAAATCTCCCTAAAGATCAAAAATCTAAATTAGTTTAAATTAGCATTGCAGATAAAGGTTTTGAACTTAATTCCATTAAAAACTTTTACTAGTTTATAAAACATTTACCTCTTTTAGTCCATGCCATATCATGGATGTGCAGTTGGTAGCAGTGAACAATAGCATAGAGAACAGTGGCAGTTTAATGATAGAAATAACATTCATTATAATTTTAGCTGATCTTAACTCTATTTTAGTACTAATGAACCTAGTAGATGGGATACATAGACTGACAGAATTAGAAATTGTTTTTGACAAAAGAAAGAATAAATAAAAACAGAATTGTAAATTTGATTATCAGGTTTTGAAAAAACAGGAAAACAAGAAGCAAAAATAAGCAAATGGCTAGTGGTATCATTTAATCATTAGTTCATGAAAATGGAACATGACTGTCTGCAAGATCACACTATTGGAAATTAATCTGTCACTAAAAGTAGTAAGTTTGTTTTTAGCTATAAATTTTTTATTAATATAAGTGAAGACACCTATCCAAACTTCATAAACAGTTTTATACACGTGTATGAGTGTGACGAACGTACTTATGTGGTATGTATGCTCTCATGTGTGGAGACGCAAGTATATTTGCAGTTGCATATGAAAGTATATGTACATTTATATGGAGTCTGTGGTTGATACCAGGTGTCTTCTTTGATGGCTCTCCACCTTTTATTTTGAAATGGGGTCTCTCATTGGAGCCCAGAACTCAGTTGGTTTTAGGTAGTCAAGCTAGTTACCTGTATGCTCTAAAGAGTCCCATGCTTCTGCACTCTGGGATTACAGGCAAATCACAGTGTTCATTTGGCAATTACAGAGGTGCTGAGGATATGATCTCCAGTCTTAAAACTTCAGTAGAAAGTGCTTTGCCAGCGAGCTGAGCCATGGCTCAGTCTGTTAAGCATGGTGCTTGCGGAATCCCAAGGGCCTGGGTTTGATCCCCGGGTCTGATCCCGAGTTTGATTCGTGGGCCGTCTGTGTCCTGAGTGTTCTGCCTTCCCATGCCTTCTCGTGGTGTGGGGGAAAAAAAGAAAGCACTTTACCTGCTGAGCCATCTTTTCAGCCATCCAATTTTTATTCCTTTAAGAAAGACAAAAGAAAATCTGAGGGTCTTTCCCTGTAAATGTTCTTAGCTCCTCTCGCTGTGTGCTTGCCTTTAACATTTTTTCTATGTAGACCAAAGAATAAATTTTAAAGACCTAGGCTTGAGTTACAGTTCTGAACTTTAGTAGTCTCAAGGTAGATATTCAAGAGGTAAGTCATAAAAGCATATAACAGTATAGGTGGAGGCTGTTGTTGATGGCTTGATTGCATTTATGAAGAAAAGAATACCCAGCTAAGGGTAGGAACAGGTAGAAGAACATATATTATTTTGCTTCTTTCTGCTTAGAAAACTTGTAAAATAATAATGTTGTTAGCAGTAATTTGCACTAAGGTTTAGTTGACACTAGGAATAAACTCACACAACTGTTGAAAATTGAGCCTGTAGTGAAAGCATGCATGGGCAATGAAGGCAAAAGGAAATGGAACCCAGTGTCACTCTGGCATAAGAAAGTTCGAGGTCAGTCTGGGCTGCCAGAGACCCTTTCTCAGCACAAACAAGCAAATGCCCAAGAATGTTGAAACTGACTAAACCTCTGAAACTTGAAAATTAGACAATACACTAGACCTTATATTTTTGTTTTATGTTTACAAATGTATACTGCAGCTTTTTTTTCTTCCATGGAATTGGAAACTACCTTAGATCTTTGGGGTTCAGATCAAAGAGTTCTTGCCTTCTTCTTTTACAGTGCGATGATTTTTGGACAAATTGTTCTGTTCTGTCTGCTTTTTTGATATTTTAAATAGGAATTACCATGTTTTACATGACCTTGTTAGAAACAAAAACAGTTTAGTATGATTAAGTATTGTGTGATGTATTTGCTAGCATGAGTCCTCATTTCTCCTTGCAGTAATTATAAGGCATCTGGGTTCTAGTCTGGCATCAAACTTTGTTTACATTTAAAAAATGATGAAACAACTAATTACAGGGGAAAAACCTCAGCAAAGTCCCACATATATTATTGTATATAATTTTTTAAATTTATTTTATTCTTAAATATGTATATATCTGTGTTTTTGTGTGTAGGTTTGAGCAGGTGCCCTTTGAAGCCAGAAGAGGGAGTTGGACACATTGGATTTGGAGTTATAAGTAATTGTGAGCCACTAGACATATGTTTTGAAAAGCAACCTTGGGTCCGCTGCAAGAGCAGTACACACTCTTACAATGGAAACATCTTTCCAGCCCCATTAGTGTATATTTTAAAGAAAGCAGTGAATGGGAGAGCGATATTATCTTTTCCATCCCTTCCAAGTTGCAAGTTTATACTACAGAAACAACAATAATAAAAAAGATGAAATCAAAAAATTACATTGAAAATTCTAAGCAGGAAAGTGTCAAAACATTTTGTTAGTATATATAAAGCAGGAAAACTATGGTGGACAAGACATCACAGTTTTCTCCATTCTCTTCTGCATATCACCTTTTACTTACTAATGAATGTACTTAGCAGTCTAGGGAATGGAACCTGGGGTCTTACACATGTTAGGAGACCACACCACTGCTAAGCTCCCTCCCAGTCCTTTTGTCCCTGCCGCTTAGATGCTTGAGCATCTCTGGTCCAGTCAGCCAGGGCTGTTGAGGCTTCTCTCACAGCAGTGTCACCTCTGGTGTCCTGCAATCCTAGGGAAGCTTCCCCTCCCTTCTTCCCACCATCCCTCCCTCCCTTCCTCCTTCCTGTCAACTCAGAGGCACTTCCCACGACTTAGTTTGTTTGTGTTTGGTTCCTGGCAACTGTTCAAAAAAGTCTGGATGGCAGTGGGTGAGAGGAAAGGAGATACAGATGTAAATGGGGATGAAGCCGCTGATGACCATTTTCTTGTCTTGTCCAGTGGTAAGTGATCAGTCATTGTTGGACACTCTTTTCATTGAATCAGTTTGTGTCCTGGGGAGGATACTGTTGGTCATACTTATTATGGACCACAATGAACTTATGCACAGTTTCTTTTCAGGGACTCTGTCCAATTTTTTTCCCAGTGGAGGTAGAAAGTAATATTCTTATAGCTCTGTTGTGAGGATAGTGAGGATTTGCATTTGCAGAACAATGAGAAAAATAAGAATTTCAATGAGACAAGCCTTGTCTTAGATGGTGGGAAAATCAGGAGGAAATACAAAGGTGCAAACTACAGAAACTGTATTAAAGTAAAATCATAAAGTATTGAGATAGTGTGGCAGTAAACACTCAATATTTAGTGGTGTATAATCTGCTGGAAGACAAAACAAAAGGATAGTGAAAGAAATTGCTGAGATACCTCACATTTTAATGGTTTGGTTCATCTTTTTGTGTTTGTTCTCTTCAGGAAAAAGTACAAGTACAACTTTACTATAGTCAATTTCTTTATGCATCAAAAGATTGAGTTTTTAAGTTTTACTTTTTAAGACCTATAACTAAAGAAAGCCTTAAGGGAAAGAAGTGTTACTGGGTTTTTATTTTGTCTTCCCTTTCTCCCTCTGTCCCTCCCTCCCTCTCTCCCTCCCTCCCTCCCTCCCTCCCTCCCTCCCTCCCTCCTTCCCTTTCTTCCTTCCTTCCAAGTGGGCTTGGTAACAACTAAGGTTGGATTGAAAATCACATTCTGTGAACAGAAGCAATGACATCTGAAGGTGGTCAGGGAAACATGGTCTAAGCATGTGGTTTTCAATTAAGTGCATCCAGCTCCTGTGTTGACCCAAGCCAGGCCTTTCTGTACATCTCGCCACAGTCTCTCTCCTACAGTCCCACATTTCTTTATTGGTTCTTGGCCTCAGATATTGTGACCCTTAAGCAACCTCACCAAGTGTCTTGAAGTCTCAGATAACATTTTACTTTGTGTTGCCTGGAAACAGGAACCAGGGAAGAATTTCATACACTCATGGAGTACATTTTTGGAGAGATACAGTTGAAGAAGGACATACAAGGGCATAGCTGTAGCAGTGGAGTCTTTCTGCCCTGTGACAGCATGCAGAACCAACATAGTCTTCCACAAGGCTAGCTGAGGGGATCTAACAGAGGGAAGGCTTCCCCTGACCAAAACTGACAAGGCTGATCCTTCAGTTACAACCTCATCACAAGCTGAAGAGACAAGCACATTAACGATAGGAAAATGGGGGGGGGGGGAGCAAGGTATCTAGGCACCAGGGAGCCCCCAAATCTCTGTCAGATTGACAGGAGAGTCACCCCCAGGCTTCTGGGATAGAAAGAACATTCTGAGCAGAATGAACTGACCTTCCACCTGGGATGGGATGACTTGGCAGAACCCTCCCATGGATGTGTGTTAAACTCGGGAACAAAGTTCACCAGCATGAACAGCTCTCAGCATAGGATGACAATATAAAATTAAGAATAAATAAAAACAAATGCTTCCACAGTGTAATGCTTCCTACATGCCAGGCACTATTATGAGCTCTTCCTTTAAAGAGATCTTTAATCTTTCCAATAACTTGGTGAGGTAGTTATTGTTCTCATTCTCAGTTATTAACACAAAGAAATATTACTGACATCACTACAGTTGCACACCAAGTACCTTACTGAGCCAAGTGTTGAATCCAGGTGTCCTGCTTTGAATATCCATACTCAATGCCCTCCCTAGATCAGAATTTAGTGACCACTCCTAGAAAATCATTGAGAAGATACATAGTTTCTTGTGGCTTTTATGACAAGTACCACAAACTTCGTTGGTTACCACACAATTTTATTATTTTGGAGTCTGACAGTCAATCTTTAGTGGATTCCACTAAATGCAAGGCACATGCATTTAGTCATTTGTTCATTCATTTATTCAACAATATGTTTACTATATCCCATGGATAGTTATATGAGAGAAAAGTCATATACTTTCAAAGACATTTGGAAATCACTTTGCTAATGAGACTTGGCCTACTCCAATTGATATAACTAAATTTTTTTAAAATGCACTCTATGTGTGGGTATAGCTATGCATGTGCACGTGTTTGTGTGTGTGTGTGTACATGCATGTGCGTGAATGTATTCATGTGTGTAAAGGTCGGAGTGTAATGTTATGTGCCTTTCTCCATATATCTGCACCTTTAAAGCATTTTTATCACTTAATTCCAAGAGAATCAAAGACCTCACCATAAACCCAGTTACACTGAAGCTGATAGAAGAGAAGTAGAAAGTAGCATTGATTGCATTAGCACAGGAGACCACTTCCTAAATATAATACCTGTAGCACAGACACTGAAAGCAACAATCAATAAATGGGACCTAGAAGTTTTCAGTTTCAGAAGGTCCTATTTATTGATTGAAACTGAAAACTTCTATAATGCAAAACACACTGTAAATAAGACAAAATGGCAACCTACAGAATGTGAAAATATGTTCACCAACCCCACATATAACAGAGGACTGATATCCAAAATATATGAAGACCTCAAGAAACTAGATATCAAAATACCAAATAATCCAGTTTAAAAATGGGGTATATATCTAAATAGAATTCTCAACAGAAGAATCTCAAATGGCCAAAAGACATTTAGGAAATTGCACAACAACCTTAGTCATCAGGGAAACGTAAATCAAAATGACTCTGAGATACCATCTTACACCTGCCAGAATGGCAAAAACGTTGATTACAGTTTATTTTGGAGAGGATGTATAATAAGGGGAAACTCCTCCACTGCTGTTGGGAGTGCTAACTTGTACAGCTACTTTGAAAATCAATATGGTGATTTCTCAGGTTAGGAATCAATCTACCTCACAACCAGCAGTAAGTGAGGGAAGCAGATGCAGAGATCCACAGCCAAGCCACAGGCCAAGCTCCAGGATTCCAGTCAAAGAGAAGCAGAAGGATTGTATGAGCAAAAGGATCAAGATCATGATTGGGAAATCCACAGAGACAGCTGGCCAGAACTCATGGGAATTGATGGACTCTAGACCTACAGCTGGTGAACCTGCATAGGGCCAAACTAGGCCCTCTGCATGTGGGTGGAGTTGTAGCTTGGTCTTTTTCAGGGGCCCTTGGCAGTGGGACCAGGATCTATCCCTAGTGCATGAGCTGGCTTTTGGAACCCATTTCTTGTAGTGAGATGCTTTGCTCAGCCTTGATGTAGTGGGGAGGGACTTGGTTCTACTTCAACTTAATGTGCCAGGCTTTGTTGAGTCCCCATGGGAGGCCTTACTCTTTCAGGGAAGTGGGTGGGGTGCAGGTTGGGGAGTAAGTGGGGTAAGTGGGAGGAGGGGAGGCAGGGGGAACTGTGGTTGGTATGTAAAATGAGTAAAAAATTTAAAATAAAAAAGAAAATGCCAAAAAATGGTTTTTTTATCTTGCAAACCTGAGACACTATCTGTATTAAAAGCCAATGTCCTAGGCCAGAGGGATGGCTCACCAGGTAAAGATGCTTGCTTCCAACTCTCACAACCTGAGTTCAATCTCTGGGGTTCATGTAGTAGAAGGAGAACCAACTTCTACAAGTAGTTCTTTAATCTCCATACTCTTGCTATGATGAGCACAAAAGTGTACACACACACACACACACACGCATACACACACTCACACACACATATACACACTAAATAAGTGAAGATAAAAATAAAATGAATAAAACAATTTCTCACTCCCTCTTTCTTTAGACCCTAAAAGCCAATTTTTGCATTTTTATTTTAAAACCAGGAAACTCCTACAAATAGAAACAGAGGAATTTTTCCTTTGTCTGACTGGCTTTTTCACTTAGCAGGGTATTCCTAAAATTTATCCCTGTTGCAGCAGGTATCAGAATACATTCCTCTTTAAGGTTGAATACTGTTCCTTCATATGTACAGGTGGCATTTTTCTTTTTACTTTTATTGACTTTTTTGTGGATTTCACATCATGCATTCCGATCTCACTTACCTTCCTGTCCCTTCACGTCTTCCCTCCGCCCTTGCAACTTCCCCACCAAACAAAACCAAACTTAAAAGAAAAACCAAAAACAAGACAGCAAAAGCAAACAAACAAACAAAAGAAGGAAAAGAAGAATCTTGTCATGGAAGCTGCAGTGTGGCCCGTCGAGACACACAGTGTTCACCTTTAGTTCATTCATCTTTACTTGCGAGTGTTCATTGCCACAAGCCATTGGTCTGGCTGGAGGCCTCTGGTTCTGCTACAGCACTGAGAATGTTAATGGGCTCTCACTGAGCTCCTCTTAGACATCCTGTTGTTCTGCATCATGGAGATCCTGCGGCTCCGGATCTGTAGGTCCGTCCCCTTCACATACTCCAACAGTTCATAGATGGGGTGGATGTTGGGGTGGGGATCAACTCACCTGGTTCTGGGCCTGGGTGGTAGCTCGGCTGGTCAGCTCGCTAGTTCTCCCTCATCCTCAGTACTCAGATGAACTCGCCAGCACTGCAGGGCTAGCTCACCCAATTCAGTCTACAGTAAGGAGCAGGGCCAGTGCTCCTGTGCTCAGGCCCTCAGATTCGGGTCCCCCTCACTCATATCGCCAGGGCCAGCTCTGTGGCTTTGCCCAGGCAAGGTGCAGGACACACGAGGGTGTGTGGGTCAGCTCCTCTGCTCTCAGGCTCTCAGAGCTGGCTTACCTGCAACCCTGACATCCAGGTCAGCTCTAGATACAGGTAGCATTTTATCTGCTCTTCTGTGGGAGACTTTTGGTTTGTTTACCTTTATTTCTTTAAGAATTTAGGAACCTTCTCTTCACCACCAGAGCCCAAAGACAACATTCCACTTCAGCCTTTTATTTTTCTCCTTCTTTTCCACCCTTCCCATTACTTGTATTTGGATTCTGAAATGACACTCTCGGGTGTTTAGAGGATACACAATTCAGTGTGCAGCCAGATGCAGAGTAAGATTTGAAACTACTTGAAAACTCACTAGTGCATTGCTCCATGTTTTGTGCTACTTTAAAACTCAGACCAGCCTGGTCTACAAGAGCTAGTTCCAGGACAGGCTCCAAAGCCACAGAGAAACCCTGTCTCGAAAAACCAAAAAAAAAAAAAAAAACTCAATCTGTAAAAAAAAAAAAAAAAGTAATATCAATTGGAAACATAAATAATGAAAGCCATTACTTCAAGATATAAAACTTGACGCCGACATTAAACATCGGATTATATTCTTTAGTCAAAAATTCTTGTTTGCTTCATGCCAAGAAACAGAATGGAATTTTAAAGCTTTGTTATGATGACTGAAAGGTTTCTGTTTCCTCATATTGGGTTTCTCCACCACTGCAATAAATCAGATCAGGCTGAATTAAAAGTTCAGGCTTAATGAGCAAAACAACCACTCCCACTCCCCATCCCCCATCCCCCAGCCTCAGCCCCCTACCCTCCCATCCCTGCCACCAGGGTGATTCTCAGGGGAAGAAAACAGGAGGAGAAAAATCAAGCCACCAGTCTAGGTGCCAGGTCTTAAATACCCTGCAGGCTCCATCTTTAGTAGTTCCAGGTTAGGAGCTGACCCTTGCCAGGCTTTCTGAGGGGCGGGGACTGGAACGGGAGGAGTAGGGCCAGGCTACTGAACATCTGGGAGGGGTTTGGAATAGGCTAGTGAGACTGGAGCAGAGATTTCCAACAATTACACTTAGAATTTTGGCCTTTTTCTCAAAAAGAAGCCCAATAATTTATAGCTCCTATCTTTTAAAAAAGATGTTTCACAACTTCATATTAAAACAGAAAGTTGATGATTCAATAGTCAATTTAGGTCAGAAATTTAAACTTGTTTTCATTAACTCAACAATTAAAGCTCAGAGTTTGTTTTTTACTTGTTTTTTTAATTAATGACTCATCACTTTTATGAGTAAAGATGTATGTTGGATTATTGTTTGTGTAGATGGAACAGAAATTAGGGGAATGGTAATTTAACTCCATTCATTGTCACTCTGTGCCCACCTGTAAAAAGCTTTAAATATATGTTAACAAGAAGCTATTAAACCTATGTTGGTTACTAGCCAATGAATGGCAAGGTAGCAATGAGGATTTAATGGGATACAGCTTACATAGGACACATCACAGTGGCTCTACTCAGTGCTCCAAATATTATCCATTGACTAGCTAACCTTCTCACTAAGTGATGAAATGCCTGCCCAGGACATAATTCTTCCACCCCTCTAAGCAGGACCATCCCTGTTTAAAAATAAAAGAGAAGCAGGCACTCATCACTCCCCCACTCGCACCTCAGAGTTGTTTCTCTTTAGACTTCTGGAGTTCTAGGTTGTAGTGCCCACATCTCTTCATGTCCCACCCAATTGGCTGAGGATGTGTCCTCATATTAACCTACCATCTCTGGGCAGAAGGTCCACCTCACCTCCATAAGCTTCTTCCCAAATTGCTGGCTAATCTGTAAAGGCCAGACTATCCTGGTCCCAGCCATTCTCATTCTTCAAAGAGCTATCCACACCAAGCTAATGTTCTGGTAACACTCTCCTCTTATGGAAGCATTGCCAGATCTCTGCCCCATCTTCTGGTTCAGAGTTCAGGGAAGATGAGGTATCATATCCAGGTTCTGCAATCTTGTGACCTGGTCTAGAAACCAATCCCCTACTCATTTTCAAATCTGTGATCTCAGAAAAATTATTCATTTCCCCCAATTTAAATTGAGAACAGTATATGCTGTACTTTTTAAAAGGCCATTGGAATTATTAAGATAATTGCTATAAAGCACTTGGCATGGTGTAGCACATTGGGTATAGTCACAAAGTTGTGGAGCCATAGCTGTCTAGACAAACGAGCAGCTGTTAAAACAGTGGGTTTATGTCAGAGTCTCAGTGAAGGCACTGCACTGGCCTCCTCTCCTTACAGCTCGAGGTTGCTTGAACAAGGCATCCATATTTTCTTTCTTTTTTAATGCAAAATAATATTTATTTAACATGATACACTCAAAAGTAGAACTTTTTATTTGAGGACATTCAGTCTTAAACTTAATGTCCTTGCCCACAGCTAAGGTGGCTTTGTTCTTTTCCAGTCTTCTTGGAAAGACTGTGGTCTGTGCCAGGAATCCACTTTCTGTGTTAGGCAATATGGCTGCCAGAATAACGCAGCAATTAATGTTTCCTGGAGCCCAGAATGTTCACTGGTTCTCTCTCTCTCTCTCTCTCTCTCTCTCTCTCTCTCTCTCTCTCTCTCTCTCTCTCTCTCTCTCTCTCTCTCTCGCTCTCTCTCTGTGTGTGTGTGTGTGTGTGTGTGTGTGTGTGTGTGTGTGTGTGTGTGTATTTAGTAAAAAAATTTATAGGGAATCTGAGGAGATGGCTTAGTGGGTAAAATGCTTTTGTGCAAACATGAAGATGTAAGTTCAGATCCCCATGTAAAAGTCAAGTGTAGTGGTGAATGTCTGTAACTCTAGCATTGGGTGGAAAAAGGTAGACCCCAGGGCCTCACTAGTCAACCAGCCCACTGAAATGGTAAGCTCCAGGTTCAGTGAGAGGACCCTGCCTCAATAACCAAATCAAACAAAAACAACAACTGTATATGAGAAAGAGAATGACAGAAGAAAACACCCTACCCCATCTTTGGTCCTCATCCATGCACATATGAATGAAAGCACCCCTATGCACATGTTCAACCATCACATGTACACCATGCACACACACACACAAAATCCTTCTAAGAGTTGGTATTAGAACTAAGTGTGATTATATGTAAAGATACAGCATGGTTTCTGGTGAATAAGTGTGAATAGATATTAACTGATGATATAATCGTTGCTATCTTCAGCTTTACTCTTGTCTACTTCATCTGAAGGCTGGAAAATCCATCCCGAGTGTTTGGTATGTAGTTCCCATTATATGCCTGTTAGTAGATGTTGCTTCCAGAGATTTAGAGTAAATGTGTATTGGGTCTGGGGATATATATGGCACAGGAAGAGATATTCTGAAATGATAAGACCCTATGACTGCCCTGTGAGCCTCAGATCTGGTACAGGCTCTAATTCATTATTTCATCCAGTGAGTGAACAACTGTATACTAACCTCATTAGAGTGGATAACCGGGTCTCACATAAACATATATATGCAAAGCATGTTCCATGTCCACAAACACTTAAGCTTTCTTGTCAGCCACTTCCCTTTGCAAGGTTTTGTGTATCTTCTATGTTTACACATGGCCATATTGTATGTAGGCTCTCATAAAACTTAGGATTTCAACATAGATGTACCCCTGAGCTTCCGGTCACACTCTGTCATTTATAAATTAAAGGTGATGACACTGGTCCTGCCTGTCTCTTGGACCCATTTCAGGATTAAAGAAGGAAACACATTCCAAAGGAAAAGAGAATTCTGTACTTTCAAGTTTATGTTACAGCTGCTGAGAAAAAAATGGTTTTCAACAAGTAGAAGAATAAAACTAGACCCATGTCTCTCACTCTGTATAAAACTTAAACACAAAATGAAACAAAGGCTGCAATATAAGACTTGAAATTCCAAAACTTCTAAAGGAAACACATGGAATAATTTAAGACATAAGCATAGGCAAGGCTTCATGAAAAGACTCCAGCCACACAGAAAATAACTCCAAGAATTGACTAATGATATTAAAAAGCTTCTGAGCTACAGAGGAAACAATTTTGAGATTGAAGAGACAGCTACAGAATGGGACAAAATTTTTGCTAACTATATTCATGAAAAGCGAGTGATGTCTATAATCTCAAAAATTAAACACCAAAAATTTCATGCAGTCACTAAGTGTACAAATGAATATAACAGATACATTGCCAAAAAGTATAAATGACCAAAAAGTATTTGAAAACAGGCTTATCATCCTTAGCCACAAGGGAGATCAAGCTAAAATTACACAGAGATTCTATCTTACCTTAGGCAGAATGACTACCATTAAGAAAACAACTAACAGAAAATATTTAACAAGATGTGGGAAAAAAGGAACTCCATCTACACTATTGGTGGAAAAGCAAACTGATAAAGCCATGATGAAAATCAGTATGGAGGCCTCTTTAAAACTGAGGCTAGAGGACGGTAACCGACACAGTGACCCAAACAGACAGGGCACAGACAATAAGAGACTGAAAGGGAACATTTATACCACAATCTCTATTGCAAGACTCGGGAGTCATTTTGGAAGAGGGGCAGAAAGACTGTAAGAGCCTGAGGCAGTAGACAGCTTTAAGGAAATATCTTCTGGACACATCCAGGCAACTGCACATATGAACTCACAGTGGTTGCATTAGCATGTGCAAAACCTGCGCAAATCCATGACAGATCAAATCCCAGGGAGGAAAGAGGAACTGGGGGCATAATCTCGCCCCCAGCCATGGAGCTATTGGCAATTGTTAGCTACTCAGGGAAGAGAGAAAGGCTGTTTTCTCTAAGAAAGTAGCCTGGTAAACTAGCTAGTCTCTAGTAGAAGACTACACATCCAAGGATGTTTGAGCAACACAAATTGGTCTAAAGGATATTTTTCTAATAACACAAAGGTGGGTGGGTAAGCAAGGGAGGTAAAACGAGGAAGAGTTGGGGGAGGAGGATGAATGTTATCAAAACATATCATATAAAACTCCCAAAGAGGTCACTAGGGGCAGGTTTTCAGAATGTAAAGTCATTTCCATTATTTTTTCTCTTGCAACAAGCTTCCATTTTGAAGATGTGAGCTCTCAGTTTTCTGTTCTAGCTACCATTCTTCTACTCTGCCCGCCGTGATGACCTTTATTCCTCTGGAACCATAAGCCACAGTAAACTTTCTTCCTCAAATTTGCCTTAGTTACAGAGAAGTAACTAATATAAGGACTTCATTGGTTTTCAAAAATTTCTGGCTTTGCACAGAACACATGAGGCACAAGGTGCCAAAGAAATTCGTGATAAAAACATATACTTTAGCTTGTAGCCATGTGGAGCCAGCAGGGTGGAAGAGGCCCCAGCCCGCATCTTTGTTGTACAGGACTGGCATGAGAGACACCAGAGAGGCCCTGTCCACAGCCACACGTCATGGATGGGTACCACTACAATGAGCAAGTAAAGTGGTAGGGAGATGGCGGTGGAAGAGAAGCAGAATAAAGCAGAATAGTTTGTGCACTCTGAAGAGAGGTGGAAGTAGAGTTATAAGTGTGGTGATGAAGAGCCTTATCTGCGTAGCCTGTGCTGCATCTGAACCCATGGAGATGTTCAGGCCTTTGTTACTGCTGAGAGCCATGTCTGGTCCTTGGCCTTGTAGCAGCAGGGGTCTAGGTCAATGCCTGTGCCCCATGTTACCACCAGAGGCCGTGTGGATATCATTGATCTGGGCATCAACCTGGAGCCATGTTAATGTCCCAGGGCTGTGTGAGCTCAGGAGAGCTTGCCCCACCCCTCATCTGCAGTGTGACTGCCCGGGCAAAGGATAGAGAGAGTTGACTCTGAGAACCGGAGAGTGGAAAAGATGGCCTCTGGCATCTTACTGGCCATGGTACACAGAGAGCAGCTCTGCCCCTCACCTGGACAGCACAACAGAGGTGGCCCTGATGGTGTGGATGCACATAAGTCAGCCATGAGGGCAGAGGGCAGGAGAGATGCCCCTCACCTGGGCGGCATGGGAGAAATGGCATTGGAGGTGTGAATGGGAGAGAACTGTTTCCACTCCTAGACTCCTAGCTGGCTTTGGCACTCAGGTGAGCTGACTTTACCCTTCACCAGGGCACTGTTGGAGAGCTATCCCTGATGGTATGAGCTTGAGAGAGCTGGTTCCACCCCTTGCCTGGGAAAAGCGGGACAGCTGGCCCTGGTAGTGCAGGTGTAGGATGTCAGGCAAGCTGACCAATTCAGTTACCACACAGACTCAGACCCAGGGCTTTGAGTTGACCCACCCCAACATCTACTCTATCAAACAACTGCTGGAGCACGTAACAAATCCAGCCCTGCAGAAAGCAGAACAAAAGCTATAGGATTTCCATGACACAGGGTAACAACATGACATTTGAGAGGAGTCCCAGTGAAGCTCCAGTATTGATAGTGTAGAAGAAGCCAGAGGCCTTGAGCCAGAATGATGACTCATTGCAATTGAACATTTCTGAATAAAGCAGTTTGGGCAAATAGGTATGCTGTGTGACACACTGAAGCTTCCTCCGTGAGACAGTTTGTTGTTGTTGCTTTTAATATTTTTCTTTTGGTTTTCTTTTGTAGGAGAGGTTGCAAGGATGGAGGGTGGATATGGAGGGACAGAAGATGAGTGGGCTTGGGATGTATAATGTGAAATTCAGAAAGAATCAATAAAAAGTTTTTAAAAACCCTCCAAAGAACTAATAAAAATTTAATTAATTAATTTAAGAGATGAAACCTAAAAATAAAACCACCACATGATCCAGATATACCATACCTGGAATATACATGATGGAATCAAAGTCAACATACTATAGAGACCTTGCCCATTCATACAGTAGCCAAGGTGTGAGACCAACATTCATGCTCATCAACAGATGAATAGATTTTTGGTTAAAATGTGGGATATTACACAGTGGAATTTTCTCCAACCACAAAGCAGAATGTGATTGTCTGGATAGAGATCATCATTTTAAATAAAATAAGCCATCCCCAGAAAGACAAATATCACCCATTTTCTCTCATATGTGGAATCTAGATTTAACTGGATGGATGCATGAATGTATATATGGATGAATGGGTTAATGGATGTAAAGATTTTTATGGCATGAAAGAAAATGGTGGACTATTAAGAGGGAGGAATTAGTATTGAGAAAATTAGATTCCTTTAGATAAAAAGAAATCAAATTGGTTCTGATCTTATACTTTATATGAAATTTAAGAAAATACACACAAAATATAGTGATACACATGTATATAAGCACCACAATGGAACCTATTAATTTGTATGCTAACTAAAAAAATAAAATACATTAAGGTAAAAACTCAAGATAGTTATGCATCAGTAAAGTTTCCCTAAAAAGTGGCAAAAAGTCTTGAATAGAAAATTTTCTAAAATTTGCTTGAATGTCAAGGCAGGCTGACTGAATGAAGTCAGCCTCTAATGGTTGTGAAGGCATTCTGTTGACAACAAAGATCCAGTGACAGAGATATTAGTTACAAAAGATAAAGAGAAGGGTAGTGTTACTATAAATGAGCAACATGAGAGAGGTTCCTGGGTTCATAGGATCATTCTATGTTCTCATTATGTGTAGATATATGAATCCACATATATGCTAAGATTCCTGGCTGGGTATGTTGACACACACCTGCAGTCTCAGCACTCAAGGGTAAAAGGCAAGAGGACTATGTGTTCCATACTGGCCTAAGCTATAAAACAATGTGGTGTCTGAAAAAATAAAGCAATACAAAAAATTCACAGTACTAGGTGCTCAAAAGAGTTGCCATATGTGATAATTTAAAAATAAAGTTTATAAAAATAAGTCACTGCTATAGTTATTTCATTCTTTATTATGTAAATCACAGCCGTTAATGATTTCTATCTGGTTACTGCATGCATTTTCAAAGTTCACTTCACCCACATACCCTGCTAGGTACCACTCACCAAACTCACACCAAGCCTCCTTTACAATAGGCAACTGAAGTTTCATTCACTTCTATAGTAAATCTAGTAAGATTTTGCTCAGAAAAATTGATTCAGCAAAAGGCAGATATAAAGTGCTATAAAGATTGCAGTAAATTTACTTGGAGTTAGTAATGATGCTGCTGATGGTGATGGCGGTGATTATAATAACAGTGTTCTGAAACTGAAGCATTTTCTCAATAGCTCATCTGTGTAGGATGAGCCTAACAGATATTAACACTAATCCCCTTGTTAGCATGAAAGTCAGAAAAGCATGGCTCAGAACATCATGAGGACTTCCCAGGGACACCCAGAGTGAGGCACTCATGCAACTTTGTAGGATGAGGGATGATTTTTGCCTCCTGGGAGCACTCTCACCGATTGTTCATGTTAAGAATGCAGTTGTCGAGAAAGAAAATGAGGCTTGATTCAGCTCGTTTTCCCTCGTAGTAGTTTTCTAATCAAGTCAAGATTCTCCACCAGTGGCTAGATCTGCTTTGGCAAGCAGAGAGATCCTATCCACCAGGTACCTATCAGAGATGGCAGACCCTTGCCATAGTTGAGTAGCAGAAACAAAGCTGGTGCTGGTACCTGGGACACGGATTCTATGTGGCAAACACAGCCAACTCCCTCACTCGCCTTCTTTTGTCATGTAGTTGTTTTCTTCCAAAACGTGCTCTCCTCACCTGCTAACCTGGTACTGTTTCAGTTCTGAGGTTCCTACATAGGGCTCATGGTTCTTTTGACAGAGTGAAGAATTCCACAGACAGCATTTATCATACATTCATTTGAAGTCCATCACCAGTTTTAAAGCATTGTTTATTATTGTTTTGTTATTTGACACTTTCATACATGTATTTTCATTACTATCTTATATTCCTTCCTCTTTTGTTTATTTCTGCCACTATTAAGCTCCTTTATCCTACCAGTCCAGCTCTACCGGATTCATGACTTAGTTGTATATGCACTGGTGACCCAACAAGGCTCCTATGAATATTTCCAATCTAAAGGTCACACAGATTGCCCTGGTTCAACCAATTAGGTTAAGGAATTCACCAAGGTTAGCAGTATGAGATCAGGGTATGCAGAGAATATCGTGGTGCTTAATCATATGAGTAGAAAATAAACAACATGATCATCTTTAATTTCCAAAATTGATAAGGCAAAAGAAACGACCTTGCCAGTCTTACTTTGCATTCATAACTTCACTGGTCCTCTCCCTGTACATACAACTTCATGCTTCACTTACTATTATTTACTCACTATATTTTATGAAATTACTGCTTTCCTATGACAAAAGCCACATGTGTCCCAGGTAAAAAAAATATATTAAGCACCAAAAATGATAAACAAGGATAGCTATCCCGTGTAGTCTCAACATCTTGACAACTGGAGCCTGTGCTTAGAGTTTCTCACAGGCTCCTTTTTAAGATTTTTTTCACATGTATTTGGGGATGTCGAGGGTGCCCATACCATGTTACACATGTAGAGGTCAGAGAACAACTTTCAAGAGTCAGTTCTTTCTCCATGATGTAGATCCTAGGGATTGAACTCAGTTAATTTTACTCAGTGAGTCACCTCAACAGCCCCCACAGGGGTTTTGTGAGCAGCGCTTGTACATATTATGAAATAGACTTAGAATAATATTATTTTATTTTCACTTAGAACCTCCTAATTGTAACTGTTTTAAACAGGGCAATATTCAGTTTGACATTTCTTGTTCCAAACAATAGATTTAATAGCCCCTCATAAACGAGCCATGAGATAGTGTATCTGCCCAATTTTAGGTTAAATTTATTACTTCATTAAAACTGCTCTTGGACTTAATCCTAAGGACACATGCGGGGGGGAGGAAGGAGGGCGAGAAGGAAAGAGAATTAATGGTTAAGTTTGATAGTTAACACAATTCTGTCTCCCTCAAAGAACCTCTTGGGACCCAGTTCTGTGTCTCTTCAAGATCTGAGGCTATGCTCAGGCAATGGCCTGGCATCCTTCTAAAACATTCTGAGCACAGAGTTACAGTCCTTCTTAAGCTCCTTTCTGCTCCAGCATGACACCACCTGCTGCAGTTTAGAGCTTGTTTTCCAAAGCCCTCTTCAAGCTTTCCCGAATCTTCAGAAAAAACAAACACCCATTTGCTATAATCTCTCAAACCTGCTTCCCACAGAATACTGAGAGCAGAGAACTCCAGCTGCCCCACCTAGCCTGGAGCAGTATAGAGACAGCCTGAATCTTATTTAGATGTGCACTCCAAAATTATGAAATAACACCATAAACCTTGACTGTACACTCAAAGATAATGCAGGCAACTTGGAATCATCCTTAGTTCACAGAAGACCTTTAACACCAAGCCACACTTTCTGTTTCAGGGATACTTCCTGGAAGAGGGGACTGTGAAGAATGGCCAGGCAGGAACCAGGCAGAGTAGGTCATCTAGGTAGTGTTTGAGATAAGCTACAGCAGGGCAGGCTAAAACAGAGAGCCAGTGTGCCCAGTGCACTTCTACCAACATTTAAGGCCAAGGAGGAAGGGGCACAGAGGGTGGGAGGGGAAGAGGCTGCAAAGCTGGAAGGGACCACATCTCTGCAGAAATCCTGTCACTGGTCCAGCCATAAAATGTTCTGTTTTGGTGGGACTCACTGGTCAATGACTAGGATTGCCAGCTTTAACAAAATTAAAATTCTAATTTGCAAATTGAAAAATACTTTTAAAAGCAATTTTCATTACAAAAATGCTTTCTTATTCCTCATCAATTAGAACTCCTCTCTAAATAGTTCCCATCCTTTAAAATGTGTTTAAATTTTATTTTAACATAATATTTGATGTATAATAATCATGCACATTTAAGCAGTGTGCTATGTGCTTTAATGCATGAATTCATTGTATGGTGATCAACTCAGAGTAATTAAAATGTCCATATCCTCCAATATTTATCCCTTATTTTTGGTGAGAATATTCAAAATAATCTGACAGTAGTCTTGAAATTTATGATACCTTATTGTTAACTCTATTCACCTTCCTTGTCCATACAACACCAGAATTTATTTCTCCTAGCTGAAACATCACATCCACTGCTAAGGATAAGGCATCCAACACAGTCTTATGTAAATTCAGATTGGCAAGTCTCATCCTGACAACAAGAGATAAGCATTCATGTTTAAATAATAATCTATGCTGTGGTTTGGATGCAAAATATCTCCATAGTCTCCTTTGTTTGAACACCTGTTTACCGGCTAGGGGCACTATTGTGGAACCTTTAAGAAGTGACTGTCCTACCAACCAGCTCCAAAATAATGACATGGAGACATCTTATTAATTATGTAGCTCAGCCTAAGCTTGGGCTTGTCCCACTAGCTCCTATAACTTAAATTAACCTGCTTCTATTAATCTACATTTTACCATTTGGCTTTCTACCTTTCATTCTGTAAGTCCAGCTCCCTCCATGTCTCATTGGTGTCTCATTGGCATAATTCACTTCCCTAGATTCCTCCTCCTCTTACCCTCTTCCCAGAAATCTCATCTATCCTCCCTGTCTAGCCATACGCCTTTTATTATATCAATTGCAACAATACATCTTCACAGTATACAAATAACCCACAATGGACAACACCTATTAAAGTGGGTCACTGGGTTTTATATAAATGGACCTTGAGGTTTTATAGTCCAGTCTCTCTTCTTACCCACTTTCTTGCTTCTGACATAATATGACCAGTCTCCTCGCATTCCTTTCATCATGCCTGTCCAACTGTGGACCAAAGGAAACCCTTCCTTGCATTGCTTCTTATAGTATGATTTTGGACACAGCAATGAGAAAGTAATCATTATGGTTGTGTGTGTGTGTGTGTGTGTGTGTGTGTGTGTGTGTGTGTGTGTGTGTGACAGTAGATACATTCTTCCACTGAACTTCGTCATCTGTCTTAGCTTTAATTGTCAACCTGACATAGCCTAGAGTTATCTAAGATGAAAGTCTTGATTGAGGAACTGCCTGGATTACATTGCCCTGTGGGTATGTTTATAAGGGTTGCTTATGATGCTGACACAGGAGAACCTAGCCGATTGTAGGTGGTTCTAAATAGAGTGTTCTGGACTTTATAAGAAAGCTCCATGGCATATACTGATGCTGGAGGTCATGTGGATGTCTGTAATCAGTGCTATCACCAGATACCATGTGGAAGTCCGTGACAGCACTCTTGCTGACTATAAAGAACAATAAAACTTCTCCTGCAGTGGTATTGATGATTACAGATTTACAGTTGAGACAGAGAGACATGAAAGGCTTCTGTCGGACCCCCCTCTAAAAATAAGTAACAACCTAGGTAGGAAGCCACCAAAGAGAACTCTTAAAACTTGTGCTAATGACTGACGTGTAGCTCTTCACAAGACAGGGATACTGGTGGTGGGGTGGCAGTGGGGAAGGACTCACTTTTCTTATGGGGATGGCCACTGGAAATTTGACCATGCTCCAACTCCAAAGACTATATGAACAACACAAATTTGACGGGTTTTTGTTTTGTTTTACTTGGCGGAGGGGAGGGGGACGGACAAGGGAGGGTGGACCTGGGAGGACTGAGAAGTGTGATCGGGGTATACTACATGAAATTCTTAAACAATCAATAAAATATTATGTTAAAAAAAGAAAGCTAACCGAAGTATTTGTCAGCCAGAGTCCCAGCAAAGAGCATTCCTCCAGGGTTCCTACATAAGTTTCTGCTTGAGTTCCTGCCCTGACTTCCCTCCCTGATATATATATATATATATATATATATATATATATGACTATAACCTGAAGCTGAAATAAATCCTTTCCTCCAGTAAGTTGCCTTTTTCCAATTGTTTTATCACACAGCAGCAGAAGAGACGAAAACTTACCTAATTGCCTTTTAATGACTCTTTGCTTAGACCATGTTGCACAATGAAATTACTGAGTTGGTTGCTTTGTAAAAATACCTTACTTTTCACTCCATCCTAGAGCCACAAGTCATTTAATTGATAGGTCAATATAGCTAGGCCAAAATACCGAGAAAAAATTGTTAAATATGAGTATGTTTATTGCTGTGAGGCAGATAACCCTTCATAAGCTGAAGAGAAGGGTTATCTAATCAGTTGAGACCTTAATCGGGAAAGACTGACTTCCCTTGAGGATGAAGGCATTCAGTCACAAGACAATCTTCAGATTCAGATTCATTCTTCCTCTTTCCTGGGTATCTCCAGGTTCATTCTGAAGAGTTTGGACTAGCCATTATCCATAGTCATACGGGTCAGTACCTTAAAGTGAATCTATCTAACTCCTTTTATATACATATATGCATAACCATGTATACACATACATATATGCAATGAACATGTTGGTATGGACAGGGAAACCCTAACTTATTGAGCAGCTATAGCTTATTTCTTGCCCATTTTCCAGGATCTAACACATGCAGTGAGCACATAGATAATTTGGCACATGCAGGAAATCTAGTTTCAGACCATGGAAACCAATTCCCTTGGCCTGAACAAATGGAAAAATTATGATAAGGGCTATGATACATGCTGTAATCAGTCAAGACACTTCCTAAGTCTTGTTGAAGGACAGAACGTTTTTAGGAGTCTGGCCCACCTCTTGTCTTTGCCTCTTTGCGAGTCAGCCTTGTTCTCTCACTCCGCATGCACCGTTTCCCTGCCACAGCTCTGCCTTCTAGTTTCCAGGAATAAAAATCTTGGCATCTTTTTCAATTTGTCTCTTTTTTCCTAGCCTGTCATATTGATCAATCAACAAATTCTGTCTAATTTCAGCATACTTCCATAGTGCATTCACCATCGATGGAGAAAAGAAGATATTCCAGGACAAAAACAGATCTAAACAATACGTAGCCACAAATCCAGCCTTGCAGAAAGTAATAGAAGGAAAATCACTAACCAAGGAGTCCAACAATGCCCACAATAACTCAGACATCTAGCGATCTTTCACCAGCACAACTCAAAGAAGGGTAACAACACAAACTCTACTACCAGAAAAAAAATGACAGGTGTTAACAACCACTGGTCATTAATATCACTGAATATCAATGGACTCAATTCACTTAATTTCACTTTCAAATAAGAATGGGAGGAAAGACTTGCTTCCAGAGTCATGATTCTTACTAGATTTCTGGACAGACTTCCACTTGGATGATTGCAGGTTTTCTTAATTGATAAGATTCTTAGCTTGAATTTATCAAAGAAGAAGAGACATTGGGTATTGGACATTGGGTACTGGAATCTTGACAAACCTGCTGTTCAATCTTTCTTTGCATTCCTGAAAAGGGATACTACAATAAGGAGGCCAAGCTAGGGAACAGAAAAAACATGGGTCAGGGTTTCTCACCTCCTAATAAAAAGGTACTAAATTTTATTCCCATTAACTCATTAATAAGCCAACTTATTAATGGTGTTAATTAATAGTGAGTTGGTGTGGGCTCAGTGGATTGCTGCTACTGCTCTCCAGATGGTGACAGCATCTCAATAATATCAAAGACTAAACATATAAGGAATATTTACATTGCTGTGAATTTTAGGTTTTAGGATTGAATTTAATTTATACTAATTTCTGAAGATTAAAAGCCAAGTAGATTTCATACCCCCAGCTCTTGTTTTCACCATCTATTCCCCACCACATACTTGGGGTCTTAGAGGTTGATTATACATTAAGTATCTGTATCTTAGAAATAAGATTTCTTTAACTAATTTTAGTATGTGTATCTGTATGTCTGTGTATATGCATATACACTATATACATGCGGAAGCCTACAGATGTTAAAAGTGGTATTGGATCACCTAGCACTGGAGCTATATACAAATCGTTTTTGAGTCACCATATGAGCACTGGAACTCAAACCCAGGTCCTCTGCAAGAGTAGTAAGTACTCTTAACATGTAGTCTATCTCTCCAGTCCCAAAGGCATGAGGTTTTAAGAATTATTGCTAATAAGTTTATTTCTGTGAAATCTATTCCAGCAATCATGGGTCTGAAATTGTTGCCCTAGAATCAGGCAGGAAGCAATGGCTGATTACCCATCTAGAGTCTTGCAAGGTCAACTCATTCACTAGTACAACCTGTGTGACTATAACACCAAAGAAAACTATTCTGATCTTAAATTCAGGTGCTGATGTGCCGATAAGCATTAACATCAACATTTTGAGGCTATGTTAGCAATTCATCACCTCACCAAGGCAAATGAGAGCTTCAAAATTACCATCCATCTGGATCCTCATGAAGTTCTTTAAGAATACCAGAGACTCTTTCAGGTTTTTCTAGTTATTATATTTGACAATCGGGGTTCCCATCTGATGCATGGTTATCCTGAAATTCTGTGTTGACTTGGGTTTTAAGGCAACATCAGTACTCAGCAGCAGTGCCATGTCCCTGCTAAAGACCCAAGTGAGAATTTCTACATTCATTCTTTCTGTTTGACTTTCAGAGTGCTATTGCTCCGTATCTCCACGACAGGATAATTTCCTAAGAAGCCACACTATCCATCTGCCTAGGTATTGCTGCTTCCTGAATACGAGGACAGGTGGAAATGACATCGAGTACAAACCCTAGATTCAAACCCTGGCTTTTAGCTGTGTAGCTTTGGTGAGAGAATGAGTCTGAACAGGCTTAATAGAGCTAGTAATACGTGTGTGTGTGTGTGTGTGTGTGTGTGTGTGTTTATGCACACATGTCTTTGGTTCGTTTCTATCATTCACTGCCTTATTGCCTTGAGACTGGTTCTTCACTGAACAAGGAGCTTGACATTAATTTGACTGGCTGGACAGCTCTCAGAATCTGCCTGTCTGAATGCTCCAATTCTGGGTTTATACCTACAGCCTGACTTTTTGTGTGAGTGCTTGGGATTTGAGCCCAGGTCCTCCATGTGCTTGTACAGCAAGCACTAATATATACTGAGCCATATCCCCAGCCTCTGTATTCTTTCTTTTTTTCTTTTCCTGCTTTATTTTGTTCCCCATTTTTCTCTTTTTTCTGTCCCACTTGTCTCAGTTATTTGTCTTGTTTATCTCTGTGTCTGTCTTGTTTAGCTCTGCCTGACACATATTAATTGTTCCAGAATGTTGATTGTTGATAAGTGCTTCTAGACTTCTGGTCCTTGCCCATCTGTTTTTACAAGATATTTCAGCTTGAGTGATACACACATGGAAACAACTCAGTTCTGAAGGCTTCCTTCTACATTCTCAAGGGTAGAGTCAGCTATGTCAACCTTCATTCTTCTAAACAGGGGGGAGCACAGAGTGGGGAGAGAGCCTCCATCATTTCCAGATCATCAGACTTCAAAAGAACTTTTCAAAATCATCATATGGCCAGTGCAACTAATGCCTCCAGTGATGGATGTCATGGTGACACATTGGGCCAGACTGTTCCCTGAGTCATGATGGGTAGGAGATAATAAGATGTCCATGCTGTTAGTATGACTATCCTAGTGGAACTTGGGGAATGGCACTTCTGTCCAGTTACTGCTAGGCAACGTGAATCTTCTGTTAAATCCTTAACCCTCTAAATGAGATCTTGGGCTTTGACTTGGCATGGGGTAAAAGAAAACTACAAACTATTCTCTGTATTAGACCTCAGTGTAGAGAATTCCATAGGAAATTTCTTCAGATATTTTCTGTAAACTCAATGTTGTATATACCCCCATTGTCTCTCCCTATTTTCTGTTAACGGGGAGAGTTGTTTTTCCATAAAATATCTGTAAATTATTCTTTTGGTGAATTAGTGTTTAAGCATAAAAAAGTCCTGTTCATGTGATATACCTGGCTTGTATAGCAGAGGTAACTGTGGCATTTGAAACAGAAACAGAACCCCACTGAAGAATCATAAGACGCACCAAGAACTGGCATCAGAAATACAACAAGGCAATGACAGATATAGGCTGGACCCTGAGGAGATGATGGAGGAGGTGGTAAACTCAGAGACAGGGAAATAGAACTTCTCCTACCCATGCACACTGAGGCGCAATACTGAAAAGTGCCCCAAAGGAAGATAAATATTCATGCCAGTCTTTGGAGGGCACTGGTACTTCCTTATCTGAAAAATCTATCTGCCCTTCCAGATTTCAAGGGGCACAGTGGTGGGAACACATGGACATATCCTTTTAGGGGGGAAAGTCAGTTGTGATGGCTCATATCTGTAACCCCAGCATTAAAGAGTTGGAGTCAGGAACTCAAAACCTTGCCTGGATTCCAGAGAACTTAACTGTGTGGAGATCCTTTATCCTATCTATGACATACGCATAACTTTTACTTCCAAGTTTGGCAGCGTTAAGCACTGGCTGTGCTTTAACTCACTTCATGCTATGACTATAACCATTCCATCATGTTTCAGCTGAGTAAACTGAGGCATGGGTGTTGCAAGGACTTACATAAAGTCACATGAGCTCACGGTGGTAGAGTTGGAACCATGGACTCTAGAGGTCTTAGTCTATGGTCTGTATACCTCATGGTAAGGCCATTCTGCCCTGTCATCAAGAGCATATTACAAAAGCCTGTCGGCCAGGATCCCACCATAGCCATCATTTCTAGAAACCAGCACTAGAAACTCAGTCTGTGCCTCACCTCATGCTGCTGGTGTTTCTCTTATTCACTTCTTGGCTACTCAGAGATACTTAGTAGCATGAACTTCTCTCTTCTTTATTTTTAAGTTCCATGGTATCCTGTTTGATAAAAGGCACCAAGTGGCAAACATGAAATGTAAAAGATATTCATGAACTTAGAGACATCGGAGAAAGCTGGGGTCATATGGAGCATGATTGAATGCAGTAAAAAATAGTCATAAATATTTGTTGTCCTCTTGCTAAGTCCAGCAGAGTATAGAGTCTGTTGATGCATTATCCATTTAGTCATTCACACAACCTTCTGAGGTAGGTCCTGATTTTATCCCCATTTGATTTAGATTAACATAGGTTTACATTGTTAGTGATCTGCAGAAATAAGTTACAAACCCATCTAAATCCTGAACTCATGAGCCTAATTTGTGCTGTGTTCAGATCCCTGCCCAGATGGTCTAACCTTGCATATTCAACTTGGGAGCACATGGTTGTCTTGTTATTAATGTAATATGGTTATAGCATTGCTTGCACTTCTGGGAGACATGGAAGGCCCCTTGCAATGTATGGCTCTGTTTGTTTTGTGTTTCCACAAGAAAGGCACTTTGTTTAAAATCACTTTGCAAATGAGAAAATTGAGACCCAGGGATGTTTGTTAAGTTGCCCCAAATCCCACCATTAATAAGGGACAAGTCAACCACTCTGCTCACCTGACCACCAGCAGTGGTGGGTCATTCCATATCCCTGCCTGTGGCAGCTCACTCTTTAATTAGCTGGAGATCTTCAAAGGCTAAGGCTGTGGGCTTGATCTCTGATAGCTGTAGCCTGAGCCTTAATCCTACCAGATGTCCTGCAAATATCCCACAGATCTAAGCCTGTGGTTACCAAGGAGACCAGGTGGGAAAATGGGGATGGCTCAGTGCCAGCTAGTCAGCTCTGCAGGGAAAACTGAATTGCCAACAAGAGATCAGAATTCACTTCTCTGTATCATTAAAACCCACGGAAAACATGCTAGATGAATCTGACTTCCCTGTGTCCCCAAGTATGAAACCTGTCCCCAACAACATGCACAAAATATTGTCTTCTGAAATTACTGTTTTGAGAAGGGGTCAAATGGCGCACTGTTTCATTTTAAAAAGTAAATACTATATGTCTAGATATATGATGTCCGTAGAACAAAGGCATTTTCCAATGGAAACTTGGGAGGTTAGAAGGCAGAGCCCAGAGTCACGGGGAAAGTTGGGATTGCTAGGGGCTGAGAAGATCAAAGTCTAACACCTCTTAAGGTGTGTGTGGGCAGTTGGGGGAACTACAAGCATACCACTAACGATTGTAGAATAAGAACTGGACCACCCATCTACAGGTAACAAGCTGGTGAAAGATGTGAAATTGTTTGCTCAGTACTCTTTGAAAATTCATTTTTGTTTTATTGGCAGAGTTGACTAGCTAGAAGTAGCCATATCATTGCAGAAGGAAAAGGATATTCTGTTGACAGGTCAGTATTTCTACAGCCAGACTGAAGGGGAAAATTGATCTGGCTAATTTGATCTACCAAGATAGCCAATAGGAAACTATTTTCTCAAACACCTAGTCCCTATATTTGAGTTACCTGCTGTATTTATGTTAATTCTAGGTAATCCCCCACTTGTTTCAAGCTATGAAATCACATTGAAAGTGTAAACATTGACTACCAGGGAGGTTGTTACACCACTGTACATTGCTCATGTTTCACAGCTCTTTGAGCAAAAAAAAAAAAAAAAACAAGTTTATTGCTTTAAAAGTAAAGATGTCCTGTCAGAGTGTTATACAGTATCATGCATGCATTGAATAACACTGAATTGTGGACTCTTCTGTCTTTTAGAACTGCTGATGAGATATCCGATGTTGTTCTAATATGCTTACTTCTGAGGGGTGGCTTGATATTTTTCATTTCAGCTCTTAATATTGTTTGTTTATTTGTATTTTGATACCTTGCCTATAACATGTTATGGAGAGAATCTACTCAAGTCTTTTTCTATTTGCCTCTTGCATTTAAAGAAATCTCTATATTCAGGGAGTTCTCTTCTATAGTTTCAATGACTAGGTTCTTGATGGCTCCAGTTTTTCTCTTGGTTCCCTCTTGGGTCCTGTGGGTTTTGGGATTTGGTCTCTTGATCTTCTCCCAGAATGTGTGGATGTTGTGGTATATCTCTTTGTTCATGTATTTTCCTTTACTGATGATATTTGACTACAATATTTCTTGACTTTGTCCCTTGTTCTTCATACTTTTTTTTTCACCTTGATGAGTCTATTGCTGATGCTTTCCCTTGTGGGTGGGTTTTGTTTATTTATTCATCAGGTTTTCATTTATATCATTTTCTTTCAAATTCTTAATTTCCTTGCCATGTTTTTCCCATATTGCTGATGTTCTCATCCATATTGCTTTTTTCTATTTTTATTTTATTTTGAGATTCATTTACTTTATGTGTATGTTTTGCCTGCATGTATATATGTGGACCATGTTCATGCCTGGTGCTTACAGAGGTCAGAAGAGGATGCCTAGATCCCTGGAAGTGGAGTTGTGGGTGCTTGTGAGTAACCATGTGGAAGATGGGAATAAACTTGGGTCTTTTAAACTACTGAGCAGTATCTACAGCCCCTTCTTGTCTATTTTTAGGTTTTTTTCTTTTGCCATTGACTTTTCTCTTCAAGGTTGCATTGAATTGATCTTCTTGCTCATATCCTGTCTGAAGTCACTGATTTATTTTCAAAGACTTGCAAATTTGTTGGTGTAAAGTTCTCTATCAGTTTTATCTGGAGCTTTTCTTGTTGAGTAGCCTAGTCATATGTGCTCAGCCACTGGCCCCACTCATAACAGGAACCAAAATGGTCTTTTTGTTTGTTTGTTTGTTTGTTTGTTTGTTTGTGAATGAGGCCTCCACTTCCCCTCCTTCCATCTTAGAGCCATCTGGCCTGTCTCAGTTCTCATCTTAGCTTTCTTCCTTCCTTCCTTCCTTCCTTCCTTCCTTCCTTCCTTCCTTCCTTCTTTCTTTATTTCCTTCTTTTTTTTTCTTCTTTGGTTTTTCAAGACAGGAATTTTGTATATACTGACTGTCCTCAATAAACTCACTCAATAGACCAGACCGGCCTTGAACTCAGAGATCCGACTGCCTCTGCCTACAGAGTGCTGGGACTAAGGGCGCGTGCCACCGTGCCCTGATTTGTCTTTCCTTTTTCAGTATATCACTTTTTCGCTTTTGTGTCACTACTTCTGTGACTTCTCAAAGCTCTTCCTTCCTTTCCCCTTTGGAATGGAGTCTATATTCTTCCTGTCCTGATTGTTCTTCAAAGGGTCACAAGAAAAGAAGCTTCTTATTTACCATAATCTTGTCTAGAAGTCATCCCATATTTCACTGATTTATTTAATAAATATATGGAACATATGATAGATCTTGCCACACTTGTCCTTGCTTAGCCTCAATTGAGATGCCTACCCATGATCCATGACCCTTTTTATTAAATTGTCCTCGGCGACCCTGCTGAGAATCACCTGTTTCAACCAACACAGTAGATTTCTCTCTCCATCTCTCTGTCTCTGTCTCTTTCTGTATGACTATGTATATGTGTATATGAGTATATGTGTATATGAGTGTATGTGTACGTAAGTATGTGTGTATAAGTATGTGCATGTGTGTACAAATTTGTACGACAAACAATAGGTATTTTCTCTGCCTTAATCTGTGATATTTGAAGCATTTTGAAGTGCATAATGTTTGCTTTGCCCCCCTCACCCTCAGGGCAGAAGTATCCAGAATAGAGATAATGAAGTTTGAAGACTTTTTTTGTTTGTTTGTTTTTTGTTTTTTTCGAGACAGGGTTTCCCTGTAGTTTCTAGAGCCTGTCCTGGAACTAGCTCTTGTAGACCAGGCTGGCCTCAAACTAAGATATCCGCCTGCCTCTGCCTCCCGAGTGCTGGGATTAAAGGCGTGCGCCACCACCATCCAGATAGTTTGAAGACTTTTTAAGGTTGCTTCCATGTTTTTCTTATTTAGAATTTATGGTCATGGTTTGAAAAATGATTAAATCTCCAAATGGGTAAAATTTGCTTAAAAACTTACATTATTTGGGGTATGGGCTTGATACAAATTAGCTGAGTTTTTAAGTATCCAATATCTTTTATTATAAAAATGAGAAGCCATCATTTCATTTAGGGAATGCTGATTACTTAAAACTACACTCTTTGAATTAACTTATATTGGTTTAATGAAGTTTTCCTGTGATTAGTATAATTTACTGCAATTGTATTCAAATCCCAAATTATGGGTATTATACAGATGAAATACAGCCCTGGTTGAGGCAATTAGTTTAATGACTTTCCTGATGGGAAATGAAGCAGGGACTCCCACAGCAGGACTTCCCGTTAGCACATGATGTGAGGCCAGCACTCCTTGAAGGCAGGTCCTCACTCTCTTCTGCCAGTCACTTTCTGCCTTTTTTCTTTGTAAGCATATGGTGCTTTTGCAAACAACACCTCCTCTAGTGGTGGCTTAATGTCTTTAATTTATGTCCTTAAGCTGTGCAGTGCAAACCTTTCTCACCACTCACTCTGGTAATGCTACCAGACTACCTTGTACACGAAAGCATGTTATTTGTTTCATGATGGTCCCTGGGGCGGCAGTGTAATGGCTATTCTCGATCATTCCTCTTGGAAAAGAACCTGCTGAAGTGCTTGCTAAGAGTAGAGGAAGTACTGAATGGGTATTAAAGAAGAAGGTTATAAATACAGCTAAGGCCATATGACCAATTATAGAGATAAGGATAGTAATTGACCTGAATGTTTCTGTCATATTTTGTTAAGGATGTATTTGTACAAATATTGTGATTTCTTTATCATTGTAATGTAATGTAAACTAAAAGAGTATCAATTGTCACCACATTTAGGTTTTGAGATACCAAAAGAATGTTCCTCAAAGGATATTGTACCTATTCTAAAATTTATAACACATTTGCAGATGTATGAGGGATGGTTATATCATTGTCAGTGGACTTATGGTTAAATACATACTTGATTAGAATGACTAATATACTCCTGAATTAATATCTTAAAAAGTTCACTTTACTAACACACCAGAAAGGCTTCTGTGCTGTCAGCATGACCCAGAAATATAAAGTGGCACAACCTTTATAAGGGGAGTTTGAATCCTATTCAAATTCTATAAAAGCATGCATGCTGTTTGTTCTGTGCATTTATCTTAAGATAATCATCATGCCTAGGTACCTGGCTTATTGGCAAAGGTTTTATTGTAACACTGTTCATAAAGATTTTAAAATGCAAAAAGACAAATTTGTGATCCATAGAGGATTAAGTAAATTACTAAATAAAGATTTCCAGGCTGTTGCCTCCATGATGAGAATTACAGGAGACAAAAGAGCAAGAAAAACTGCTCTATAGCCTCTGAAGAGAGCATCATCACATGGATAGTGCAGATAGCACCAGATAGCTGTGGGATATTCTCTGGACCACCCTCTTGTAGGCTGCAGATGGGAATAAATAAGTATTACACTGTCTGCTATAACCAACTCAGTCCTGACTCCAAATGTCTCATTTGATTCCCATGTCAGCAGTCATCCAAAAAAACAAACTCTGTGATAGCAAGGGGAAAATCACATTTCTACAGTGATTCATTTGAGCTAAACGCGCATCCCTTACTTGATTTTAGCCACAGTCTGTTGTTTACCTTGTCACTTTTTTTTTGAGATCAGAGTCTCTCCTAGTTTTCCTACTTCCTGAGAGGCAGATGATTATGTACATATCTCTAACATACAGTTATAAAAGTACTCTTGGAGTATGCAAATGACTGACTCTTCCAGAGTCTGAGATTGTAGCACCTTGTCCCTGGCCCAGTTGTAAACCTCTGGTAAGTCTTAGACTTTTGGTGGTTCCTGCCAATATCCCTGACTGGATATTTAAGACTCAAGCTTAACATTTGGTAAGACAGGGTGAATATTCTAATCCAGGCACTCCCCATGAGCTTCCTCTATAAAGGCTTTTTCTTCACTCACCTAGGGCTCAAGACACAGAGATGCCTTTCTCTCTAATGCTGTGACATCTGAAAGGACATGGGCTCCAGCCAGGAGGGGAGACAACCCTCAGTGCAGGCCTTCTCTCTCCTCTGACAATGAGTTCAGGGGATGAAAGTTTGAGATGAATGTCACATGTGAAGAGCTTTTGTTGTTTGTATTTTTTAATGCAAGCCTGATTATTTTATTGCTAATTTAAAAATAAATGACTTTATATTGATTGTAAAAAAGATTAAGTAAATTAATCTGAATCTGCATAATTGAAGGCTATTTAGTCATTGAATATGACGTTACATGAGATAGAATATCATAACTGTGTTTTTCCTGGAATAGGTAGTTATAATATGGGTTATATAAGATGATTTCCTAAGTGGAACAAAGGTTGAGGGTGTTTGTATATGGACAGATGAAACTAAGACCAAGGACATCTTCTAAAGAAGTGGTTTTTAACCTTTCCAAGGCTACAACCTTTAACACGTCCCTCATGTTGTGGTGATTCCCCAACCATAAAATTATTTTTGTTTGCCATTTCATAACTGTATTTATTTTGCTAATGTTAAGATTATTAATGTAAATATCTGTTTTCCAATGTTCTTAGGTGATCCTTGTGAAAGGGTCATTTATCCCCCAAAGCAATCGTGACCCTAGGAGACCCTCAATGTTCTCTCTGGTGATAGTATTAGACAATTTTGTACTTTCATCTCTATGATCTACTTTGTGACCAGAAAGTAAATTTTTGGGTTTTTTATTGTTTGATTGTTTAATGAAGATATCAGTGTATTCAGTGCTTCTATTTTCACCTACCACCTAATTACCAAACATCTTCCTGAAAACTCAAGACACTTTATAGGAAATGTATTGGTACCCAACTGCTTAGAAATGTCACCAGCTGGAGGAAGTCACACTCCTTCCCATCAGTCAATGTCTTCATGCCTTGATTTCCAATGCCTGCTATTTCCCTGACTCTGCTCTCAAAGTCATCATAGACTAAAGAAATCTCACCTGTCCGGCTCTCACTTGATCAATGTGTCCCATGGGTGGTCTATCTTCAGTAAAAAACATGCCCTCTGTTTTTCCCAGAGATTGTAGCCCAGATAGATTCATTTCTGATTAGTTTCTTCTGATGGCTGGTGTTTTGATATGTAACTTCTGATCCCATGTCTCCCAGTTTCTTAGTCTTTTTGCAAGCGTGTTGCAGTCTCTTCTTTCACTGTCTTCCAGTGTCATAATAGATAAGGAGAGAGTATCACATTTCTGGCCCAATATGAGTCTTTTCACCAGAAGCCTATGGATTAAAATAAAAAGGAAAAAGGTAACTGGAGCCCTGGAGCCTACTCCAGCAACCAGACCAATTTGATCTGTGAAATAGTCCTTCAAAAATGTCTAATTCTCTAGCGTGGAAAAAATCATGGTTTTGTTCCAAAAAAAGTTTCTCAGTATTGGGTCAGGAGAAAAACAAGAACTTTTTAGCTGGGGGTGTGGAGTAGGGGAATTAATGAGACAAAGTATCATGCAGGACTGCATGGCATTAAATCCACGGCAATCTTTCTGCCTCAGCCTCCCTAGTGCTAGGATTACAAATGCATCATTACACTAGCGTTGAGAACTTAATTTTAATTTTAAAGTTAGCATTCTAACTTGTGGGTTTATTACAGCCTTTCCATACATATATGTCATTACATTTCGTTCTTATTCAGATATTGTGCACTTCCCCCTAATTCCTTCTTATTGATCCCCTTCTTTCTCCTTTCTGCATTCATGCCACATGTATCCTATTACTGTCTCTTCCTTCCTTAAGATCTCTTCTTCCATTCTCATGGTTCTCTTTCTAGTAACCTAAACACACACACACACACCTAGATTTTACATGTGAGATAAAATATGTGTCATTTCACTTTTGGTATTGTTTTTATGACATGTGGTCTCTCTGTGTATCTTAGGCTGGACTAGAGCTTATAACCCTCCAGCCTCAGCCTCCTGAGTGCTAGAGTTACAGGCATGTGCCACTATGCCCTGGCTTGAAGACAGAACAGTTACAAAATTAGAAAGGTATTTAGTTCAAGTTTTAACTGCCTAAGGAATGTGAATGAATCTCTCTGCATGTTTTTATGTTTTTATAATAGACCATAACACTGTGGTATCACTGCATTACAGAGGACATGGCAAAGGACTCTGGAGGTAGTACACCGTAGATAAGAGAGAACTACACAGAAAACAGTCTGAGACAGAGGAGTTTGGCCAGGGCAGTTGCCCCAAAGCTGGAGTAAGACAGCAAATAAGCTGGAGAGGGAAAGCAGATGCTAAGACAGGCAGATGTGGGGCTGCCTGAAGAAGAGACCATTGTCACCTACTGTGGCATCCACACAAGGGTTAAACTGCTGGTTTCCCAGGCATCCTGCGGTCCACCCGCTGCCCAGCTCACCCCACATTCCATTATTTTTTTTATTAAAGATTTCCATCTCTTCCCCCTTCCCTCCCCTCCCTTCCATCCATATCCCCACCACTCCACCCCTCTCCAAGACAAAGAGCCATCAGAGTTCCCTTCTATCTGCACCCAGAAAAGGGTAGGTCTCCTATGAGTATCAATAAAACATGTCATATGTATTAAGGCTGGGCAAGGTGACCCAACATAGGTCCCAAAAGCCAGCAAACGAGTTGGAGACAGCCCATGCTTCTGCAAGAGTCCCACAAGAGGATGAAGCTATACAACTGTAACACATATGCAGTGTTCCCATGTTAGTGCCATGCAGGCTCCCTGGTTGTCACTTCAGTCTCAGTAAACCACTATGAACCCAGGCCTGTTGATTGTGTGAGCCCTCCCTTAGTGTCCCTGTCCCCTCTGGGTTTTACACTCCCTTCTCCTCCCCTACAGAATTCCCAAACTCCACCCAATGTTTGGCTGTGTGTCTCTACATCTACCTGCATCAGCTGCTGGATGACACCTCTCTGATGACAGCTGGGCCAGGCACCAATCTGGTCACAGGAGATGACCAGCTCAGACTACCCATCCACTATTGCTAGAATCTAAGATGGTGTCCTCCCCATAGACTTCTGGGAGATTCCCCTGTGCCAGGCCTCCACCTACTCCTCTGTCACTCCTCCCAACCTGATCGCTCATCCTTAGTCCACTCACAAAATCTGTTTCCCCTTCCTACTTCCCAGGAATATCTGGTTATCCCCCCATTAACTCTCCTTGCTACCTAATATCTCTGGGTCTGTGGACTGCAGCATAGTTATCCTTCATTTTACAGCTAATATCCATGTATGAGTGAGTATATACCATGTTTGTCTTTATTGGTCTGGGTTACCTCACTCAGAATGATTTTTTTTATTCTAGTTCCATCCATTTGCTTTCAACTTTCCTCATCTGCCTAAGGCACTTTTTAATTGTTTTAATAAAGAGCCGAAAGGCCAATAGCAAGGCAGGAGAGAATAGGCAGGACTTCCAGGACAGAGGCAATCTGAGAGTTGGGGAAATTGCCATCAAAATGCAGAGGAAGTTGGACTTACAGTATGGAGGAGAGGTAATGAACCACATGGCTTAACATAGGTTAATATAAACAGGTTAACTTAAGTTATAAGAGCTAGTTGGGACAAGCCTAATCTAAGGCCAAATTTTCATACTTTATAAGAAGTCTCTGTGTCATTATTTAGGAGCTGGTGATCCAAAGAAAGACCTGTCTACAGTACTTAGAAGCACACTTAGAAGAAAGGAGATAAATCCACTGTTGCATTTGGAAGAGTTCAACACAATAGTAAATGTTTGGGAACATGTGTACATCACACACAGGCCTAACTTGCATCTGTCTTTCAAGCTTTCAGGTAAGTTCCATAAGCATAGAGAACAAGTCTCTATCCCAACCTGTTGTAGACCTGGAATATAGAATGCGTTCTGTAAATAGAACATTGCCGAACTCTAGTGTAAAGATGGTGGAGCAGGCCGGTCCCTGGCTTCCCACAGGTTGCAGTTTACCAGGAAGACAATGGTAGTTACACAAAACAAATACAGGCTGGAGGAAATATCATCATTGTCATTCCTATCCACAGGTGCAGTGCCTAGACATAAGAAAGGACCCAGAGGCCAGAGCATCCAAGAGAGAGCTTTAAGCCAAAGAACAAACCTCTGCTGGTAGGACAGAGACACTTACATTCATCTTTGATTCAGTTTCTTTGGACATGTTGTAAGGGATGTTGCAAATATTGTGTAATACTTGCAAAAAAGTAACTTCAGGGCACCACATATGTAGTGTGGAGCTGCGGACAGGCCTGCTTTTCATCCTGCCCAGCTCCAACATGGCCAGCTTTACACCCGAAATAACAACACACAAATTGTATTCTTTTAAATACTGCTTGGCCCATTATTTTCAGCCTCTTACTCACATCTTGACTAACCCATATCTAATAATCTGTGTAGCACCACAAAGTGGTGCCTTACCAGGTAGATTCTAGCGTGCTTCCATCTTGGGCTGGAGCTTCATCGCATCTCTCTCTCTGAGGAGAGGCAAGGCAGTCTGCCTAATTTAGGAGAGGTGTGGCATCTGACTGAGCCATCTACCTCACTTCCTCTTCCTGTTCTGTCTACTCCACCCACCTAAGGGGCGGTCTATCAAATGGGCCAGGCAGTTTCTTTATTAGCCAATGAAATCAACTCAAACAGAAGACTCTCCCACATCATTTCCCCTTTTTCTGTTTAAACAATAAAAAGAAGGCTTTAACTTTAACATAGTAAAATTACATATAACAAAACAGTTATCAAGTAAGAATTACAGGCACAATATTTATATCTACTTTATCTTTTATCATAACAAAGGAAAACAACTATAACTATCTATCTATTCTTCAACTCCATCAGCGACTCCAGAAGGACACAATATTACCTAGGTGAACAAGAAGTAAGCTACTTCCAAAACTCTAGAAATGACAGAGACATCTCACTGCCTGGACAGTCACCCAAAGTTCTTTTGTACTGTTGGGGCATCCATCTTCAGCCTACAGGCCCATAGTTTCCAGCAGACATTTCCATGATCAGGAAATTTCAAAGGTAGTTCAGTCACTATCTGCTGTGTCCTTCAGAATGTCTCGCAGACTCTTTCTTGAATTAGGAACCCCAAAGAATCATCTCACATTTAGGCAAGTTCAACAGTCCTCTCTCGTTGGGTTCTTTGTGTCCAGTTTCTGCCAACAGTCCAGGCAAGAGCAGTTTCTTGCCCAAGTGGCTATCAAACTCCATAAGGATCCTCTTCGATGCCCATCTTCCTCTTGAAGTAGATTGGTGCTGCCAGGAGCTGATGTGTCTCATTGTCATGAAAAGCCTTAAGTTATTAAAACATCTAAAATGCGATATTCTGTAGTCTTTGAAAGATATGAAGAATGCCTATGTAACTTAAATAAATCTCTATATAGCTAGAAAATCTAACTAACATAACTACAAGTTTTACTAATATTGATAACTATCCATTAACAACCTATATACACTACATTTTTAAATGAACTACACAATCACAATACATTAATCAGTATCAGAAATACATATACATATAACAAAATTGACCTTAAATTTAAATCACTAAAGCCAAATCCATATCAATACAAATTACTCATCTCCATATTATATCCCCCTTTAAATGTAAAAGAACATTTATAAACAATATTTGGGAAAATGGGCGCAGTTATTTCTCTCCAAACTGCTTCCTGCTGAATGGGGACGCTGTTAATTAGGTCTTTCATGGTGTAACCTGTGTGCCAGGTTCATCTCAGGCATCAGTTGGGTGAAGTAATTTTCTGAAGATGTTCACAGCAACCTTTCAGGAGGCCGTGGTCTATCATACCATATTGGGATAGAAGCAATCCACACGGTCTCATTTTCTGTAAAAACAAAAGAAACTCCTTTCCAAAGCATCATATCCTTAGATCTAAATTCTGAAGTCAAGGTATTTTCAAAATATCTATCTTGGATTAGTTCAGCAGCATTTGTAAACAAATATCTTTTAGCAGCTATTGCTTCTTCCTCAGCATTCAAACAATTCAAAGAGAGTATAATAGTATACAGTATCAAGATTCTCCATATATTTTCCATCTTTGTACGGCTTTATTTTAACCTCTATTTCGTTTATTTTTACTTTTATTTTTTGATAAGTTCTTTGTATATCTTTGTCCTGGAATAACTCTGCAGACCAGGCTGTCCTTGAACTCTCAGAGATCCGTCAGCCTCTGCCTTCCAAGTTCTGGGATTAAAGGCGTATGCTACCACACCTTGAAGTCACAGAGATCTGTCTGTCTCTGCCTTCCAAGCATTGGGATTAAAGGTGTGTGTTGCCACACCTTGAAGTCACAGAGGTCAATCTACCTCTGCCTCCCAAGTGTTGGGATTAAAGGTGTGTACCACCACAACAAACTACTTCCTTTTTTGTTCTTTTTCTTTTTCTTTTTTTTTTTACTTTTAAGAATTTTAACCTTTGGCCTGCATATATTTTTAACACAGTGTAAACCACTTAGACATTTTCTTCGACTTTGAATTTTTCTTTTACTGTATATCTCTCTTTCTGACTACATGAGTCTTTACTTTACCAAACAATATCAGTAGGACTAAAGCCGTGACTTTGGCGGCTAGATCCAGCCCATTCCCTAGCTTTCCAGCCTCATGGCAGAGGTACCACAACTCTTTGGCGGTTCAAGGTCCCTGCCAGCAAGCAAGCTGCAACAGTGTTAAACAACAATCAAAAGCTCCATTGTCAGGAACGCCTGCTTGAAAGAGTCAGAGTTTGCCCTGGTAGGACGGCCCAGAAAGCTGGCATTTTAAAACAGCACAACTTTTTTCCTGCTACAGCTGAAAACTGAAAAGCTTTTCATCAACACCATTTTTAAGTGTTTCGTGGCAGGACCTCTTAAAAGGGCTGCAGGGTTTTGCAGCTAAAGCTGAGTCAGGAAGCCTCTCTTAGATGAGAGCGCTTGCTCTAACAAGCAAAGCCAAACCTGAGAAATTGCTGCTACTGAGAAAACATGCTTTACTCTATTCTTTCCCAAGCTTTCTCAAGCTTTCTGTGGATCCAGTCATCCACGTGGGCGCCATTCTGTAGTGAGGAGCTGTGGGCAGATCCCGCTGCCCCACTCCTGGCCGCCTGCCTCCTGCATGGTTAGCTTTATACCTAAAATAATTACACGGAAACTGTATTCTTTTAAATACTGCTTGGCCCATTATTTTCAGCCTCTTACTCACATCTTGACTAACCCATATCTAATAATCTGTGTAGCACCACAAAGTGGTGCCTTACCAGGTAGATTCTAGCGTGCTTCCATCTTGGGCTGGAGCTTCATCGCATCTCTCTCTCTGAGGAGAGGCAAGGCAGTCTGCCTAATTTAGGAGAGGTGTGGCATCTGACTGAGCCATCTACCTCACTTCCTCTTCCTGTTCTGTCTACTCCACCCACCTAAGGGGCGGTCTATCAAATGGGCCAGGCAGTTTCTTTATTAGCCAATGAAATCAACTCAAACAGAAGACTCTCCCACATCACACATAGACATTTCTTATGGAATTATTTTATCACACACACACACATTCACACACAAAGAGAAAAAGAAAAAAAGAAAAAAGAAGGAAAGCCTCACTAGGTCTCAGTATGCAAATAGGTGTGAGCCTGCATTTTTCTGATTTCAGAAAGGCTCCTGAAAGTGTTCCCATGATCCTTTGTTATGTAGTACCCAGCTTCAATTATGTCTCATTAGGCAGCAGGAGTCTGCTGCAGGGCTCTGGCTGCTGGTGCCCTGTTTCATGGTGCATCTGCCTGCCGGTTAATGATGAGCAGTGGAAAGAATGTCTTCCTAACAGGATCAGCACTGGCTTACCCTAGCTTTTCTGCCTCTTGAAAGCCAGCTCTACTTTCACAAAGCCCGGTTGTGGTCTCTGTGATTAATTAGTAAGGAGTAACCCTGTATTTTGTGCCTTCTTCCCTGAACCCCAGGTCACTCAATGTCCTTTGTTCCTTCACAATATATCTGCTGTGTGTTTCTTGGACTGCTGGTCTGGGAGTGGGGAGAGGGGAGAAGTACATAGTACTTGAGTTCCTATGGGGAGGAATGGGCTTAGTTTATTCTCCAACAGATGTGGAAGAAATAAAAAGACACAATTCTTGGGCATCAATCAACCAATTTGGAAATTATTTTATTTTGTTTGGTTTGATTTTCTGAGATATGGTTCTCTGTATAACATCCCTGATTGTCCTGGAACTCTCTTTATAGACTGGCCTCAAACTCTCAGAGAGCCACCTGCCTCTGCTTCCCTAGTTCTGGGATTAAATGTACTATCATGCCTGACTAAGCTTACAATATAATTTTGTCAGAGATATAAAAACATATGCATCTGAAGCAATTAGGACTTAGTACTAAATAACATTATTTTATTTATAAACTATATATCATGTCTGAAGCACAAAAGAAAGTGTATAGGCATAGACAAGAAAGTCAAACAGAATAGAAGAGATTGGCAAGTGGGATACAAGCTGGAATGAGATTTCCTTTCTTTATTGGGATAAGTCTGGAATTTTCTAGCTTATATTTAGCTTCCACAGTTCTGGCCCTGACTCCCAGGCTTAGATTACCTGGTCCTTCATACCCAGCCTATGAGGTTACTCAGCTGTCTAAAAAAAATCTCTAAATGGGTCTAGATGATTCCTGTATGCCTTTCATATCAAGGGAAATCTGCAACACCTCTGAGAAGCACTAACTCCCTTGTTCTTATCTGGGTAAGGTTTTTAGATTGCATTTTTATTTCTTTATTTGCCTGATGCAATGTGAATGGCCCCAAATATTTTCTGAATGGAAGAGTAACTCCTAGCAGAGTAAGAATGTTGGAGTGAATTGCTTGTGTCTTGTAGAAGGAGCAGCGGGCTGTGTCCTGCCACCCAGCTAGCTTTACGCCCGAAATAAGAATACACAAACTGTATTCATTTAAACACTGCCTGGCCCATTAGTTTCAGCCTTGTATTGGTTAATTCTCATATCTTGCTTAACCCATATTTAGTAATCTATATAGCACCACGAGGTGGTCGTTTATCAGGAGAGATCTTAACCTGCATCTGTCTTGGAGAGGAGAAGCATGGTGACTGACTATGGCGACTGCCTGAAGCGTCTGCCTTCTCTCTCCCAGCATCCTGTTGTCTACTCCACCCACCTATGTTCTGACATATTGGGCCAAGCAGTTTCTTTATTAATTAACCAATGAAAGTCCTCCATCAGCATCTTTTCTTCTGAGACACTCTTGGTTCAGCCCTTGGGAGGACTCCTGAGAGGTCTTTTTCTGAGCAGTTCAGCCCACGGCCATCGTACCAGGTATTAGGGGTTCAGTGTGTGATGTTAGGGACTTGGTAAAAGGACATAGAGATGGCATGATCCAGGACAGCTGTATAGAATGTTCTAGGCTGTGGATTTGGGGTGGGTTGACTTCAGACTGGCATTGCTTGAATTTATAAAGTCATATGTTCCTGACATTTAGAAGGTCTCTATAAAGAACTAGGTCTTTTCTCCTGGTAAAAATGCAAATGAGGCAGATACACTTCGTGCCGGCAATAATCCAGATGTGTCCACAAACAGGAATTGAGAGGACACTGAGCCAGCGACCCCAGAAGAAATGCAGGGGTAGATTCTCCCCCACATTCTGGTCCCAACATTTGATCAATAAGGAACCCTGCTTCTTGTGTGTCTCTCTGATTGAAGAAGCTTAGTTCAATGGATAGTGATGATTTGCTGAACCTGATCAGTAGCCCTGGCACCTTGCTGGAAGGAAGCTCATCTAATGTGAAGGAATTTTCTTTGATGCACCAGAGCATCAGAGAGAGCAATGGTTCTGACCCTCAGGGAGCTTAGAACCTGGCTCAAGGCCAGGTGTGGACAGAAACACCACAACCACAGGTACCTTTCCATGGCTGGCAGGTCCTCACACCAGGCAGATAGGAAGGAGCCAGCATATTGATTTCCCATAGAACAGAAGACAGGGTATGTGTCTGAAAGAACCAAAGATCCCTTCCTGACAGCACATCCTTCTAAAGGAGAAAGGAAGAACGTAAAGATCCTGGGCAATAGAGAGACATAAATGCTGTAAGGGAAGGGGAAGGAAAGGAGGCTTGAAGGGATGAGGAGCTCTGTTTTCTCTATGATTTTGTTTGAAGTTTGTATTCCTTGTCCTAGTCACAACGTTAGAAAGATCTTATAGTGTGATTAACTTTCCTCGCCATTGTCACAGGGAAAAATTAAAAACAAAGAGAGCTCAGTTGGACAATGACAAAATGCTTTGTGGAGTAATTTAAATTCTTAAATAGAAAATTTATCACTCAGGATCTGAACTTGAAGTGGGGATTAGGATCGATTTTCAGAAAGGATTAACTTGCCCTGGTCCTTAGAGCTGTGAGGCAACAATAAATATTTCTCAGTGTTAATTTCCACTTTGTTATCTTGTTAAAAACTAGACTTTATTTTGAAGATTAGTTTCAATTTCCATAAAAGCTGAGCAGAAGTTCAGAGTCCCCATGTATCCTCTGCCTTCGAATATTCATGGCTTCCCTGTCTGAGTCACTGTTGTTTGCTGTGAAGAGAGACCATGACCAAAGCAGTTTAGAGATCTAGTCTGTTATCATTGCAAGAAGCATGGTGGCAAAAAGGTAGACATGGTGCTGGAGAAGTAGCTGAAATGGCATCCTGATCTGCAGGCAGCAGGAGAAAAGGGGGCTTCTGGGCCTGGCCTGGGCTTTTGAAATCTCAAAGCCCACCTCCAGGGACATACTTGCTGCAACAAGGCCACACCTGCTAATGCTTATAATCTTTCAAAACAGTTCCACTCTTTGGTGACTGGACATTGTTGTAATTCATATAGTTTCTGTGTGATTGTTTGGGTTTGAGTGGCTGGGAAACAAATGTGCAGCCTCTGCTTACAAAGCATGAATCTGTAAGCAGGTCCCAATTAAATGCTTTACTTTGTAAGAGAGGCGATGGCCATGGTGTCTCTTCCCACCAACAGAATATTGACTAAGACAACAAATTAGAATAGTAAAAATAAAGAAACTGAGAATATAAAAATCCAACAAGAATAAAAAAAAACTCACTCATTGTTATGTGGAATGCATGATGATACAGTCACTGGGGAGGTAGTTTGACAGTGTATAAGAGAAATTTCATCACATAGCACAGCAATCATATTCACTGATATAGCTGCCTGAAGGCAGTAGAAGCATTGCTTTGAAAAAGTCCCCTCACGGTGTTTGTAACAATGTTGGTGTAATTGCCCAAACTTAGAAGAAAATATTATATCCTTCTGAGAGCCAATGAATACATCGACTGTGATTTCTTAGATTATAAAATACTATTCAACAGTGAAAGGAAACAAGCTATGGAAAGACTCTGAGGAGAGTTAAACGTGTATTACCAAGTGAAAGAAGCCAATCTGAGGAAGTTCCACACTGTACAATTCTAAGTGCATGAAAAGGCAAACTACAGAGGCAGTTAGAGAATTAGTGTTTTCCAGGGTTGGGAGAAGGGTGGATGAAATGGTAGAGTAACGGTTTTATTGAAGTTAGCAAAGTTACTCTGCATGGCAATGTAACAGTGACACGTGTGTATTTGCTCACTGAGCCTTGCATTCTAGCCTACTGGAATATTTTTAGACCAGAAAGATCAGTGCAATATTAAGGATTAAGTAACTAATTTTGTGGCACATACACACATCTGTGAGACAGGGCATACCTTTATATAAACTTAAAAGCCAAGGCACATTATATTTCTCTTTTACTTCAGCATTCAAGTTGCTTTCTTACAGTTGTTCACAAATGGAACATGCTGGGCTTGTTTCTGAAAATCAAGAATCCTGAAGTGTAATTCATGACTTCAGAACCAATTTTCAAGGTTAAAGGATTTAGGTGTTTTCAAAGAACATATGGATAACCCTGAGAGAAAGGAACTTCAAAATGTCTTTGCCCCCTGGAGAGCCACCATCCCTTTCAAAAGTCCCTGCAGAAACTCTAGAGAATCTGAAATGACAGCAATGAGAACAGAGCATTTGGAAGTCATCACTTGCTAGAAGCTGTTCCTGCCAGCCTGTGCATTTTCCCACATGAATGTGGTCTCCATTATGCTACCCAAACATTGCCTGTGGCATCCAGGTTTGTTATCCCCACTCCCTGTCCTCATAATTGGTTTCTAGCCATAAATAAAGGACATCGAGCCTATAATTCGTAAAAAAAAAAATCCTAGAGAAGCTATATAAGAAGGTGAACCCAAAGAAAAACATATAGTTATCCTCCTGGATATTGGAAGTAGACAAGATTGCCGGACAAAAAATGGGAACATGGGGGTGGGGTGGGATGGGGGGATGGGGAGAGAAAAGTGTGAAGTGGAGGATGGGAAGAGCTTGGGGGAATAGGACGGTTTGGATATAGGAAGGGTGGATATGGGAACAAGGAATTATATATCTTAGTTAAGGGAGCCATTCTAGGGTTGGCAGAGACTTGACTCTAAAGGGGTTCCCATGTGTCCAGGAAGATGCCCCCCAGCTAGTTCCTTGGGCAGCTGAGGAGAGGGAGCCAGAAATGTCCAGATCCTATTGCCATACTCGTGAATATCTTGCATATCACCATAGAACCTTCACCTGGCATTGGACGGAGAAAATGACAGAGCCCCACATAGGAGCACCAGACTGAGCTCTCAAGGTCCTGATGAGGAGCAAAAGCAGGGAGATCATGAGCAAGGAAGCCAGGACCGTGAGGAGTGTGTTTACCCATTGAGACGGTGGGACAGATCTAACGGGAGACCACCAAGTCCAGTTGGAATGGGACTGATGGAACAGGGGACCAAACCGGACTCTCTGAATGTGGCTGACAGTGGAGGAAGACTGAAAAACCAAGGACAACGGCAATGAACATGAACTCTACAGCATGGACGGGCTCACTATGAGCCTTGTCAGTTTGGTTGCTCACCTTCCTGGACTTAGGGGGAGCTGGGAGGACCTTGGACTTAACATAGTGAAGGGAACCCTGATGGCTCTTTGTCTTTGGAGAAGGGTGGAGTGGGGGTATGGGTGGAAGGGAGGGGAGGGAAGGGGGAGGAGATGGAAATCTTTAATTAAAAAAAATGAGAAAAAAAAGAATGACTCAGTCACAAGAGCAGTGCAGCCTGAATAAATGGAAATAAAGACAGTGCTTCAGACTGGTCTTTTAGCAGATGATATGCCTATGCAAGGAATGCCAGAGGCCTGCAGGAAACCGTAGGGAACGCTTAGATTTCTGTAAACACCTATGGATCAAATAATTGCCCATCTTTTTGTCCTCCTGTAACCTAATTTCTTTTACTAGAGTCCAGGTCTTCTAAAATATAAGGACTAGCACAAGCCTATAATCTCAGCCTCAAAAGGCTGAAGCAGGAATCACTGGGAATTTAGAAACAGTCTGAGTTCTATATATTAGGGGCAAAGTCAGGCCTAGGGACTTCCATTGCATGAATGATGAAATCCAAACTCCTTGGAAGAAAGGTGAAGAATTAACAAATATCTAATAACTGTTTTTCATTCAATTCCCTGTGGTTACACTGTGAGAAGCAAGGCTCAATGAGAAGATCCTGCAGAGTTACCCTCTATGTGAAAGATTCTGTCATCATACAAAGAATTTTTTCACTCCTTTTTTTAATTTTAAAATTTTCATTCATTTTACATACCAACCACAGTTCCCCCTCCCTCCCTTCCTCCTGTTTCCCACAACTCAGCCCCACATTCACTCTACTGAAAGGGTAAGGTTTCCCATGGGGAGTCAACAAAGCCTTGCACATTAAATTGAGGCAAGACCAAATTACTCCCCTCTCCATTAAGACTGAGCAAGGCATCCCACCATAGGAAATGGACTCCAAAAAGACAGTTCATGTACCAGAGATAGATCCTGGTCCCATTTCCAGGGGTCCCTCAAACAGACCAAACTACACAAACAACTGTGGCCCACCTTTATAGGGCCTAGTTGGGTCCCATGTAGGCTCCCCCAGCTGTAGCTCTTGGGTCAACTGTCTCTGTGGATTTGACCATCATGATCTTGATTCGCACTTGTTCATTTACTCCCTTCGCCCTCTCTTTGACTAGACTCATGGAATTCGGCTTGTTGCTTAATTATGGATCTCTGCATCTGCTTCCATCACTTAATGCATAAAAGTTCTATGATGACAATTAGGGTAGTCACCAGTCAGGCACCCTCTACACTATTGCCAGGAACCTTAGCTACGGTCAATTTCACTAGCACCAGGTTTATCCCTAACATCATAATTTCCCTCTAGCGAAAAATCTCTTTCATTGCTCTCCCACTTCGTCCCTTCTTTGTGATTTGCTGGTGTGGGATTATCTATTACCTGTTTTTTTTTTTTTTATGGGTGCAGCTAACTTCCTTGGGTTGGAGATTTTTTTTATACCACTTCCCGTAGGGTTGGATTTGTGGATAGATATTGTTTAAATATTGTTTTGTCATGGAATATCTTGTTTTCTCCATCTATGGTGATTGCAAATTTTGCTGGGTATAGTTGTCTGGGCTAACATCTGTGGCCTCTTAGAGTCTGCATAACATCTACCTATTTTGTATTGCTTTTATTGAGCTATTTATGTTTCTCCATTCTCAGTTGATCACAGCACTTCCTACACAAATCCAAGGCATAAACTTTACACATTTTGAATGCATGAGCATCATTTCATCCTCTTGCCTTCTCCATGGCTTATTTAAATGAAATGTAACTGAGTGAAACACAGGCTTGGCCTTATTTTAAATGGCAGATTTTGAGTTAACAAGGAATAAGACATCTTATTATTTCTGCCGAGACAAAGAAAACCTCTCAACCCCTCAGTTGAGGTACTGAATAGGTGGAACACCATTTTACTGCCTTTTGGTCAGCTGAACTTTGGTAAATGTCAAGCCCAGGTCTGTGTATTTGGGCAATGGTGAACAAAATGAGGTCAGCAGTCTCCGGTGGCCTTTCTGTCTGTCTGTCTATACCTTGCCTTTCTTTGCTCCTTGGCAATAGCACAACTCACAGGGAAACATAGGCTAAATGAGACTTCCGACCACTTTCTTCTTCTCTTCAGGATAAAAATCAAAGACCAGTTCATGACAAAAGTACTTACCACAGACTCAGCTCCAGAGTTTACCCTGGGAATAAATTCAATAGAGTTATGGAGTATTTAAAGGAACAGCAGATAAAGAAGTTTTCTGTGTTTGCTCACTTTCAAGTTATTCTGAAACTATGGTGTTCCTACAGTCTCACCCAATTCCTATTGCACTAAATGGTTTAATCCAAAACTGACAACATGTACTAACAATCTCCTCTTTTAATCAATAGGAATGAAGGAAAACATTACCCACTTTTAAACTTAATTCAGTTTTACAAGCAGGCTAACACTGAAATTCCAACACTTAAGAGGCAGAGGCGGAATAATTAATTATAGCAAGTTTGAGGCTAGTTTGGTCTATACAGTGAGTTCCAGGTCAGCTAGGACTACATACCAAGACTCTATCTCAAACAAGAAATCAATTTTATGAGCAAATGGAATACCTTTGTCTGCTTGGTACTAAAGATACAAAAACTAGAAGTAAAAATCACATGAAGGGGATAGACCAAAGGACTCTCAGAAATAAGGAGTTAATGCTATGTGAAGATGCTAAAGGGGTACTTGAGAATGACATTCAACTTTACTTTGGTGAAGGAAAGATCAAGGAGGTTTCCTGGAAGAGGTGATCGCCTCTAATGCTAAGATTAGATGCTAAGTTCTGGACCGAGTATGAGACTGAGTTATTCAGGCATATGAATGAGAAGGGGATGGGGATATTGTATGCACAGAACAGCTCATGCAAAAGTTTTGAATGTGAACAATACTACATGTTATTCACTTTATGAACTTCAACATGGGCCAAGGAATGTGCTTTAGCTTTAATCAGCACCATAGGAGCAATTCATTAATTTGTGATGTACTCCAATGAGGAACACACACTCCAGAGTGTTTCTTCAGGTTTTAAAGGCTCTTATTGGAAGCTCACACTCTAGAACTGGTTCTGCAACAATCTCAGTAATCCTCATCTCCTTTCAACAATAGATGGTTTGTTCATTTGTATGATTAGTCTAGAAATTAGTTTTTGTTAGTGACAAAAAAAGGTATATAAACTATACAGATGCCTGTAAATATGATTTGGACTCTCCATGCTCATTTCAGCAGACTCTAAAAATTCTTTGCATCTAATGGCTTATACCCTTTCTAATGGCCTGTTAAGCCTTAGACACATAGTTGTACATGCCACAGCTAACAAAATGATTCTGTTGCCTGCTTCTGACCAGCAGATCTACTGAATTTCTTTCCTAGAATATTTCCTCATCATGCAAAGTATAAGTCAGTCACAGAGGTAAGGTTTGGGGCCTAAATGAAAATCATACTTGATATTTACTGGTAGTTGTAAGTGTATCAGAGTTCAATACTTGGGATGGGGCCAGAAGTAGAGGGGATTTAGTACCTATATCTCCTTTTAACTATAATATCTAGATATCTTGCAGAAGAATATACTGAGTAAACACAGCCAAATTGGCAGGAGCCCATTTTCAACAGCATGGTCCTATGTTTGTTTTTAACAGTGCTAGCCATCCTTCCTTTCCATTCCAGGAGGGAGTAGGCCAAGGTGACCAGTTTAACTGAGCAGCAGGAAGAAGCAGATTCCATGGACAAGTGCCCATATCCTAACAGGAAGTCAATTCCTATCCTGTCAAATTTGCAGAGTGATTCAAAGACAAAAGATAAAAATAGTTAGCAACTGATTGTACTGGAAACAGGAAGAACCAGGTATGAGGTACAGGTCAGAAAGAGTGGTCACGACTGAGGCTGTGAGGAGCAGGTGATGGCACAATTTACCCACAGTCATTGTGTCAGAACATCCTGTGCTAGCTTTGTGGAGCTGCCCCCAGCTGGACCAGAGCTGTCTGCAATCAAGCTTAACACCTACTGTTGCCATGTACATCCTCTGAGTCTGCTCTGCCACCTGTGCCCTATTCAGCTGCTGATATCATTTATCTAATTTTATTTCTTTTTTGTTTGTTTTGAAACAGGGTTTCATGTAGCCCAGGCTGGCCTCAAACTTGTTATGTAACCAAGGATGGCCCTTCTACTACAAATCCACTCACTAAATCCACATAAAACCTGGGAGAGCTTGAAAAGGAATTCTAGACACACACACACACACACACACACACACACACACACACAGAGAGAGAGAGAGAGAGAGAGAGAGAGAGAGTTTAACACAGCTTCCTGCTGTTTGCTGGTGGCATGCCACAGCTTCTTTATGAGAGATATTCATGACTCAGCAGTAGCAGAAAAAAAGCACAAACTCTGGCTCTTTCAGGAGACCGAGCATTTAAATGGAGTTTGTGACCAGAGTGCTACAACTTGCTTAATGGAGACATAGACCCATTGTGTGCCTAAAAATGGGGCAATGTGTATGGCTCTCAGAGGCAACAAACATGCTCTGGCATGTTGGACTGGGCTGAACAAGCAGGCAGGGCCACATTGTCCCTAGTCATGCCCTCTTAGTATAAAAAAAAGCAGTTCTGGTCAGAAAAGGATTACAGATATGCAATAAGGACAGATTCAGACATAAATGATCTCTAAATGAGACACAGAATGTTTTAAATATATACATAGGCTTGGGAGAGAGAAGAAAAATAGTATAGAGAGTATAAAAGGAAGTAAATCATTTATAAAAAATAAAACAAAGTTTATAAAGAGACAGAGTACAGAAGTCATAGATTAAAAGGAGCAAAGAAAAATAAGACACATAAATAATATACATAATCTGGACTCTATATGAGTCCAGATTATGTATATTACTGTGTTTTCTTTGAATTTTTTGACTGTGAAGGAGCTAAGTACAGAGAGACATTTCACTGTACAGGATGCTAAGCTAATCTAACATAAAGGTAACTTGACTTTAAAATTTGAGACTAAGGACCTTGGAAAAGAGGTTCTGCTTTTGTTTCCACAGAAGATGAGAACCTGTGGAATTCTTCCAGATTAATGTGGTTTGATGAACCAAGATCCCCCAAAAGGTTGCCATGAATACCCCCCAAAATACTTTTCCCAACAAAAAGCAGGAAGCACTTTGGAGAGAACTATGCCCAAATTCCCAAATATTGTTTACAAATGTTTCTTTACATTTAAAGGAGGGTATGCTATAGATACTTGCTTTGATATGGATCTTAGTTTATTGATACAGATTTAAGGTCAATTTTGTTATACTGTATGTATTTCTGATCTTGATTAAGCTATTGTGTTTTGTAACTCATTTAAAAATATAATGTATAATTAAGAAATACAGGTTAGGGCTGGAGAGATGGCTCAGCGGTTAAGAGCATTGCCTGCTCTTCCAAAGGTCCTGAGTTCAATTCCCAGCAACCACATGGTGGCTCACAACCATCTGTAATGGGGTCTGGTGCCCTCTTCTGGCCTGCAGGCATACACACAGATAGAATACTGTATACATAATGAGTAATAAATAAATATTTTTAAAAAAAGAAATACAGGTTAATAGATAGTCATCTATAATAGTCAAACTTTTAGTCATGTTAGTTAGGTTTTCTAGATATATAGAGATATATTTCAGTTAGATGGGTATTCTTCAACTCTTTCAGACACCTTTGGAATATGGCGTTTTAAATGTTTTAAGACCTTAGGACTTTTCATGACAGGACACACATCTGCTCCTGAAAGCCCCAATTACTTCAAGAGGAAGGTGGGCATCAAGAAGATTCTTTATGGAGTTTGCTAACCATTTTGGCAAGAAACTGTTCTTGCCTGGACTGCTTGGTGTTACGCTGTATGAACCAGACATACAGGACTCACAGAGAAATGACTGATGAACTTGCTAAAGGAGAGATGATTATTCAGAGTTCCTGCTTCATAAAAGAGTCTGCAGACATTCTTCAGGACACAGAAAAAAAGGTGAATGACAAACTGCCAATATAGGTGAAACTGTCTTTGAAATTTCCTGCTTTGTGGAAAACTCTGCTGGAAACTATGGGCCTATAGGCTGAAGATGGATGCTCCAATGATACAGAAGAACTTTGGGTGACTGTCCAGGCAGCAAGAAATCTCTGTCAATTCTAGAGTTTTGGAAGTTGCTTACAATGCACTTCCTCTGAACTCAGGTAATATTATATCCTTCTGGAGTCTTCGATGGAGTTGAAGAATAGATAGTTATAATTATAGTTTTCCTTAGTTACGATAAAAGATAAAGTAGATATAAATATTGTAACTATAATTCTTACTTGGTACCTGTTTTGTTATTTGTAATTTTACTATGTTAAAGTTAAAACCTTCCATTTTATTGAAACAGAAAAGGGGAGGTGATGTGGGATTCCCCTCTGTGTGCTGTGAATACCATTGGTTAAAAAAGAAGCTGTTTTGGGCCTGTGATAGGGTAGAGTAGAGCTAGGCAGGGAAAACTAAATTAAATGCTAGGGGAAAGGCAGAGTCAGTGAGAAGCCATGCAGCCCCACCAGAGACAGATGCTGGAACTTTACCCAGTAAGCCACAGCCTCATGGCTATACACAGATTAATGGAGATGGGTTAAATTAAGTTGTAACAGTTAGCTAATAAGAAGCTAGAACTAAACGGCCAAGCAGTTATTTAATTACTATTGTTTCTGTGTGATTATTTTGGGCCTGAGCTACCAGGTGGCTGGAAAACAAACAAACAGCCTCTGACAACACTGAACTCTTAATTTTCCCTCTTCCTCCAGGAAGAACCCCCAAGTGCTAGGAATTCAAACATGTGCAAATATCCTAGTTTGCTTCTGTGATGCAATAATGAAATCACTAACCACAGGCTACTTAAAAATTGAAAGAATTTACTTAGCTTATAGGCTACAAGCCATCATCAAGGAAAGCCAGGGTAGAAGTTCAAGACAAGAATCTGGAGGCAGGAACTGAAGTAGAGACCATCATGCTTACTGGCTTGCTCAGCTTTCTGATACAGCCCAGGCTCATTTGGGACAGCACTGCTCACCATAGGCCCATTTACACCAATCAGCAATTAAGAACATGCTTCACAGACACTACAGAACAATCTGATGGAGGCAAGTCCTCAATTAAGATTTCCTTTCTCCCCAGGAATATCTAGGATTGTGTCAGGTTGACAAAGACTATTCAGTACAACCACAATGCCTGGCCATATCTTTAATTTTAGTCAATCACTGAGCCTAATGACATCTTTTGATTTTGCTCCTGCTGGCCCTCAGCCATCTGCCTTGGGTCTAATCTTTTCCATGTCTCCTTTGGATCAATGTCATGGCTGACACTGAAGAAAGCAAATACACTCCTTTCCTACCCCTGTGCCATAACAGCATAATATTAGCCTTTCTAAAGCATAAATTAAAGTCCCAGAGAGACTTCTGTTTTTCTCTAGTCGATCAAATTCCAGAGCAGGATACATCAAAAGTCTTTTAGTCATAAGTGACAGAAAAGAGGGCTAGCTTGGGTGAAGGGGGCATTTTTGGCTTGTAGCATAAACTCACAGAGATAATAAAACCTATTTCTTCAGGTGTTGCAATGAAAAGGGACAAAATCACAAATATAGAGAAAGGTTGACGCTGCCTTTGATCCCATGCTGTCTCTTCGCTGTCCTGTGCTAGAGGCCGCGATATTATACAGTAATTGCTTAGCCATCTTTTCATGATTGACTTATCAGAACCATGGGATCTGGTAAAGGCTAAGCCAAAAGGCAAGGCTTTTTGGTGTTGTTGTCAGAGGAACAGACAGAATAAAGTGGCTGTCCTTTGCTGTAAATTTTTTTTTGGCTGCAGCTAACTCCTTTTCTGTTACATATTTGGAAAGTAATTTCCATAGTTCAGAACTGTTTAGTGAAAACAGCTTTCCCCTGGCCAGGCCTTGTTCCTTTCTCCTGGGTAAGCACAGAGATCTGCCTTTCTACAATTATCTTTATCAGCAGGCATTTGGTCAGGATTTAGGCAAGAGTATCCTATTCAAGATATTCACAGGTCTCCAAGGACTTAGAGCTGCTACCTGTCCAAGCTGCTGTTCTGGTTTTACCCCACTTAAAAAATTCTTAACTCCTTATGCTCTGCTTCACCTCAGTTTACTGATGATTTTAGTTTAGGACTCTCAAGGACAGCATAAGGGATAATTAACTGTAACCCAGAGAAAGAGTCACAACACCCACGATCAGGACAGCTGATAACAGCATAGCCCAGAACTGATGCTTTAGAGGCCTGGGTCCCTTCTTTGTTTCAACCGCCTAGAGCCGTAAGTCTAACTCCAGACCTAGGCCTGTAGAAACTGCAGCATCTGGTTTATTGTCGTGGACCATCCCTGAAATAAATCATTTCTCAACAGTGTAGAGGCATGCTATCTGACTAAGAACCATCAGCTTCTCCCTGACTATTTACGTAGGTTGGTTGATAGCCTCTATGTATACTAGGAGAAAATGGTGCACTGTGTTGGGAGCAGTGAGACCCAGATCCTGAATTTCTTGAAAACAACTTGTTTTCCCCGATCTGAGTGCCTACAGCTGCTCTGAGCACGAGACCTTCAGGGGTTCCTGATGGCAGGAGAGTGGTTTCTGGTGGGTTTGGCGGGGGCATGGCTATCTCTATATAATGTGCCCCTGAACACAATAAAGGGGGCATTCTTGGGGCTTTGGGTAACAGTGTTTGAAGGTCTGCATGTTGGTCTGTATCTGCGTGTGTATTCTCAACCTTCAGCCCCTTTCCCGAAGCTCGCGAACTGGGGTCTAGCGCATAGAGCACAGACGGGGCCTCAGTGCATGCAGCACTGATTTAAACAATTCATGTCCTATTCATAATTTTACTAAAAACAAATCTCTTAACCATTTTTCGACCACCTAAAAAATCAACATAGCACACTAACCTTTCCCTCTAGAATTTCCTGATGATTTAATTCCATTCTTAACTTTCTCCATTAAGGAGTTCACAAGATGTATACTAGCCGCTCCCATGGATCTCTCTCTCTCTCTCTCTCTCTCTCTCTCTCTCTCTCTCTCTCTCTCTCTCTCTCTCTCTCTGTGTGTGTGTGTGTGTGTGTGTGTGTGTGTGTATGTGTGTGTGAAAACCCTTATCTGATTTTTCTATGGGGCAAAAGAATTCTGGCCCTGGAACCTGCTAGGGCTGGGGAATTGCTGAGTTTAAGGATATATATGACTGGGAACATTTGTAATGGGCAGAATGAGGAACAGTGTAGAATGATGTAGAAGAAAGAGCAAGAGAGAACAAGAGAGAATTGATAGAAATGAGAAAGAAGAGAAGGAAGAAGAATAAAGAAATATGGATGGGGGCTGGAGAGATGGCTCAGAGGTTAAGAGCATTGCCTGCTCTTCCAAAGGTCCTGAGTTCAATTCCCAGCAACCACATGGTGGCTCACAGCCATCTGTAATGGGGTTTGGTGCCCTCTTCTGGCCTACAGGCATACACACAGACAGAATATTGTATACATAATAAATAAATAATTTAAAAAAAAAGAAATATGGATGGACGATTCCCATTATGAGTACATTTCTTACCCCTCAGATCTTTACCCGCAAATTTCTAGCCCCCCTTTAGCTATTCATGGCATCTTTAACTGAACCCTGGAAAGGAGTCTTAAAAGTGAAAACTTTTAAGGCTCTTTGCAGTCCTGGGTCTCCAAGACCAAAACAAGAGCCAGAACAAGAGAGTGAGTACGCTTCTTTCCACTTATCAGTCCACATGTGGCACCTCAGACCATGCCATAAGGGCCGGTACCCCAAAAGCTATTGGCTGAATGAATTCCCATGGTATTGACTAGCAGAGCTGTGTTGTAGGAAATGTAAGAGTTGCACTACAGGGGTTAATGGGAACTCAAATGCCACTGGAATTCTCGCTGTTGTTTTTATTATTTGCTCTATTAACCTATAGCATGCCCTGGGTAGCCTGGGGATCACATTTATCTAGTTTCTTCTATTTTTACTCAGTTCAAATTTGAAAATTCTCAGGAAAGACCTGTTGTTCTGTCAGGAATAATGTATTTATGTCTATGGGTAGAATGAAGTCACCATGGCTGAGTACATATACTCAGAGAGGAGTATGAGTATAATGTGCCATAAACACTGGTGGCAACGAATGTCCAAATGTAAACTACTAAAGTCTTAGACATGCAAACATAGCTCAGTATTTCCTTCTTTACCACTTACCTTGCTAAGACAGCAAAAGAACCAAGCCCTTAGGCTCTGGAGACAACTCTCCCAGTGACTAGGTACATATCCTTGTAAATGCACCTTGGTTTCCTGAACTATAAAATGGGGAGAGAAGTACAGTGATACCAATGTGAAAGCTTCGGGCGACCCTGGGCATTGCAACCTCTTAGAGTCCAACTGGGCTCATGTGTGCAGTATGCACTCATCACCTTCATCCCAGGTGCTCTGGCATTAGTAGGCAGCTTTTGGAAAGCAGCAGGGCATCTGGCTACTGACTGCTGCCAACAGAATGAGATCAGGGTTAATCAGAGGAACAGACTGACCTGATTCCCAGCACTCCAGCAAAGTAACCCAGCTGACACCTTGGGAAAGACAGTGCCAGAAAGAGGAGCTCTTGGCACAGGCTTTTCTCCACTAGGTGGGACTGAGAGGTCTGCAAGTCCGTTTCTCCCTCTCTCAGAGGGTGACAACATCTGGGAGGAAGCATATAATCAGCTCTAAGATTATAATATTGCTAGCCTTGTGGGCCATAGCCTAGAATCATCACTTTATTAAATAATAATAAGGCCTCTGTAAAGGGAATCTGGGTATACTCATATGATTCACTAAGCTGCACTGTTGAAACTGGGAGGTTGTTTTACTCTTGTGGTCCCATTTTCACACTTCTAAAACAAGGAATGCAGCCCAACTTTTGGGAGTAGTTTGGACTCAAGGTTACCTATTTATGTTTATCCATCACTCAGAAAAGCTCCAACCAAACACTACACCGCAGAAGCATGCCCTTTCCTTTCCTGGGCAGCAAAATCAAAACAAAGAATACAAGGAAAGGTCAGGGGACCAGTCAAGCAAGGAATCAACTCATTAGGAGCCTCTATGGAAGTGCTGAAATTAAGCAAGTTAAAAGCATATTAGTTTAAATGAAACTTCTCATAAATAAGGGGAGGTGTTTAGGTAGGAAGCAAATGTAATCATTTTGCAACATGGCATAGTCTAATAATTAATGGGGAAATTGTCAGAATAGTCTTGAGGGAGCTCCAGGAAATGAAGAAATCTGTCTTGATTAAGGAACACTCAGGAGAAAAAGTTATTGGAATGTAGGCATTTCACCAGCAAAGTCCTCAAAACAAATCTTATTAGATGTGTGTGTCAGGGCAGGATCTTTCATTACAGCTGTGTTTTGTTCTGATTCACCAGGACCATTATCTTCCTAATGGAAATACAAAATAGAATAATGCAGGTGTGTGGGCATGTATGTGCGCGTGCATGAATGCACACACACACACACGTGTATGTGTGTGTGTGTGGCAAAAACGAGTTTCTTTCTGCAGCTCATAAAACCCATCTCTACCAAACACACAGGAAAGCAAGGAAACATAAGCTTACAAGACAGATACCCAATGTCCTAAAGCCTGACCAGCTAGGGTTCTGCTACTGCAGGTCCACCAAAGAAACTTCTGGCAATATCCTATGAAGTTCAGACTCCAGATAGTAAGAAAGGCATCCTAGGGAAGAGTTTGACAATGGTTTCCACAGCACAATAGTTAAGGCTAAGCTCTGGATCCAGAATGCATGTGTCCAGCTCTCCACTTTGCTGCTGTGTTCTTAACCTCAGACAAGCTCCTCAAATTTGGATGTCCTGGGAGCCCTTTGAAGATAAAAAGTCATTCTATGTAAAGAACTCTCAACAGTGTCTGATGCCTGATGTTTGCTCTGTCAGTGTCGGCTGTTGATGCTTGTTTCACTATCTAATGATGCAGATACCAGCTACAGGTGACTGACAGCAGCACTAGGAATGGCTGATAAGCACTACAAGATGCATAAAGATTCCAGACTTTGTACAAGAAGAAACATAAAATTTCTTGTTGATAATTTTTCCACAAATGTTCTATGACCGACTGTTGCAATAACACCCAATCTAATAATTCATTTAAACAAAACCTTAGATGGTGGCAAAGACTTGACTAGTCCAAGAGAATTAACAGCTGAAGCAGAAAAGGAATTGACAATTGTTAAGGAGAAATTATAGGAGGCACATATGGATAGAGTGAATCCAAATCTTAATTGTCTTCTAGCCATATTGCCCTCTAGAATTTCTACTACAGGAATTTTAATGCAGAGGGACGATATTATCTTAAAATGAATATTTTTAACACATAAACCAAGTAAAAATTTAAAACATATGTGAAAAAATTCTCTTAATTAATTATAAAAGGAAAATTGAGACTTCATCAACTAGAAAGAATAGACCCAGCAGAGATTATAGTGCCTTTTACTACTGATGAAATAAAAAGGTTATGGGAAGACAATGAACCATGGCAAAAAGCTTGTGCTAATTTTTTGGGAGAAATTAATACACAAAAGCGACAGACTTAACCTTATAAAAAAGAACTTGGATTCTTCCCCAAATTGTACATGATGCTCCAATAACTGGAGCCCATACCTTTCATACTGATGCAAAAAAATCAGGAAAGGCAGGATACAAATCAGAAGAATTAAATAAGGTGGAACAAAGCCCTTATAATTCTGTCCAGAAGGCAGAATTATATACTATTCTCATGGTACTAAGGGATTTTAAAGAATCTCTTAATACAGTCATTTGATTCACAATATGGAGAAAGAGTTATCTTTCATATTGAAATCACTGAATTTATACCAGATGATACAGAATTTACTTCATTATTTATCCAGGTGCAAGACATAATAAGGAATAGGCTTTGTCACATATCCATAACATAAATCCAATCCCATATGGGTCTGCCAGGTCCTCTAGCACAAGGTAATGCAGAAATCGATTGATTACTGAATGGAAGTGTGTTGACGGCCTTAGAATTCCATTAAAAACATCATGTCAATAGCAAAAGTTTAAAGAAAAAGTTCTCCATTACATGGCAACAAGCTAAGGAGATTTAAAGAGATGTCCTACTTGCTCTTTCTATAACCAAACACCGATACCTGCAGGGACTAACTCAAAGGGTACTCAAAGGAATGAAATCTGGCAGATGGATGTGTTCCACATTGCAGAATTTGGAAAATTAAAATATGTACACCACACCATTGACACTTATTCAGGATTTCAGTGGGCAACTGCTTTAAGCTCAGAAAAGGCTAATTCAGTAATCACACATTTATTAGAAGTTATGGCCATCATGGGTATACCTGTACAAAAAGACAGATAATGGTCCAGCATTTGTCTCTAAGAAAATAAAACAGATTTTGCTTATTATAGTATAAAGCATATTACAGGTATACCACATAATTCTACAGGTCAGGCAGTTGTAGAAAGATCAAGTCAAACTATAAAGGATATGTTAAACAAACAGAAAGGGATGAAAAATACCCCCAGAAATAGATTACATAATGCTTTATTCACCTTGTATTTTCTTAATGCTAATGAGACAGGGAAAACAGCAGCAGAGAGGCATTGGATAATGGAAAAAACTTCTGAATTAAATCAGCCAGTGTATTTCAAGAATGTGTTGACTTGGGGGCTGGAGAGATGGCTCAGCAAGTAAGAGCACTGACTGCTCTTCCAGAGGTCCTGAGTTCAATTCCCAGCAACCACATGGTGGCTCACAACCATCTGTAAACAGAGTGAGTTCCAGCACAGCCAGAGCTACACAGAGAAACCCTGTCTCAAAAACAAAAACAAAAACAAAAAAAAAATGTGTTGACCTCACAATGGAAACCAGGAGATGTGCTGTGTTGGGGAAGGGGTTTTGCTCTTATTTCCACAGAAGAAGAAAAACTATGGATACCATCAAAATTAATAAAAATTCGCTTTGAAAAAGAAAAATCTCTTGAGAACGAGAAATGACAGCCTCATGTTAAAATATAAAATAATAGGAATGGGTTAATTTCAGATGTAAGAGTTAGTTAATAAGAAGGCTAAGCTATTGGTAAAGCAGTGTTATAATTAATATAGCTTCTGTGTGAGTTTTTGGGAACAGGGTGGCCAGGAACAAAGAAGCAGTCTCTGCATACTAAATGGCATTCCAAAATGGACCAACTACATCCACATAAAACCTGAGAGAGTTTGGGGAGGAATTCTAGACACAAAAGAACAGTTAAGCATGTCTTCTTAGTAGCAGTATTTTTTTTTCAGATTTGCTCTGTTTGCTAGAAGCAAGCAGAAGCACAAATCCTTTAAGAGAAGGCTTCCTGACTCATCAGTAGCAGCAGACCATGTGGCTCCTTTAAGAAGGCTTCTTGGTTCATGATATTGCACGAACAGCTCTGGCTCTTTCAAGAGGCTGAGCACTGGAATGGGGTTTGTGGGCAGTGTGCTGCAAACTTGGTGGCAGAACGGGCCAACTGTTTCACAAAGTTGAGGTATGAGCACAGCTCCCACCCGGCAGTCCCAATGCTTGTGGTAAAGGTACCTCCACCATATTGAAAGGCTGAGAGAGGTGGAAACAGCACCCAGGGCCACCTACAATACTCTAATCCTGAGGTTCAGGGAAAATCATGGAAAAGAGGACAGAAAGATTATAGAGATTAGAGAATGAGGATTACTACTGGCTAATAGTGTATTCTAGACATGATAGGGAAGCTGCACCCTTGGAATCTGAATAATTTGGTGGTCTAAACAAGATCTTCACAATAATACCAGTTGACATGCCAATGTGAATGGGAGAAATCTCACAAGATCCCATTCATATTGAAGAACTACAGACATCAGTGGGTACTGAGAGAAGAAGAATCAATTTTATACAGGGACAAGCTCTCTGATAGGTCAGTCTCAAGTAGTAAGTTCCAAACAGATCTACATGAAAACAACACTAAAAGTTCTCGGTAGGATATGAATGCATGTATATAACAATAATAATTAAAGCTATTAATTTGAAAGGGAATGGGAAGCATGGGTGAAACTGGAGTGGAGAAAGAGAAGGATGGATATTATGCAAATACAGTATTCATGCATGAGATTCTTAAAAAAATTAAATTAAAAATAAGATTCTGTCCTGCACTGTCACTAGAGACAGGTGTCATCCAGATCTGAGCTGCTGCTGAGGACCACGTCTGGGTCTGTGGCCCTCCCGAAGACAAGATCTGTGTTGATGTCTATGCTTCCTATTACCATCAAAGGCCACTTAGGCTGCCACTTGGTGCCCCTGCTGAGGAGATGCCAATCTGAGTGGTCTGCACTGCCACATAGGGCCATGATGACATCTGACCTGGGCTACTGCCAAGGACCATGTCTGGGTCCATGGTCTTACTATAGCCAGGGTATGTGTTGATGCCCATGACCCATGTTGCCACCAAAGGCCACATGGATGCCTGGGATCTGGGCCATCACCTGTGGCCATGTCATTGTTGGGGCAATGCCCATCTGAATGGCCTGTGCTATCCCCTGGGGCCATGGTGTTGTCCAGATCTGAGTTGCTTCTGAGGGCCATGTTCCCATCCATAGTCCTATTGTAACCAGGATCTTTATTGATGTCCCTGGCTCCTGTTAACCCTGAAAGTTGTAAAAAAAGGTCTGGGCCTTGGTGTGGGAGGTCCTTCTGTCTATGTGTTATTTTGATTGCCTAATGAATAAAGGAACTGCTTTGGGCCTATAGTAGAGCTATAGGGGAACAGAGCTATGGGGAAAACTAAACAGAATGCTGGGAAGAAGAAGGTAGAGTCAGGGGACGGCATGGAGCCTCAGCCACTGTAGACAGACATGCTGGAACTTTGCTGGTAGGCCACAACCTTGTGGTGATATATAGATTAATAGAAATGGGTTAAACTAAGATGTAAGAGTTAACCAATTAGAAGCTAGAGCTAATGGGTCAAGCAGCGATTTAATTAATACAGTTTCTGTGTGATTATTTCAGTTCTGGGTGGCTGGGATGAACAAGCAGTTCCTTGCAATGCCATACTGATGTCTAGGGACCATGCTGCTGCTAGGGCATACTGATCTGGGTGGCCTGCACTGTCACTAGGGCCATAGGAATATTCAGGCTAAAGCTGCAGGGCCCATGGTCCTGATGCAGCAAGGATCTGTGTTGATGTCCATTGCCTATGTTACCACAAGGGACCATGCAAGTCATTTGTATTGAAATCCAAGGATAGTGCTGAGCTGGCTCTGCCCTCCACTGATTCTAGGAGAGCTAGCTTCACTTCTCACTGGAGAAGATTGGAGTGGTATTTAAAATGAGGCTAGGCCATCTTGGTTTTCCATTCTGTTCTAACTTTCCTATGCTGAAGACTATTGTCTTGGCTGAGAACATGTAAAAGGAATCTAAGTAACTAAGATTCATAGTTAAAGCCAGGTAGTAGTGGTGCACACCTTTAATGCCAGCACTCAGGAAGCATAGGCAGGCAGATCTCTGTGAGTTCGAGGCTAGCCTGGTATACAGAGTGAGTTCCAGGGCTGGCTCCATAGCTACTGGAAACCCTGTCTTGAAAAAAAATCATGGTCAAGACAGACACCTCCCTGAGACTCCTTGCTGTTCAGGAAAGGTAGATCCTCCAAGAAGACAACTTTCCTAGTTTTGGTGAAGGGGGCAGGACATAATGAGGGAGGCCCTAATGCAGTTTCATGGGATGAACACAATAGGTCAGTATAGTTGAAGGCAGAGAAAATTACCAGAACAAATAGAGACCAAAGCTTGACTTAGGAGACCTGGTGAGTATGGAACAGCCTGGGCTTATAGCCTAGTTGGCTGAGCACTTTGGTAAATGGGGTGGGGGCTTTTCTATCTTCAATTCAGGAAGATAAAGTAAAGGCCTAGTGCAATCATAGGGTCTGTAGCAGGAAGATAGAGCATGCTAAGCTCTTTTGCTAGAAATGGACACTCATTCCCCCTTCTCCTTTTTGTCCTTCATTTCTATTTGAAAGCTTTACCTTTAGCACTTGTTTTTCCGTCTTTTCTCTTTCTGAAAATTGCATTTATTAAGTGGGTTGTGTGTGTATGTGCGTGTATATGCCACTCATGCCATGAAGCCTGTTGCAGGGTCAGAAACAACTGTGAGAATTGGTTCGGTCCTACCATGTGGGTTCTGGGGATTAGACTCAAGTCATCTGGCTTGGTGATATGTGCCTTTACCTGCTGAGCCATCTTGCTGACCCTTCTTTGCACTTTCTAAACACCACAGGTTGGTGTAGGAGGTCCTTCTGTCTTTGTGTTGCTTTCATTGGTTAATAAAGAAACTGCTTTGGGCCCTTGATAGAGCAGAACTAAGGTAGGTGGAGAAGACAGAACTGAATTCTGGGAGGAAGAAAGCAGAGTCTGAGAGAAGCCATGGATTCTCTGCCTGAGACAGATGCTGGTTAGAATCTCCAATAAGCCACTACCAATACACAGATTAATGGAGATGGATTAAACTAATATCTAAGTTAGCCAATAAGAAGTTTGAGCTAATGACCAAGCAGTGTTTTAATTAATACAGTTTCTATGTGGTTATTTCGGGTGTTAGCTAGCGGGGCGACTGGGACAAACATGCAGCCTCTCCCTACAACAACAGGTCACCTCATATCTGGCCATCCACAATGTTTCACTGGGAAGGGGTGTCTGCCACTCTTCTGATTGTCAATCTTAATTTTCAATCTGACGGAATTTAGAATCATAAATCATGGAAACACACTTTTGGATGTTACTCTACGAGTTTCCAGAAAGGTTTAAGTGGGGAAGACTCATCTTGAATGTGGGCAGTACCATTGCATGGGTGGTGACTCAGACTGAATAAAAAGGAGAAAGTGAACTGAGTACAAGTATTCATTTCTCCCTGATTCCTGACTGAGAGTACAATATGACCAGCCATTGTAATTTTCTTTCCATGGTATACTGTACTCTCAAACACTGTACCAAAATAACCCCTCTTGTTTACATTGCTTCTTATCAGGACTTTGGTCACAGCAAGAATAAAGTATTTAACAGTGTACACTCGCTTTTAAATATTACCTTTAAAGTTTGGAACCCTTGATGATAGAAGCCCTGATAGAATAGATCTGGGTCCTGGAGGTGAAAAATTTGCAAGTTGAGGAAGAATTCTGTTAGAAAGGCAGTGGCTCCCAATTCACAAGCAACAGAAGACTTTTGGCAACAGAAGGTAAAAACCACACAGAAGGCAGGAACCCAACGAGTTGGGATAGGAGGGAACCCTGATTCTGGTATAGCTAGTTTCAGTCTAGTATTTTACCTATTTTGAGCCTCAGTGTCTTGACCTAGGAAATTTTGGAGTCCCCTCCTCCCTCAGATTTTTCCACTGGTTCTTCTTTGTTTCTATGCCTCTTTTCCACATGATTTTGCATAACTCAGGCTAACTCCTCCTTGAACTGTTTAGAACCAGAGACTGCACAACAGACAGAGCATCTGGGAGCAACTTTCTTTGGGTGAGAAAGGGAGTGAAAATATATGATTCTGTTTTATTTCGTCAGCCTTCTTTTAATACAACCTAACCCTCTGGTTCCTATCAGCATAAGAAACTGGGGATTGATTACAGGGTAGTAATCTTGCAGAATGAAGGGTTGGCTTCTCCCTGATGCCAATGAGTGATTTGTTTTTGGCTCCATTACTCCAGAGTCAGAGTAGTATAAGTACTCTCTCATAAACGGATGTTGCATGTGAGAGTGGTTTTCTCTGGCAAACACATTTAAAGAAAAAAAAACCTGCATTTTTATTCACATGAAAACGTTTAATTCAGTGGCCAATTTTTGCTTATCTGGTAAACTTTTGGTAAATGAATGCAAGAAAAAAAGAACATTTGTGTTCAAAAGCAAAAACAGTTCCTTCAACTAAACTGGTCCCAGCAGGAGAGTTAGCAAGATGAAAGATACATCAGTTTGGGTACAACCGCCAGTGGAAGTGCCTTTTCTTGTGAGTTCTGTACTCATTAAACCAACGAGCAGCCTTGCAAGACAGACATCTTTAGATACATAGCAGATGCAGTCGACTTCCCAGATTCTGCAGCTCAGGTAGGTTCTGGAACCCCTACTATGGCTCCCATCTGAAGACCAGAGTGGTTACTGGTCCCACCAGGAGGGAAGAGACTTCTATGGGAGCAGGAATGCTCCTATACACTGACAGGTCTGATGATCTTAGTACTGCCAGCTCAAGGGCAAGGAACAATAAAACTGGGAACTGGGAGACTGCACAGCAGAACATTTCAGTGTTGCTTTGTGTGCCTGGCAAGATACTTGTTAGCCACACTCCCTATCAGCAAGAAGCCCAGAAGGGAAGTAATGGATCTGCAGGCAGACCAATGGGAACAAAGGAACTAAGGGTTATACTTTTTAACTTTGGAAGCAGCGCTTATAGGACTTTCTCAGATTGAGTAAATCCTGACAGTGTTGGGTACATATGAAGACCCCAAAGGAAGGTTACTCACAAAGAAAGAAGGTGCTTAGATGAAAGCGTTGGCTCCATAAGCAATAAGGGTTGAGTCTGGTCCAGGAGGAGGAGCAGACCATTTGTCTGATGGCTCCTGCTGTGCCAACAAGAACAGTAGCACCTCAGAGTGGGACTGTACTGATGGGACTAGACAGTTTGCTGACCTTGAGGAACAGATAATCAGACCATATTCAGAAATTTTGGGTAGGCTAGAAGGCCCAGAAGTTAAGGGAATATTACATTTCCTGTAAATGATGACATCTTGGGATTTGAACAATTTATGGAAAAAATACAAGATATAGCTTGTTGGAACACTAAGCAGGTGAAATGAGTTATTCTGGTTACTAGATGGGGGTTTTCTGTGATGCTGGTGAAACCAATGCTCTTAGGTCCCTTCCTTTGGGAAGGGTTTCTTTCCACGACTCCCAGAGGTAGTCTAACAACGAGGCCACATGGCATTACTTTTTGTGAAACATTATGCCTAAGAACTTCTTGTGTTTATTTTTTTCAAGGTTGCAAACCCCAAGTAGAGGGCCCACAAAGCCTGAATTTTTGAGTGATATGCATGAACCAGATACTAAGGGAGAAACTCTGGGCCTTCTTTGGGGTCTGACAAAAATAATCAAACAGTTATGGGGGAAGGAAGTGTGCTCCTGACACCTGCCATGGTCCAAGTCCTAAAGACTGACCAGTAGTTTTCAGTTATTTTTAAAGAACAGATACCTTGTGATATTTTCTTTTCTTTGATTTTTTTTTTTAAAGACAGGGCCTTATCATATAGACATGGCTGGCTTGGAACTTTCAGAGTTAACCTCTTGGTTGCTGTAATTAAAGGCATGTGCCATCACACCCAGCTTAAGGTATTTTCTAATTAACACTAAGTAAAAGAAAGGCTTCCCCCCCCCCATGGTTGATGTGCCTAGGCCAGAGGACCAAGAGCTTCTGTAGAAATAGGGGAAATGAGATCACTCTCTATTAGTTACTTTTCTTGTTACTTTAACAAAATACCTGACAAAACACTGAAGAAAGGAGGGTTGATTCTGGCTCCTATTTTGAACATATACTTTGAACATCATGGAGGGGGATGCATGATGGCAGGGGTTCAAGGAATGAAAACAGAGAGAGAAGCGGGATGGTGTTCAACTTGTTTTCATTTTCTACAGTCCATGAACACATACAGCCTACCTCTAGAATGGGGTCTTCTCACTTTAGTTAAACCTTTTTGGTAACACCCACATAGAGAAATTCAGAGGTCTGTTTCCATTGTGATTCTAAATCCAGTCTGGAATTAGTTACAAGTTCTTCAAATCTAAGTCAGATGACCCATGGGAATCACTATGCATAGCTATTGGTGCATGGTTGGCCTAATGCATGGTTAGCCTAAGTATTAGCTTTAAATTTTTTATTGTTGTAGTACTGGGACTTAAACCCTGACTCTCATGCATGCTAGCTACAACTGAGCTATATTCCCAGCTCAACTGTTAGTTTTCATTTTTATTCATGTATTGCACAGTTTTATGTAACCCAGGCTAGCCTCAAACTTACTATGTAGCCAAGAATGGCCTTCAACTTCTGCTTGTGCTTTCAAGTGTTGAGATTGTGGGCATGCACCACACTGTGAGTTATGTGGTGTAGGGGGGTTGAACCTATGCTTCGTGCATACTAGGCCAGCATTCTACCAACCAGGTCACATGCCTAGCCCAAGTGTTAGTTTTTAATATTATTTTGGCAAAAAGCAGCACTTGCTAGTCACTTCAGCAACTCAACAGTAAAATCTGATAACTTATTGATGCAACAAAATTTGCTTGGGAAATGGAAATATTCCCTTTCTTTCTCAATCTGACCAGCTAGCTGGACACTGAAGAATTTTCTTCATCTCTGTAACTGTTGGAGGAGGGAACCGCTTGTTTGTCCTGTCTGCTCAGAACTGAAATAAACACACAGAAATTGTATTAATTGAATCACTGCTTGGCCCATTAGCTCTAACTTTTTATTGGCTAACTTTTACATCTTAATTTAACCTATTTCTATCAACACGAGGTCGTGGCCTACCAGCAAAGTTCCAGCACGTCTATCTCTGGTGGTGGATCCATGGCGTCCCGGACTCCTCGCTTCTTTCTCCCAGCATTCAGTCTGTCTTCCCTGCCTACCTAAGTTCTGCCCTATCAGCAGGCCAAGGCAGTTTCTTTATTCATTAATGGTAATGACAGCACACAGAGGGGACTCCCACATCAACTAACTTGGAAACTTTTTTTAAAATAAAAACCCAAATCAAGGGCTGAAATAGGTGAAATGGGAAAACAGAAGTAGTGAATGCTGTAGTTTTTGTTTCCATTCTTGGGCTTACTCTGTAACATTCATTTTGGGTGAATGTCATGATGCTAGTCAGTTGTGTAGCAGAGTACCAGAAATTATGCTTATGTGGTTGAACAAAACCTAAAAGGCAATTCTGCTGTTCACAGCATCATTATTTGAAAATCCAGGGGCAATGTGAGTCGACTCACACGGCAACACATTTTAAGGCAGTCATTTTCCCAGAACTTCTGTGTGTGCCTGCAAGTGGAAGCCCAGAGGGCAACATCAAGTGTATTCCTTCATCGCTTCCCACCTTTACTTTTTGAGACAGGGTTTCTCACTGATCCTGTTGCTTACCAATTCAGTCAGACTGACTTGAGTGAGCTCCTGTCTCCATCCCTACATTTGCTAATCAAATCCATCACCACACCTGACTTACCAAACCTATGTCTTCATATACTTTACTAAGAAAGCATTCTATTGAGTTTTCTACCTAGTCCCAGTCCTCTGTTCATATCATTTCCCTCTATATTTTAAAGCTATTTTTAAAAATTTTATGTATATGAGTGTTTTTCCTGCATACTACATGTGCTCCTGGTAGCTAAAGGCATCAGAAGGCACCTCATCTCCTGCAACTGGAGATACAGATGGTTGTGAGTCACCATATGGGTGCTGAGTGAACACAGGTCCTCTGTAAGAGCAGCCAGTACTCTTAGCTGCTGAGCTATTATCTCCATGCCTCTCTACAGATCAAATATGAGGCTAACATACACATTCTCTGTTGTTACCATTGTTAGACTTATCTCCTCCTCCTGTTGAAATTTTAGATGCACACAAATGTAAATTTCTAGCAGAGACAGTAAGTAAGGGATCCTCAGTTGAGGTGACTTGAGTAGTCAACACTGACGCTGACATTTTGGGAAACCGCAATGGTCCTTCTCCTTCAAGCCTTATGTGAGTCTGGATACCTCACATTCCAGCTGAGGCTAACATTTTATGAACCAAATATGGCTCACAGGAAATGTCAGGAAGGCAAAAAGGGTATGTGAGTGAATGGATGTTTGTGAGGGTATTCTGTGAGTGGATATGCTTGTGATTTTAAGCAACACACACGCACACACACACTATGCACACTGCTCTGCTGTCAGAACTGTCCCTGACCACACCAAGAAAAACAGACGCATGTTGACTTTAATAGGTGCTTTGGCAAAGACAGGCTATTACGACAGAAGCCTGGGAAGTTTGAGCTCTGCATGTTTTTTCAGCTTTCACCCACCACTTTGAACTGGGAGACTGGGTTGAATGGGAAAATGCTCAACACCAGGGAAATCAACACCACACAAGCTTCTGTGGTCTGATGATTCTAAAAGAAGGACTATACACAGCAACAAGTGGCTCTCTCCCTTCTTGGTTGGTCAAGGGCCACTGCTGCCCTGCTTGTGAAAACAAAGCCTGAGCTGACCCACCATGCTTCAGGACAATTTTGTGGCTGTTTTTCCTGCTTACAGTAGCAGTATGAACCCTAAACAGAATCTCCACTGACAAAAGAACAAAGAAAACAAAACTATTCTAGCCAAACCTTCTGGGAAATTTGGGAGCTGGGCGGGGGTGGAGTGGGGGAGACGGACACACACACACACACACACACACACACACACACACAGACTGATACCAGACAACTAATCCTACAAGTATTAGTATGTTACTGCCACCTACTGTTCCATTCCCATCAGTGTAAAATGGGTACTTTGAAGGATTAGTGAGTCATCCAAGAAGTGCAATTTTTCATTTTGGAAAAACACTATATCTCAGCAGGGCATTGTACTGTTATCTGTTCTTTGTAGAAATATGGTGAGCCCATTAGAAATTAAAGCCATATGCCTCTATTATTTAAAAAAAAATCCATCCCAGTCATCCTATTATTGCTGGCCATAGGAATTTGTTATATATAATTTACATTCTTGCCCATACTTACTGTTTTTCAGATGGGAAGGTTTATGGCCTCTCCAGATTGTAAATCACATTCCTACAGGCAGAGGGAGCTAGTAGCAGGAACAAATTGCCTTGGAGGTTGACAGCATACACCAACCCTCCAGAAAAAGAATTCTAATGGAGAGGCAGAACCCTGTGTCTATGGATGGCATCTCAGCCCGCTTCAGGTTATAGGTACAAAGGGACGGAAAAGTTGTGGACAGACCATAATTGCCAGTACCAGTCATTTCCCTTGCGGCCAACATACGAAGAGTGGATTGGAAAATTGGTCATCTCAAATGAAGGCAACCCCAGAGGCCCTGAGATCTGAAAGGAGGAGGGGTACATAGAGTGTGATTCTCCAAATATCTGACTGTCCAGCAGATCTGTGAGCTGATGACGCCGTATAGGAGGGCTGTGGGTAGAGTCCTAAAGCCTCAGTCAGGTGAGTCTTATGTCCAGATATCTGGAAGAAGAGCCTTGGGGCCCTGAATTGACTGAGAGCTCCTTCTTGGCCCAGTGTCTGGGGCAAGTGCTCAACTGCTCCATGCCATCTCTTCGCAGAAGACAGGCAGATACCATTGAACTGACAGGACTCACAGAACATGCCTACCTGTGAAGATCTGGGTCAGCCTTTCCTCGGAATTGGGCTATTACTCTGACACCTGGCAAGTGAAGCAAGCCCTGTGTTATGGAGGCTGCTGGGAAGATGGGGGTTCTGAGAACCACATCCAGAGTTATTTCAGAGGTTCCTAGTGCCTTTGTCTTAAAGACCTGTTCTCTGTAGTGCTATAAAATTTCTCCTGCAGATGATCTAGGTATTTTGGCCAAATTACAGGCAGGACAACAGAATGCTTCCATACTAGAAATGTGTACTGTACCCAACTTGGCCCACTGCCTCTAACAAAAACCTTTGGTCTCACCAGTCTGATTGCTCGATGCCACAGGCCAATGAGGTTTTCTTTCTAGACAGGTACTACTGGGAAAGACTAAGTTCTCTAGTTTACCTTCTCTTAGAGTGGAAATACCTAGATCAGCTGCAGGAGCCCCACAGAGAACAAGTCTTCAAGACAAAGGCACTAGTATATTGTGTGTGCTATACATACAACAATGTAATTTGTTTTATTCTTTTGTTTGAGATTTTAAAAAATCACATTCTTTTAAAGACACACAAACCTCATTTCTTGTGATTTGTGAAGTCACAGAGACTCCTTTATTTAGCATCCAGAAAAGGGAGGGGTGGCTCTCTACCCTGGAACAGGAGTGTCTGACTACTAGGAGAGGGTGTGGTTATCTAGTAGAAAACCTTCCTATTGTCCCAGGATGCTACTCGAGTCCACAATATGCAGACCCTTATAATTTCAATAACATCATAACATTCCAGTACCAAAGAAAACGCAGTAATTAACACATGGTCATATTACAATATATAAGCATGAGTCCAGATATCTAGAGACCCCCAAGCTGGTTGACTCTGCTGGACAGCAATGCTCTTTAGCAAATTCTATTTTCTTCATGATGCTCCTGTCCTTATTAGGCTCTTGGGGGAAGGGAAGTGCTAAGACCTTCTTCTCTGCCTTAAGAGAGCAATCATGCTGGGGGCCTGGAAGTCTCTGCTAGGACTATGAGCAGGAGGCTGGCTCGACACCCACTTTTCTAGCTAGTAAGGGACACTGAACATAAAGACCAGCTTTCAACATGAATACTGAGATACCAGATTACAAAGAGTTGAAAGCTAAACTGAGCCACATGATGTCTTGATGGGACCTGGAACATAGCAAACCTTTGAATAGTATGAAAATGTGGCAAACTATGCCACCTCAGACAGCAGGAAGCTTAAAATTTCTACCAAGCTGGGTGAGGTGGTACATGCCTGTAATCATAGCACTCAGAAGGCTGACATTGGAAGACTTCTGCAAATTCATGGCCAGCTTGGCTACATATAAAACTCTTGGGTTTTTTCCCAATATATCCAACCCATTACAAGAAAAGTGATAGCGGGATAGACAAAGTCACTACTGAAATTTTTAAAGTAGACCAAAGGCATTTTTAGTGGACATCACAGACAAGAAAGATCTTTTACAATTTATCATGCCTACAAACTAAACAGTACAAGTCCAGCTATTTTCCTCTTCTATTGTAGATAATAGTTCCTTTAAATTATTTAGGAAAAGACTATAGGCCATCTGGATAGGAGGAGAGGCAAAAGAGAGCAATGGGCAATATGATCAAAGTACATTGTATACACATATGAAAATGTCATAATGAAACCAAGTATTTTGTACAATAAATATATGCTAACAAATTATGTTCACAGAAGGGCAAAATTAAAAATCCATTTTATTGCATCAAATTCCAAAGTCTGACTAAAAAAAATATTGCAGCCTTTACTTGTGACCATCTTACCATAAGATTTAGAATAAAAGTTACAAAAATCTAGTAATTAGGATGAGCAGTAAGATTGTGGCCCATCAGTATCAGTCATTCCAATACTGACTGCAAAGAACCAAATCTCAAATGTAATCATAGAAATATGCATATGCATAAAGAAAAGAAGTGTTCCACTGGATGATGAGATGCAGGAGCCAGAGGTCTTTTTCCATCACAGAAATAAGAAATATGCAGGTATAATAGTCCACTTGTGGACTTTCTGAATGTTTAAAGTCACACTCACCTGGTAAACACTGTGGTCGGCCCAGTAGTCCTATGAGAGTCACCGAGCACAGCCAATGGATGTTAACACAGTGTTCAGAGGCTGCACTGCAGTCTGCTCCCAAAGGCCCACTTATTTCCTATCTAGTAGTAAGCCTTCTCCTTTCTGCCCAGCTTCCCTACTAGTCACTCTCTGTGAGGACCTCGAAATGCACCGTTTACTCCAAATATTCTAGAAATCCAATTCCAAATGCAGGCCTTAACAAAGCAGGTAACATTTCTCAGAATGCTCTGAGGCAAGTGGCTTCTCAGTGGGGACCAGGAAGGCAGGACTGATGTAACCAATTTTATTTTCTTGGATGAGAACTTGAAGTTCAAGTTCACCACAGAGGCTGTCCTAGTGAAGACTGTCATTTCCCAGATGTTGGGTATCTTCAAAATGCTCAACAGGGCAGTAGTATATCTGAGGATGAGTGGAAGAACAGCTGGCCAAGGCTTCTTAAGGGACAAGAGGGAAGGAAGAGAGGTCTGTAGGGATCAGGATGGTAAAAATGAAAGAGAGTCTGTCACTCAGTACAATGTTAATTAGGGAGAAAGACACACAAAAATTTCCTCCTGCTTTATACCCTCAACAGTGGTATCTTTAAAGACAGCAATCTGCCAAGCAGGTCATGAGGTGACTTAACAGGTACCACTCCCTGAAGGATGCCTCTGGAACATGTATTCTACTTTCATCAACCTGGGATCAATTTCCAGAGATGGGTGGAAATGTAGGCTAGGACCAGTGGTGTGGTGTAGACAAGTAGCAGTAACACAGTCATGGAAAGTGTTGGTTTGGTCATACAGCAGGCTAAGAGCACTTGCTCAAAGAGGAAAAAGAAACTTTGAACTCAATGTGTTTTCCTAGCTGTTTCCTACAAAACCAGAGAGGAGACACTGCCTCATATGTACTTTGGTTCTTGTGCATACCACAGCAATGTCAAATTCACCACCAACTCCACAGGCACTTAACTGTCTGGTTGTAAAAAATGGGCATGTGCCCCTTTGGAGAAGCTGAGCCAACTACTAGTTGAGTCCTACAATACCAGACCAAACTCTCCTGGCAAATGAACTTGGAAACTCAGATACAAATTTTTGGACTCATCAAAATTGCACAGAAACAAAACAAACTCACCTACTTGCAAAGCAAAGTGATGTTTTAAAGTCATACTATGTTTACAAAACCTTGTTAAACGGAATGCAAGAAAGCCAAAGCTCGGCAGCAGAGCTCTTGTCTAGCACACAGGAGGCCCTGGGATCAATTCCAGAACTGTGAAAACAAGGGATGGGGGAGGACAGGTAGTATATGCAGCATGCAATGCTTTGTCCCACTTGAAACACATTCATGGGATGCGGTGAGGAAGCTGAGAGTTATCGCCTGCCCTGGACTGCCAGTGTGGGCCAGTTGCTGCTGATGTTCTTCTCAGGACATGTTTGGCTGAAGAGGTAAGTCTGTGGGTAACTCTAAATCAAGTGGTCACCCAGAGCACTGACTTTGACCCTGCCCGTTCATGATTCATTCAACCCTTTCATCAGGGAATTCTTTTTTTAAAAGAAGGAAACTCTCCTGGAAGATGGACTTGGAAACCCTTGTAGATTCTGTGACATGCCACAGAATCTGTAAGACAGATACAAATTTTTGGACCTGCTCCTCTAGCAGGGTCGCTTTTGTACACTCGGGCTGGACAAACAGTGTTTGGAATGGAACAGAACAGGTTCCAATCCGAAGCTCAGTCTCCAGTGCAAGTAGTCAGCCTAACTTTTAAAGTTCAAAACTTTCCTTTAAGAGGGGCAAAGACACAAAAATCATTGTGCTCTGGGAAATAAGGGAAAGGGCTAGCAAGTCTGTATCTGTGCAGGCCACTTGTCTGAGAAAGAAAATCCGACTTAATAAGCATGAACATGAGACAGAAATGGCTACACTTCCTGTTCCTCTGGAACATTCAGACTAGGACATATACTTATAAGCCCTTTTAAAATATTGTTTCTTTTTCTTTTCAACCTACAAAACACACACATATTTATTATCCCAAAGTCAATTGTAAAATATGAGATTGCTTATAAACAGTTGAAAGCTCAAAAAGGTATGAAGAAATGCCATTTTAAGAGACAGATATTTGAGAAGTTTTTCATGTGAATTGATTTATTTAAAACAAGGATCCAGGGTGGGAGAATGTTCTAGAAGAGCATGGCACAGATGAAGTTAATTAATACTCACTAGCACCTCACATGAGACAGAAAGACAAAGTAGGCAACACACCACGGAAAGAAAACCAAGCACACGGGGAAAGGCACCTGGCAGGAGAGGAGCCACAGTGCCCCAGCTCCTCTAGCAGGGTCGCTTTTGTACACTCGGGCTGGACAAACAGTGTTTGGAATGGAACAGAACAGGTTCCAATCCGAAGCTCAAGTTCCAGTGCAAGCAGTCAGCCTCCTTCAAACTTAGACTGCTGTCATGTGGCTAGGGACTGAGGATGCTAAGCAGGGACACAAAAGCTTTCCCCACCCTTTCTCTAGAAGGAACCCTAATCTCAGTAGTGGATTCTGGAAGCTTTTAAGCATTCTAACTTGAAACATGAAATAAAAGATAAAAAAGCAAAATGAACTTAATCAGTCAAATGGAAAGGCAGATTCATAAAAATAAAACCCAGTGAGCAGTTCATTAACTAGTTGGTTAAGTCGGCATCTGAACGAAGTTATTTATACAGCGTCCACAAGACACATGAGCATAGAGCCATTGCTGGCAACCAGGAGCAAACAGCTATCCTGTCCTCCCAGCACACTGTATAGAGATCAGCAACCACACGGCATGTGCTGAAGTTAGAAGACACCTCCTGTAGGCAAAGTACCCCAAGCCATGGCCAGTCTAATGTGTGTTCAGGGCAATGGGAGACAAGACTTACACTCTCAAATCATGATCCCCAAAGTCCCTTCTGTTCCTTCTGTAAGTTCTGTACATTTTGATCTCCACATAGGAAGGTCTGAGTGTGTTTTGTTGCCCTCTCATGTCTAGGCACTCTCTGGAACATCTGAGATTAACTAGATTCCTTCATTTCTTTCCAACTCCATTGGTGACTTTGGACTTGGAATGCCGGTTCCTTCTTCGGGAAGAATGGCTTTCATTGTTGCTTGAATGCTTGGGTGGGCTGTCTTCAGAACCTGTCCAAAGGAAGCCAACACACCATCACTAAGGACGTCTGCGTTTTGCTGCTGGTTCCTGGGATCTGTGGTTCTCCCTTCTAGCTTTCCCTAGCCTGCTGTCTAGAAGCCAGCTCTTACCCAACACTTGCTCTCCCTCTAGTGGCCTCATCAATGAATTAACTGCCCTCCTCCCTGTAAGACCTGGGTCCTGAAAATTTTTATTCTGGCAATATGTAAAATAGACTGGACACAGTAGTCATGAGGACCAGAATTGAGCGTACAAATGAAACCCCAAACAGGGACAATTGTAAAAGCTCAGCAACATCAGTATTCATCTTATGCTTACAAGAACAGTACAGATTCCCCAGGTTGTACACACTGAATTGTTAAACAGGCTTTGTAAGCTCTCAGTCGGAAAAGATTCTTGACTTCATTAAATTAAAATTATTAGCAGAGATATCAACATCTTTACAGGTCAGGTACCTGCTGCTTGTGAGTGACAGCCTGAGGTGACATTGTAACACAGAGTTGACTCTTTCCTCTGGTAGAGCCTGTGGCTAAGACTAACTGCCCTCTGCCCTCTCCCCCAGAGTTATGGTTCAGTTCCATGAGAAATATTTACCAAAGACAGCCACTTATTCCCACCATTCCCCAAAGGCCCAGAGTCTTGTCTGCATTTGTCACACTACAAACTTTTCTGAATCTGAACTGTTATTCTTTTCTTTCTTTCTTTTTTTTTAAAACCGTTCTTCATAAGCAGTATATCTTCCACTCATGAATTCTTTCTACTGGAGAACCAGAAGTGCCCAGGGCTGATACGTAATTGGATGGAACCAGATAAGGTCAGTCTGAAAGGCCCTCTCTCAGGGGCACATAGCCCTCTCTAAGCATTTTCACTTACTTTGAAAGCAGAGGGAGAGAGAGAGAGAGAGAGAGAGAGAGAGAGAGAGAGAGAGAGAGAGAGAGAAAGAGAGAGCACTCCCATTATGGGGCTCGAAGTCCCCTGCCTTCCTGCCTGAGGAAAGCAGAACCCAGTGTGGAAACTCATCTCACAAAGCAAGCATCTCGACAGAGTCTGTGAAAACTGTGTTTCTTAGTAAGTGGCAGTCCTCATTGAAGTTCAGGAGATGAATACTGACCCCAAATCTCCACAGTAAGTTTGTGGGTACAGATGACTCAATAACGCTTTAAATAATGGGCAAGATAGTTGTTACCTTTTGAGCCTTTCCCATGATGCCAGGAGATCTCTGGACTGTAAGTACCATCTTCACACTCTGAGTAGGTCTAGAGAGAGACACAGGCTTAGTGAGTAAACTTTAGGTCAGTCCTGAGAGGAATGGCAGGATGAAAAAAAAAGTGAACCCTGGCTGAGTGTGACAAAGATTCATCCTGTATTTCTCAGCTAGAAAACCACACAGAAGCAACCTTCTAGAGAGCATTAGCTCTGAGGGTGAGATACAGTATGGGCAAGGCCCTGGGTTTGACCATGATAACACGTACATATACAGACATCCAAGCTCAAAGTTATGAATAAAGAATTATGGCATTATCTTTATTTAAACAAAGAGAGGGCTGGAGAGATAGCTAAGTCAGTAAAGTGCTTTCTGTAAAAGTCTGACACCTAAGTTCAATCTCTAGAACACAAATTACAAAGCCTGGCAGAGTGTTTCATGCTTATTATAATTAGTGAAAGGAACTAAAAAGAAGTGGACAAGTGCACAGAGAGAAATGACATCTGATGATGTCTGACGTTAGCCTGTGGCCTCCACAAAACATCTCCCCGACCTACATCCTCCTGAACACATGAATAAGCCCACACACCAACAACCAACACATGCACCCCAAATACAATAATCCCCAGGACTACTCTGGTGCTAAAACTCACTCAAATCATTCTCTACTTTGACTGTAAGGAGCAGGCAGTGCAGGTGGGGAGCCTGGACTGGGACATATAAAAAAGGCCTGAAATGGCAAAAGAGCCAGAATATAAGACAACCTCGAGAACGGGTTCAGGGGTTTCTCATTTCTACATGTGTTTTAGCTAATTTTTAAAATTTGATTTAAATAACTAAGATTTAAACACCTTGCAATAGGAGGATAAAAATACTGATCAGGCAAGGCAGCTACAAGCAAGCACAGCTGTGTAGCAAGGGCACATTCTGACATGTTAAGTTTCTATATGGCAGGACTGAGTGCCTGGGCTACCCGGTGGGTCTTTTAAATGAAAGTCAAGTCTTTTTCCTCCTCTACCTTTTCCCGGTGGCCATAGTGCTCTGCATACCAAACCATGCCGTACAGACACAGGAACGTGGTGAAGGCCTGGAAGAGAGAAAAACGCAATGCCCCTTTATAAATAACAGTGCACATACTTCACTTTCCAGAAATTGAGTTTCTGGAAGAATCCAGAGGATCGCTCAGTGCCTTTCTGCCATCTGTCTTCAGGCTGGATGTGGCAGCGATGAGACTGAGAAGGGCAGGAACAGGCCTGGTGGGCTGGGGTTGGGCAGGCCACACCTACTCCATTGGTAAGACGGGCTATGATGAGACTTCTGGATGGGAAAGCCTCATTCAGCCTCATCATAACAAGCCCTGGGAAGGCATCCTGGCTTTCTGGTGCCAGTTTCCTCACCCTGACCCCTGTTGCTTTTGCTTTTGTAGATAGGAAAACAAAGAGACTGAAAATACTCTGTAACAGCCTGAGTGAGAAGAGTGGCGACCCAGGAGCCAGGCATCTCTACCTCCACCTTGACTGTTCACCAAGCCAGTGCTACACCCTAGAAAAACGCCAGCGCAAGAACGAAAGCACAGATGATTGGCCCCCTGAATGCCGTTTCGCATCCGCAGAGTCATCAAACTGGTTCAGAAATATTCTGAGAAAATAAAATGTATTTGCACCAAACATAAAGGTTTTTAAATACTCATCATCATTCCCAAAAAACAAGTTACACAGTATTTATGTTTTATCTATGTATGATTTAAACGTTATAGGAAGACATGCATACACTTTGCAAACACAATGGCATTGAGAATGTAGGAATTAATAGCTACTGGATTTGTGTATCCCAAGGGTGGGGGCATGGAATTGAGATATTAAGAATCCAAATTTTCAAAATGTGTCAAAAAAACTAAGTTTAGGAAAAGTCTTTGGCTGCCCAGACTGAGTAGCGAAGGACAAAGGGGACAAGAGGGTCAGCAGAAAATGGGTATGAGGCGGGCAAGGAGGGACCGGAAAGAGAAAGTGAAGAAAACAAAAGCAACCAAACAGAAACAGCCTGCTCTCCAGAACACTTATACTCAGCCATTCCTAATGCCCAGAGAGATCACACTATTTCCTATGGACACTCGGATACGCTGTTAGCTATCACCTCATCTCAACCAAGGGGACAGGTCTGAAATCACGGCAGGACCTTCTTTCCCTAGGAAAATAATTTTAGTTCTTTCTGGGAATCAAGAGCTTTAGATCTAGAAGGGCACTTCAGAGATTCTTAATCTTCCCACATTAACAAAAACGGGGGAAAAAAAAGCTCAGAGAGGTGAATGCCTTCCAGGGACTCTGGTGATCTGGGGAAAAGCTGGAGTAAGAACATAGATTTCTTGATAGACCAAGTCCAAGTTTTAAAGATATAATTGATCTAATAAGATACTATTTTTATGTTTTACATCTTTCTACTGCGATCCCTCCATGGAGCTCCTCCATCCTCTGAGGAAAACAAGGCATCAGAGAGCATCAGACGCCAGCCTCACCCACCCTGAAAGGGCACAGAATGGTACATGAAAAGCAGACAAGCAAGAGCAGCAGAATTGTAACCCTATCCCCTATTGACTGGAGCCTAAGCTCTGGCCCATTCCTTCATGTCCTCAACATTTGCTAAGTCTCTGAAGTCAGTATTCTCCTAAAAACCCAAAAGAAAGGCATCTCAGTGCTTCGGTTGGCTATGTGAGGCATGGTGACTGAGAGCACAAAACCCAGTCCACATGCAAACTATCAGATCTCTACATGATGAGTTTTAAAGAGAAGTTCACATTCCCTCACAACAAAAACTATGCACTGAATGAATATACTGCAGTTACAAAATGTGAAAACTTCTTAAAAAAATTTATTTATTTATTTATTTATTTATTTATTTATTTATTTATTATACAATATTCTGTCTGTGTGTATGCCTGCAGGCCAGAAGAGGGCACCAGACCCCATTACAGATGGTTGTGAGCCACCATGTGGTTGCTGGGAATTTAACTCAGTACCTTTGGAAGAGCAGGCAATGCTCTTAACCTCTGAGCCATCTCTCCAGCCCAATGTAAACAACTTCTAACCTCAACATATTCTAATACTTGTCCAAATTTTCTAACATACACCAACATTAAATTTGCCATTTCTCATGGAAGGGAAAGAATAGCAACAAGCAGAAATGTACAACCACGTGTGAACCTCCATTGTGTTAGGACTTTTACAAGGGCACAACAGGATGTCCCAAGCTTCACACTGGGAGAGGGAGTTTAGGCAATTCTTCCTAAAGAACTGGCTGTAGAATGAGCCTGGAAGACAGCAACACCTACACTGGCCTGCTATTGCACATTCTGACCACCAGAGGGCAGGCGTGCAAACTCTTGAGTTTCTTATCTCCAAGCTTGTGCCTTCAAGCTGCAGCTGGGGCTTTCTCCAACCAGAAACAGCAGACGGAACTGGTTCTGCAGGACCAGGTAAAAACAGGCAGGTGGCAAAGGAAAGGTGCCATTTTCATGATCACCACACGAAGGGCCTAATGTGGTTGCCAAATCTACCACTTCACCTAGTACAAGAGGCCCATATTCTACTTGGTTCAGGACACAAAAGCTTATCATTTATGGGTTTGCATACCTGTGGAAATGTAGGCAAGTACCCATTTAAAATGTCAAGATCTGGATTTAAAATAGTAATTGCACAGATTTTGTTTAAAGAGGGATGAGGGAGAATAGAAAACTCTGTGAGTCTGTGCCCGTGGATGCAGCATTAGTGAGCATGCAGAATCCAGTTTGGCTTTACAATATGGTATGAACATTAAAATATATGATGATTATTCAACAGCTTCATTAGCCAGCACATGAGTTGCTGGCTTCCACATTAATCTCAAATTCTGTGTGTGGTGCCTTGCCAAGCAGAGGAAAGAATTAGGGCCTTTGTTTCTTGAGTACTATGGTAGCCACAGTGTAACCTACTGCTCTCTTATTGAATAACAATTGTCTCACTTCTGAGAGGGAGAAGTAAAGGCCTTGGTATGAAAAGTCTTGGAATCTTATTTCCATTCTTTTTGATCGTGAAACATGCAAGGCAGTGGAACTTGCTGTGTTTTGGGTCTTTAATGTCCCCTAGAGGTCCATGTTAGCCTTGACTCACAGCTTGCTGCAAGTGGTAGGAACCTCTAAACGGCAGAGCACAGGAGGTCTTAAGTCACAGAGGGCTACCCTTAAAGATGCTGATGAATCTCTCCTTCACATTCTTTAAAACTCTATCATGTAGAGAACTGCTAGTTTGCATATGGATTAGATTTCATATTTCTCTTGCTACCATGCCTCTATTGCAACCTCCTTGGTAAAGAAGGGGGCAGACAATTGGAGAACTGAGACCCCCGTCTTTTGGGATCTTAGAAGGACACTGACTTCAGAGGATACTCAGCAAATATGACTGACAAAGGAATAGGCCAGAGCCCTTTCTTTCACATCTGGCTATGAGGCCAGATTTCTTTTTTCTTTGTTCTTACTGTGCTAACACCATGGGGATAAATGACTGTAGATAGAAGCCCCCAAAAGAGTAATAAACCTTTCTCTTTGAACCGATCTCAGATATTTGTTACAGGAATGGAAGCTGACTAGCTTATTGGTTTCTTTTCAGGCTGAGTCCTCTCATTGCCTGCCATACGTCATCGTGTCAATCAGGGACTCTGCCTGTCTTCAGGGTCTCGCTGCCATCTTATGGATGTCAGAGAAGCTCTACTTGGCCTTTTAAATCCAGCTGCTCCATGGAATCCCATCTTTAGGCAGCATCTCAAGTTCCTGTAAAGTGACTTCTAACTCTTCCTATAATCTCATGCTGTCTCCTAGTCCTACATAGGTACAGCTTGGCTCAGCCCACCCCTAAGCAAGCCTTTTCCAATGTTACTGAGCACATGAAAATTTCAGTGAGGCAGACAATGAGATAAGATACCTTCATCTGTAAATTTAACCTCAACTCAGAACTGTTGTTATAGGCTGCTCTCATGTGCCCTGGCCTGTTACTACCCAATCCAGAAACCCCAAAGTAATTACAGGGCAAGTGTCCTATACAATTATCTCCAGGACAACTAACAAACCAACTAGTCCCTTCCTTGCTCTTAATGCCTCTGCTTCGCTTCCACCTGTCACTTGTCAAATAGGACCTAGCAACATACTCTGATTTAACATCCTTCCTCAAGACTCCATCCTGCAGTGTTTCTCTGTGACAAAAATCAGATCACATTCTTTTCTCATTTATAAATTCTAGGAGACCCAACTACAAGTATGGTGTAGGAGGTCCTTCTGTCTATATGTTGCTTTCAATTGCTTAATGAATAAAGAAAACTGCCGTGGCCTAGTTGATAGGGCAGAGAAAACAGAACTGAATGCTGGGAGGAAGAAAACAGGGTCAGAGAGAGCTGCCATGGAGCCGTCAGAGACAGACATGCCGAATCTTTCCTGGTAGGCCACTGCCATGTGGAGATGTACAGATTAATAGAAATGGGTAAATCGAGATGTGAGAGTTAGCCAATAAGAGGCTAGAACTAATGGACCAAGCAGTGATTTCTGTGTGGTTATTTTGGGTGTAAGCTAGCCAGGTGGCGGGACAAGCAAGGCCCTCATTCATCAACGCAAGTATGCATAGAACTTCCTATACAGGAAACTCCTACCCTCTTCAGTGTTTGATGTGGGATTCCACTCTGTGTGCTATGAATTTTTTTTTTTTTTTTTTTTTTACCACTGGTTAATAAAGAAGCTTCTTTGGCCTATGGCATGGCAAAATACAGCTAGGCAGGAAAACTAAATTGAATGGAGGAAGAAAAAAGGCAGAATCAGGGAGACACCACATAGTCACCCAAGAAGCAAGATGTGAGGTAACAAACCACGAGCCTCATGGTAAAATATAAAATAATAGAAATGGTTAATTTAAGATGTAAGAGCTAGCTAGGAATAAGCCTAAGCCATTGGCCAAACAGTGTTGTAATTAATATAGATTTTGTGTGATTATTTGGTTCTTAGTGGCCGGGAAACAAAAGTGCAGTCGCCATTTACAAATGTTCCTTCTTGCCTTTCACAGTTCCATGTCTACTCAAGCTGATCCCTTGATCTGGATATGCCCAGTCTTTGCCTCTCCAACTTTACATACTTTATATACTCATTCTTTACATACTTGCTGAGATTCCTGAGAAACCTGATACCAGATTTAGTACTCATGACAGTGGTAGCAAAAGAATGATTAATCTTATTTATACTCACAAAGGAAAATGTTGTGGATGCAGATATAAACAAAATCAACTCCACTACATAGGTTAGGACTAGAATAGCCAGGTATGACATGCTGACTGGCTGGCCCCATGCACTGTCATAAGAAGTATCCTCTACCACCTCTCAGGGGCACTCTGGCTTATCCTTGCTGTAGTTCCAGGGCTTTCCAGTAGCAGGTAAGGTGAGCAGCCCTCTACCCATGCAGGCAGGTCATATTCCAATCTAAACCTGAAGTGACCATGTCAGAGAACAATCCAAGGAGATCAGAAACAAAACAGCACATATACCTAATATCCCCAACTCACTCTTTCTTCTCATCTTATTAGGATAGAAAAATACAATTAATTCTGTACTTTAATCAATTAATTATTAATTCTATATTTTAATTAAATTAGAGATACTCACTCCCTATTACTGCTCAAGATCAAGAAGAGCAGAACAAGAAACAAGGTGCTAGTGTAGTTGGAATTTCTAACCTACAACCCTAAAAACACACATAGCAAAAGTAACAAACAAAATAAAACAAAAACACCTTACAGAAAATCTAGGATGTGTGCTAATTACAGGATAGGATGAAGTTGATAAGACAGTAAGAAATTTATACGACAGAAGAGCTGCTTTCTCCCTCAAACAAAATCAACTGCAAGGGAGGGTGAGCTAAAGACATAAGGAAATGCTACAGAGCAAGAGGCATGACAGGTATGACAGCGACTTGGGATGGGTGGATAACAATTGAAAGAAATTATAAAAATGTGAAGTATAGGTCAGAGAAGCCTGGATGAAACAGTGTCTTCTAGACACGATGAGACCACTGCACTCATGAACTCACACCATCTGTGGTTTCTGCACAAGACCTGAATACAATTAAGCTACCTAAATTTCCAACAATTCGATTTCAAAGGTGAGAGTAAAGGACAGAAATAAATGGATGGAGCTCTGGGCTGATGCTCAGCTGGGCTCCTCTCTTCAGAGTGGGTCCCTCTCTGGGGTAGCAATGTGGCCTACAAAGGTGTTCTACAAAGCAGAACACCTGTGGTCTGATTGCTTCCAAAACCACTCTGCAATGCCACGTTGTATAAAACCCATGTATAATGACATGTATGTTTTAGCCACAATGACAGGATAAAGGAGAGGGCATGGAAATTGTCCTTGTTGCTGCCTCAAAGTCCTCACAGTTCACCTCATGTAGACACAAATCCAGAAGCAAAGTAATCACATAGGTGGTGTACCCGCTGAGGCATCTATTTGGAAATGGCCAAGGCGACCCACTTCAACTGCTATATGGCTGTATTTTAATCAAACTTTTAGACGTGTCCAATCAAGTTATTAAGAAAATGTCTATAAACCTCTAGGGAAACCTTGTGTGCAACAGAATCTAATTTTTTTTTTTATTTCAGTTTCCTTAGAGACAGCTAGAGAGTTTAGTTAACACTTTGGGGTGTGAGAATAATAACTTACCACACAAAGAAGCCAAAATACAACGTAGAGTATCTGGGTCTTAGAGAAGAGATCTTGTCCAAATTTTATGCAAACAATAGCTTCCAAGAAACCAATGACCCTAAGCAGACAAGAAACAAGAAATTCTATGTTAGTTTGCCTTATTAGAGCATATCCATTGCCAGAAACATGCAACAGATGAGTCACAAAGTCAATGGTCAAGCTTTCTGCTCCAGACACTGGTAGCAGGTACTGTACAAAATGACATAGTTCCTCCCCACCACGCTTTTTTCTTAAAATATTTTCCCCTCTTCTTTTCTCTAAAATCTTAACTCATTGGCTTTTAATATCTACAAACACCCAGCATCACCTGAGAAGGGACCCGCTGAAGCACAGAAAATCTACTATCTTTGAGAGGGGGTTCAGTTTTTTGTCAGAGTTCAGAAGCTACAGAGTTGGTTGTTGTGGGCTAGAGACTGCCTTCTCTACCCTTCACCTGCTGTCTACACACAGCGAGCATGAGAGCCCTCCAATGGAGTCTATTATTATTTGAAGAAGTCAACCACATTCTCTCCTAGTCTTTCAAGAGTTTCATGATTAAATATCCTTTGTTTTACTGACAATATAACCTTTTATCCTCTCTTAACTCAAGCAATTTTGCTAAGAACAAAAAAAAATGTTAACACACACACTAACAATTCATGATTTCCATTTAACTAAAAGATTAAAGAAAAGTAACAGGCCTTTATTAAGGCTCAGAGGTTGAAGATAAGAATGGAGGAGGTGAGAGTTACAAGCTGGGCTAGAAAGATAGCTGAAGAATACATATGTTGAATAGCACCACTTTAGAGAGTGTATGCTTGGAACAGAATCCGGACAATCAATTATTGGTGAGTGAGTACCTTGGTCTCCCTGTCCACTGGCAGACAAAAATCAAAGCCATCATCAAATACATGGTTGGTTGTAGCAGACTGTTTGCAATTAGACTCACTTCAGAAAAGCAGAGAAAATTAACAGAAAGTATTCTTGATACTAATTTCTAAAGTTTGGGACTCTCTCTTTTTCTCTCTGTACCCAAAGTTAAATAGTAGCCATCTGGAAATATTGAAGACCACTGCTTCTTAATTACCACCATGACCCAAAATCCCAAGCTTAAGAATCATTTAAACTCATAAATTCTTACAAAATAGTTAGTACACCAATCTTGAAGTCTAGGCCATGATCTCACACTGGATGGAAGTTAGCTTTTACACCTTGAGCCTATAGTGCTAATGGGAGTCACTCTTTCACTGGGACAATAAACAAGGCTGAGTCCAGGACCCAAGTCTGAGTATCTTCACGTCAGTCATCCAAACTGAGCATAGCATGAGAGTTCTGAATGTTCACTCAGATTTAAGTTTCTTTTCAAAAAGCACACTGTTAATGGTTTACATGTGAAATGTCTTCCCTCAAGAAGCTCATGTTTACATATTAATACTTGGTCTCTAGCTGGTAGTGCTGTTTTAGGAGAATATGGAACCATTAGGAGACAGAACCTCATTAGAGGAAGTGAACCTCTAGGAGACAAGCCTTGATGTTTACAGCTAGTTCCACATGTCCTCCTTCTTAGTCCACAGAGGCATGAGCTCCTGCTGCCTTGATGGGCCCTGCTATCTGCTTTCCCCACCATGATAGACTGCACCCTCAAAGTATGAGCCAGAGGAAACCCTTCTCCTTTAAGATGCTTTTTCGGTCATTTGGTCACAGCAATGAGAAAAGTAACTAATATATAGAACTAGCCAGTTAGTGCTGGCAACAAACCACTTCATTTCCACCCCCACACACTCACACATATACCATTTAAACACAAGTCTCATAAAAATAACTGCAACCCTCATTAAACAAAATTTACAGGAGGCCTTTGTTTTCAACTAAGCTCTTGTCTCAGGTCCCAATAGAGCAGGTTAAAAGTCAGTCAAAGAAGTTTTCTGTAACCAAGTAGAAACCAAGGTATTTATCTAATTTAAGAAACTGGAACTAGAGATTACAAAATTGTAAAATGTGCCAAACAGGCCAATTTCATAGGCATAAGAAAGTTCTTTCTACTTAACCCTATAAGGAAGGCAAACTGAAGCAACCTAATGTCAATAGTAAATTATTTGTTTATGAATGTTTCCTTATCTTCATCTTAAAGGAGCATAATGCCGTGAGATAATCGTTCTATTCTTTGTTTCTGCTTTCTCCCCACCCTTTATTCTCCATTAAAATGAATCTATACTCCTCAATTTATTGCATTTGTCCTACTTTACAGAGTAAGTATTCCCCAATTCTAGAAAATAAGAGTAATTAAGATCTTTGACTAAATTGTAATTTGTCCTTTGACACCTACTTTGGTGGCTTTCCATTCTGCTTCATTTTTACTTTATTTTTCCTTCATTTTTATTTTATACATATAGGTGGTTTGCCTGTATGTATGCCCATGCCTATGGAGGCCAGAAAAGGACATCAAATTCCCCGGGACTGGAGTTATAGTTGGTCATGAGCTACTGTGTGGGTGATAAGAATCAAACCCAGGTCCTCTGGAAGAGCAGCCAGTAACTACTGAGCTATCTCTCTAGTCCTCTATGTTGCTCTTAAATACTAATCAGGATATACTCAATGGGTTTCATAAAGACCTGCAGTTTTTTCTAAACACCAGCATCCCAGGACATAAAAAGCCCCAGTTAAGCCATTATGTGTGTATATGGACACATCTCAGTAGGACAGTGACAGCTGAGTTGAGGAACTTGCCTCACTCCATTTTAAGGTAGGAGCCATTATACTGTATTGGAAAAAAAAAAAAGTAAGCTTCTATCTACTGTAAAAGCTGAGTTGCTGCCTTTAAGTCTATTTTCTGGAGCCAGACCTGCCCCAACCCATGACCTTGGCTTGTTTTTCTGAAGAATACCTGGCCCTCCCTAAGCATCCCTCCACATGGAGATCATATGTGGTTTTGAGATTTTTCTGTATTTTCTTATTGCTCCATTGTCTTTCTTCTGTAAACCTGTTTTGCAACTACTCATGATTTTACTTCTTAAAAGGGGCCCAAGAAGGGACTAAGGCCTGGTCTTTTTAAACAGACTTAGGAGGCAGGCACTAGTCAGCTCTTGTGTGTACCCCAATAAAAACCAAACTTGCTTCAAATTTGGCTCAAAATTGTGGTAGTGGTATTATTATTCTTACCCAATGGGATTAACATTTTCTGGAGGCTTCAGTGAGATCAGGTCACCCACCCAAATTCTAAAGCTAGACCTTCACTCCAGAACTCCAGGGATGAAGTGTTAGCTCAGAAGGTTCCAAGGTTCTGGGGTACACTTTCAGCTTCAGGGACTAATAGAGTGAACTGCTGAGAAAAGCAGTGGCATCCACAGGTGCCTCCCTGAAAGCCACAGTCTGGTCTGTTGAGTCCCCAATCTGGACGTGGGGGTGTTCGACAGAACCTCAATATTCTCCTATCCAGGACAAAACACAAGATGTAGCACTGTTCACCTGAGGTTCTTATTCTGATTTTATATCTCATTTGTATTGTCTTTGGCTTCATTTTTACTGCCTCTGATCTGACATTTGTATTTTCTGTGTTAACTGATTTATTTGGACTTGGGGTGACTAAATGAACAGACAATACAGGTAATAAGCTCCAATAGCCTTCTAAAGAATTCTGACAAACTTTACCACGCTATAGTCAAGAAGGATTATGTTATCCTCTCACCAAGAGCTGCCTTTAAACATTCTGTAAAGCTGAATGGCCCACATTCAGGGTTGACTGACATTTGATTCTCAGATAGTCTGGGCAGTGGTAAATGTTACTCTTGGTAAGCATGGCTGCCTAGATCAGACTGGATACATCTTGCCTTGAACTAAAGCAAACTTGCAACCCAGCCTCCCAGCCCTCATGAAGGTCTGTATAGTCCACAAAGGGCAAGGTGGCCAAGCCGATTGTCAGCAGAATGGCCCTCCTTTAGCAGAAACTCTACAGAATTTGCAGAAGAATACCTCCTCCTTCCATATAACTTTACCATTCCACCCCCTCACTTCAACCTCCACCTTCATCACCCCAGTCCCACCATCACAGCCTCACTCTGCCCCTTTATCCACATCTACCCCTACCCCACTATCTGGCTCTTCCCTGTCTCACTGTGTTTTCTCCTCCAACTCTTCCCTACCTCCCCTTGTACTTTCCCCTCTGCAGACCAGCCAGGAGTCCATATATCCCTCCTGACTCCTCCTTTAATCCTGGTTCTGGGCTGGCACCTCTTTTGGTCCTTGTTCCCCTATGGCCTGTTTCCTAAAAAATCACTACCTGCATGTCTCTTTCTCCACTACAGATCTCCACAACTGGAAGAATCAAAAGCCCCTTTCAGTACTAACCCTGATTCCTTAATTTCTAATTGATTCTATATTTTCAATGATCTCCCCATGTGGGATGACAGTCAGCAGATTCTCTATACTCTTTTCACTCCTGAAGAAAAGGAATAGATTCTCACAAAAGCAGCTGAAGTACTCCCTGGAATAGCTTCAGTGGCTAACGACCAAAGGGGAAAGGCAATTGACCATGCTCTGCCAAGACAGAAACCCTTATTTCTGGGTAGCAGATGTGAAACAGGACCCCGATGGATTGTTTTCAGCTTTCCTGGATGACCTGAACACCTGTCAGTTATCCAATCCTATAGGATTCCAGGAACCCAGAGGACCTGGCACATCAAGGCGATTATCCCGGCCTCTGTTGTTCAGTCACTCCCTGACATGCATAGAAAGAACAGAAAATGGATGGGTTTGCAGGAAAGAACGGGTCAGAACTATTAGAGATAGCTCGAAAGATGTTTGATAGCAAAGGCAGCAAAGTTCTTTTAATAAAGAAGATGGTGTATCCCACTGTGGCTGCACGATAAACCCCAGCCATTTTAAACTCTACCCATGTATGCCACGATAAAGAGAGATCTTTACAAAAGGACCAATGTGCCTACTGCAAAGAAATGGATCACTGAAAAAATGAATGCCCATGCTGGAAACAGGCAGTTTCCCCCAAGCCCAAGTCAATCATAGTTATAGAGGATTAGTGAGGCTAATCCTCTTTGAATTAGGCCCCTGGGAGTCTATGGTAACCTTCACCATTAGGGTAACCTGTAAATTTTCCGATGGACATGGGGGTATGCATTCAGTATAATGGGAGCTTCTAGGTCCCCTTACCTACCAAACTACAGAAGTAAAAGGGGCAACAGAGGATACCAAAGAATATAAATGAACCACCAACTGGACTGTTAACCTAGGAGAAGGAACTGTGACTCAATCTTTTATTGTTATTTCTGAGTGTCCCTACCCTTTACTGGGGCAGGACCTCTTGAACAAGTTTCAGACAACAAAGTCATTCTTAGGAGACTCTCCTAGGTTGCAATTGAGAAACCCTAAGGCTTTTAGCTATAGTCTACCCAATAAGTGAGGAATATCTGCACCTACAAAATCCAACCCATTCCCTAGAAGGGAATGGAAAAAGTTGCTGATCCAGGAAATTCCTCCAGTTTGGGCAGAGGACAATCCTTGTGGCCTGGCAAGATATGTGCCACCAATTTTAGTACAACTAAAGTCTGGGTCAATGCTCATCTGAGTCAAGCAGCACCCCATCAGTTCAGAAGCCAGGGAAAGGACTAAGAGTCACATCAGAAACCTTCTTGAAGCAGGTATACTTATTCCTTGCCAGGCAGTCTGGAATACCCCCTTTATTGCCTGCACAAAAGCCTGGAACTCAGACTATGACTAGTACAAGACTTGAGCGAAGTGAACAAGAGGGTAGAATCCATTCACTCAATGTTAAAAATCCCTACATTTTGCTCAGTTTATTACCACCAGAGCATAAAGTTTACATTGTGTTGAATGTAACAGATGCATTCTTTCCTATGCCCCTGTTAGAATGAAGTGAGCCAATCTTTGCATTTAAAAGGGCCAACCCTGAACTGAGGCTAAGGGGACAATCTGGACCAGACAGGATCAGATTCAAAAATTCTTCCACTATCCTCAATGAAGCACTTAACCAGGATTTACATCTCTCCCACAGTTAGGTACCCTGAGGCAACCTTGCTTCAAAATGTGGATGATTTGTTATTGGCCACTAAAGACAGGAAGACTCTTAGGGAGCCACCAGAGACCCTCAGGAGACTCTAGCCCATTTAGGCTATGGAGTTTCTAAAAAGTAAGTCCAAACTGGCTCACTTTAGGTTACCTGCTTGGGATATGAACTGAGAGTAGGTAAAGAATGCTGTCTAATGCAAATCCCAACTCCAAACACCAAGAAACAAGTTAGGTAATTTCTGGGAGCTGTTGGATACTGCTGTCTTTGGATACATGGGTTTTCTGAAATTGTCAAACCTTTGTACTCTGCTATGGCTGGGGGCAACACTTCTTTGGAATGGAATGAGGAACATGAACAGGCCTTTAAGAACTTAAAAGAGGCTTTGTACAGGCCCCCACTTTAACTCTTCAACCCCTTTTATCTTTACATTCATGAAAAAAAGGGCATTTGCAAGGGAGTCCTGACTCAGACCCTGAGTCCCTGGAAAAGGTCACACCTTACTTGTCAAAGAGACTGGGATCCTGTAGCCTCTGGATGCCCACCCCTCATTAAAGAGGAATCACAGCTGACACAATTCTTGTGGGGAAAAAAAGCTGACAGGTTCACATTGGGACAGAATCTAAATGTAACAGCTTCATATGTAATGGAAATCCTGCTGAGGGAAGCCACCAATCCGTGGATGTCAAATGCCTGTCAGACTCAGGATCAATGCCTTCTTTTAGATAAGGGCAGACTGACCTTCAATAAATCTTTGGCCATCAATCCTGCCACCCTGCTGCCAGATGACAACACTGAGAAACTGATCCATGACTGCATGGAGATGCTGGACATCATCCCAGGTATGCAACTGGACCTGACAGACATTCCTGTTACCACCAGAGATGCAGATTTCTACACAGATGGCAACAACTTCATTCAAGAGGGAACCAAGTATGACAGGGCAGTGGTGGTCACAGTCCAGAAGGAGACACTTGGACACAAGCCTTACCCAAGAGCATATCTGCCCAAAGAGCAGAAATAATTTCTCTGATGTAGGCTTTAAGATGGACTGAAGGGCTGGGCAGTGGTGGCTTGTGCCTTTAATACCAGCACTCAGGAGACAGAGGCAGGCAGATACAAAACAGAACAAAAAAAATAGAAAAGGTGGGCTGAAAGAAAAAAGGTGACTATCTACACAAACAGCAAATATGCTTTTTGTCACAGTTCATCTTCATGAACAGATATATAAACAGAGAGTTAGTAGTAGTGGTACAAGCCTTTAATCTCAGAACTCGAGAGGAACAAGCAGGCAGATCTCAGTGAGTTCAAGGCCAGTCTTTTCTACAAAGTGAGTTCCAGGACAGCCAGGACTGTTTCACAGAGAAACCCTGTCTCAATGCCCTCCCTCACCCCCAAAAAAAGAGGGGATTGCCTACTTGCTAGAGACCATCTGGTTGCCAACTGAACTGGCCATAATACATTGGCCAGGATAACAAAAAGACAAAAAAGCCCAAAACTCAAGGTGAAAACCATATAGATCAAGTCACCAAAGAGGCTGCTTTTGGGGAACCCAAGCTGTCCTGGAACTATCTGCTGTTCCAGAGCCCCCACTCTGCCTCAATGAAGATGTTCCTGAGTGTGATCAGAAGAAATCAACTCAGATTCTGACTTGGGGACTAAGGAGCACCACAACAGATGGTGGATCTTGCTGACAGAAGAATCTGCACGCCAAAGGTACAGGGCCAAATGGACTAACTGCCTTGCATCATGCCATACACTTGTCACCTAAGAAGATCTCAGAACTCATCTTCCCTCACGTCTGTGTCTGGCTACCTAGACACCAAGAAAAACTTCAGAACATTTCAGACCACTGCCTGACCTGTGCCCATGTAAATGAAAAGACGGACATACTTTTCCCAGGTCAACAGTGTTAAGGTACTGTACCCAGTGAATTTTGGGAATTGGACATTATGACATTATGGAAGTCAAACCAGGACTATATGGCTACAAATATATTCTTGTCTTTGTTGACACTCACTGGCTGGGTAAAGCCCTTTCCATCCAGAGCAGAAACTACCCAAGTGGTAGCTATGAGATTAATAAGGGAAATTATTCCCAGGTTTGGCCTCCCTGTATCTCTGGGGTCCGACAATGGCTTCTCTTCACAGACAAGTTATCTCAATTGCTCTCTAAGGCTCTTAACAGAAATTGGAAACTTTGTTGTATGTATCATCCTCAGAACTCAGGAAAGATAGAAAAGATGAATAGAACTTCAAAGAGACGTTAGCTAAATATATTCTTGAAAATGATGATAACTTGGTTGACCTCTTGTCTTACACCCTTCTAAGGGTATGATGTACTTCCTACCAAGAAAAGTTATACGAAATAATCTATGGGTAGCCACCTCCCATGATCCCTCAAGTACATGACATACTGTTATCAACTGTCCCACTCCAATCTCTGAGTCCTGAAAAGATTTGCAGTTAACCTTGGATAAGATTTTGCCCTCAGATCCAGGCTGCTCAACTGGTTGGGTACTGTCTCAACCCAGAGTTACTGTATTGGTCTGCAGCTTCAAAACCAATCAACTTGAACCTAGATGGAAAGGACCAGAAAGGACCTTACATTGTAATTCTCTGGATGCCTACTGCTGTTGCTGGTATTCCTGCCTGGGTTCATCATGCACACCTCAAGAAGGCACCTAAGGAACCCAAAGAAGAGGAGCCTAAAAACTAGAGGTAGAAAGTGAATGAAAAAACACCATTAAAAAAAGTCAAACTTTAAACATTATGTTCTTGCAAGCTGTTAGAATCTGCACCATGACTGTCCTATAGGTAACAGTTTTATTTTTCTGATAACAGAAATTACAGATGTGTTAAAATAAGAAGGGGAAGGAAAGATTCATTAATCACTTCAACTGAATTTAACATACCCTTAGTAACCCTGTCTATAACTTATGAAGTCTGGATGCATTTAGCAATAACAAGCCAAGGAAAAAACTCCTTCTGTGTCAAAAGAGATCCTCTATTCCCCGGCTCTTAAAAAGAAATTCGTATGGAATAAGGGTTTCTCATAAAAATTATAAAAGAATAATGGGGAACAAAATGAAACCTGTCTCCACTGTTTTAAATGAGTAGTGTTGCCATTGAAAATGTCTTTTTCTTTCACTGTGTATGTTTTCATTTCACCATTGTTTCTTGTTATTGTAATTCCACTACTTATTTATTTAACTCAACAAATCTTTATAATCTGTTAACAGAATTACAAGCGTTCTTACTGAGAATTGAGATGATTCCTGACATCTACTAGATCCACTACAATCACCACTACTGTAGCCTTTCTGTTACCTGTCCCAGGACTTTTTGTTGAACTACCATTAGACCCAAAGTTAACCTGAAAGCCCCACCTCCCCAAAGATCAGATAACTTCCTGGGATTCTGGAAACTGTAGTTCTTAAAAGATAATGCCTGCCCAAGGACCAAATAACTTCCTGGGATTCTGGGAGTTGAAATTCTTGGAAACTAATGACAAAGCCTCATGGGAAAGTATGGGTTTTGCCCATATACGCTCTGCCAACATTGTGAGTTAATATTTATATATAAACAAAGTATCACTTTCAGGAGAAAAATGTATAAAATGGTGAAAAGGACACCTGAAGGGGGCAGCCCTGTTTGACCCTTGCCCTGCCCTTTGCTACCTTCCAAAAGATAAAATGTCATTATGTATGGGATGTAGACTCTTCTCTCTCTCCACATCTTGCTAAAGACACAAAAAAGAAGAAGGCAGTTACTAATTATTAAAAGAAATCAGATACTAAAGTTATTTTTGATTTTATGGGAAAGGAAATAAAGTAAAGGCAACTGGGGTGGGGGTGGGACAAGAGAGGCAAGTGGAGGCCTGGGTAGGGGGTTGAACACTCGATGCCTAGAAGCGGTTCCTTTCCCAGATACTGGTATGTACCTCACTGAAGGTGGCTCTACTTGGTGTTCATAGAGTCCTCCAGCATGATTTATAAAGAGAGATTTATTCATTTTTAGGTTGGCCCCTAGTTCTTCCAAGCTCACGTTTCAGCAGTTTTCAGTTCCCAAATAGCTCACATTTGCACTTGACTTCATATTTTCAAAATTTATACTTATTATTTTTAAGTGTGTGTGTGTGTGTGCTCACACATGTGTGCCGGGGATCAAGGAGGCCTGATGCATCACATCCCCTGGGGCTGGAGTTACAGGCCACAGGAATTGTGAGCTGCCAACATGAGAGCTAGGAATTGAATTCCTGTCCTCTATAAGAGCAGTATGAGCTCTTAAATGATGAACTGTCTCTTCCTAATGCTGCAACCCTTTAATATAGTTTCAACCATAAAATTATTGCCACTGTAATTTTGCTACTGTTATGAATGGTAAATACCTGATATGCAGTAATCTGACTGCGAACCCTGTGAAAGGGTCATTTGCTCTCCCCAAAGGGGCTGTGATCGAAAGGTTGAGAACTACTGCTCTAGACCCTGGAACTTAATTTTAATCACTGTCCAGTAAGGTACAACTTTCTATCACAGTGCTTTCTGCCATGCTTAGCCTTGCTGACTCTGCTGTTTCTCCTATTCACTTGGACTATATTTCTTAGATAGGCAATTAGAAGGAAAATGTCACAGTACCACCCGTCTGACCCATGTCTCCTTCCACTAGTAAACTGATACACATCTATGGAGAAGATCTTTGTTGAAGACTCTTAAACATGAAGAAAAAACTGCACATGGGGGGCAGGGGGAATTCCTAACTGAGAGCAAAGAGCTCATGGCTGGAAAGATTCCTTCAATTAACATGGGAAGAAACTGCTAACACCCATCCTTTCCAGAACTAAACATGACCACATGACATCAGAGGACATCCTCTGTCAGAGTACACCAGAATCGTAGAAATGTGAATTCTCCTTCTTCCCACATAGCACTAAACAAAAGAAACTTAATCTGCTTGATCACTCTTGAAGCTGCAATCACCTGGGCAGAAAAATCGGCTCACCCACTGGCTCAGAAGAAACTGGTGACAACAGCCCTTTGTCTCCTGGGACTGGGAGGCAGGAGGAGGGGTGGAGAAGAACTTACTGAATTCTAACTTGAATATCTACATTTTTATTCTTTAAAACCATAGAGAACCTCTTAGCGACATGTTTATACACACAAAGGAGAATTTGGGAGGGAGGGCAAAAAATCACAACAATCATCTCTGGATCATCTTCACATGACAGCTTCTTTTATATTTTGCTCAGCTATTTTAACCAAGTATGCACTGATTTCTAACTCTGCCTGTTTATTCTAAACTGTCACACTCAAATTAGAACCTAGGCTACCTCCTATCTCAGGGACTCATCTTCCTATAAAGATCCCTCTTGAACTCTGGATGTGAAGAAAGATCGCTGGTGACTTACCTGACACACAGAAAAGAGGCTTGACCATAAGAGGGTTTGGAGGGGAAATAAGGAGTATGAAATAGTCAGCAGTACATTAACTAACAACATTTGTACCCACAATTTGTAACCATGTGGCTGTGTTAATTCTTGGAGCAATAAAATTATACTTTGGGATGCATTAAGTTCTTTCACAGAGACCTTCTAAGGTCGAAATAACATGAGGTGTGGCTCAGCCCAGGACAGGATGATGTCCCAAACTCAAATATGTTCAGAGGAATTCAACTGATCCATACTGGATCTAATTTATTTTGTAGAGCAAGGACTCTGAGTTCTTCAATAAATAGTTTCTGAACTTGATCAACATCCTTGATGGGGAATTACACTAGAAGACTCTTAAGAAATATTCTATGAAATTTAGGGGTTCAAATGGTTTTGAAACCCCTGCAATCACAGATACTCACCCAAACACCCAGCACTGTGTCCCTACGCGCTTGCACTGCGTGTCAGTGAGGTAAGCATAGTACTGTCTGAAAGAGCAGAGTTGGAATACATGAGAACCTCTCCAGGCCAAGGTTCTACACAATAGCAGCACTTTCCAGAGGGGATAAAAACCTGCCCTGCCTTGCTTGCCATATTACAGCTGCCTGGTCTAGTTCTACTCAAGTGAACAGTCAGCCAGGGCTATTCAAACATTCCTGTAAGAGATTCTAAAGACAGGATCACAGTGTTGGCAAAGACAGCATTGGTCCAGCACCATTCCCACAGCCCCAAGCAAGTCAGTCTGGGCCCGATCCAGCCTCTCTGTAGAGTGGAGACCACTTCAGAAGGTCAGCTCCGGGCTTCTTCAACTGTCTCTTATGGCATCTTCAGGGTTATGGGTGTTGATTGTACAGGTAAAAACGTAGACATCTTTCCCTTGCTGAAACTGGAGGGGCCCTGGCTGCACTTCACTTTACCTGCATGACAGGGCTCTGAATGTTGCTAACAAGATTAGTAAAGAGTTTTCAAGTACTCAGAGCAGCACCTGCTGACTGAACTACATATGAGGCAGAGACATCTTTCAGATGTTTCAGGGTGTCACATGAAGATAAAGGCAGATAAAAGTCACTTTAATAAAGTGACCAATATAAAAACTATACCAAAATACCAGAATGAGGTATTTTGTATTGCACTTGAATTAATTCATGTAAAATGTGTGTTTACATGTACCACACATGGCTGTGTTTGGTGAGTGAATGTCAAATAAGACAGTGTGGTTTGGAGTCTCACAAGTACTCCTGAGCTCTGTCCATGCCTGCAGAAGGCAAATGAACCAGGAACTCACCATTTTTAGGAGGTTCCCTTGAGGATTTGAGAGACTCTGTGGCAAAGAAATAATATATGTACACAAAATTTTACATTTAACTCTGTGGGACTCAAAGACTTAATACCCATTAATGAACTATGACCCATTACCTCAAAGTCCCCAGAAAAAAAATCTGAACATATGTTTTCTCATTTCATCCACATTTTTATTACCTTACTTGCCTTTACTAGATTGACATGGTACTCTCTAGAGAACAGTTTTTCTAATTTTGTTTGTTGATATTGGGGGTAATAAAGATGACAAGAGGCAATGGCTGGGATAGTCTCTTTGAGCAAGGTGACTCTATCTCCTTTCCTTGTTAAAGTAGCCCCTCCACTTGTATGGTTCAAATGCAGATTAAAAGTGATGATGGGGCTAGCAAGATGGCTCAGCAGGTAAAGATACCTTCTGCTAAGCCTGGCAATCTAGAGTTCATTCCTGGAATCCACACAGTGAAGAAAGAAGACTCCTGCGATTCGTCCTCTGCCACAGGAGCCACGGCAACTCCACCTCCACCCCAACACAAACTTTAAGATGTGGAAAAGGGGTGGTGTCCTGGATAAGCTAAATAATTCTATTGTTTTTAAAAGTTCTAACTCCTTTAACGGCTTAGTTTCCATGGATGTGTTTCTTCAGCAGCAATACAGTGCAAATGCGATTTCTAAATAGGAAACTAAAACAAAAGAAAAGGATTAGCTTTAACTGTCCCTCGTGGGTGTCCAAATGGACTCTTCCAGTCCTATGAATGCAGAATAATATTGGCATAGACACTTACACTCACCATGGCTGTCCTGGAGGATTTTCAGGGCATTTAAGAAGGGAATCAATTTAACTGAATCTCAACAAAATCTCATTCTAAAAATAAAGTCGCTTGTGACTTCAACTCTATACAAACTTTTCTTCTTACCAATGATCTCATTTTAGAAGTCCAGTGTCACCTTTACTACTTTTAAACAGGATGTAAGAAGACCAACAGGGACAGACTATACAGGTACTGAAAACAAGAGACGTTCTAGGGGGTGCCACTATGTAATCACTTTCTTTTAAAAACTCTCACTGTTAGTACTGAGGTCTCAAATCAAAACATTTTCTAATATTCCAGGCAAATATTTAGAATAACATTTTTCAGTTGATGTGATAGGGAAGAAAACACAAAGCAAATATATGTCCTCAGCAAACGGCAATGGGACTGGACAGAATTACCTCACTGTAGGAGCTGTAATGCAGCCGATGAAGAGAATTCTACACCAGCTTAAAGGATGGCTGGCTTGGAACACAAAGATGTGCTTCAAGAAGAAGGTATTCAACTCAGTCAGCTGAAGAGAAGAGAGATCAGTCACCCTGTGCTGGGCTACACCATGAGCATACATTCCTTAAACGGGCCTTCTAGAGCTAAATATAATCAGGATGCCCAAAGCACTCTAAGAAAATACATGGGGTCTCCCAGAGATTGATACTTAAAGTAGTAACAGACAGTACATAACTACTGACCAATTAGGAGTAGGTCGCTTTCTCTCTCTCTCTCTCTCTCTCTCTTTCTCTCTCTCTCTCTCTCTCTCTCTCTCTCTGTGTGTGTGTGTGTGTGTGTACATGTATGACGAAGTGGTGGGAAAGGACTGTATGATCTCTGGTTATCAGCTATTTGCAATGTTCCTTGTGCACTTCTGTCACTTGGCTCCTCTGCATGATCTGTTGGGACAGTCAGGACAGACTGTGAGCCCAGGACAAATCGTGCAAATCAGTACTTCTATAGTCGTATGTAAATCATGCCCCTCTAAAAACAGCCCAACTCTAGATAAATCAGTATTGTCCTAAAGATGCTTGAGGTTCATTTGAGAGCTAACTACATGAGGCATGTAGTTTGTATGTTCAGGGTTGATGTAACTTTTGTTGCTGGTGTTCCGACACAGGGTCTTGCTATGCAGTGCTGGCTGACCTGAAACTATGTAGCCCCGGTTGGTATTGAATTTGAGTTAATCCTGTTGTCTCATTCTCCTGAATGCTAGGATTATAAGTGTGTGCCACCACTCCCAGCTTGTAAGGATTTTTTAAATTATTTTTATTTGCAATTGGTTGAATCTTCAGACATGGATCTTGCAGCTATGGAGGCAAACTTATCCACAATAATGATTTACTCATTTGCAGTTCTGTAAAATAAACTTTTATCAAGAAAGGAATTGTGTGAACAAGAATTTTCAGTCTTAAAAGTAAAATTCCCATTTATTTATATACTTGTGTGTGTAGTTGCACATGTGCAACACAGTGCATGTTTGAAAGTCCTAAAATTTTACATTTGATGATTCTGAAAGACCTTTAAAGCAAAATGTAGTTTCCCAGGGTGAGTCGCCAGGAGCTGTGAAAACCTCTAGGGACAGAAAGAAAGAAAAAAGTCTGTCTCCAAAACGAGAGGCATGAGACTCTTTCCCCAGTGGCTACTGAGATTTCTTCCACCTGGAATGCTTCTCTCCCCCAATTCACTGCAAGATTCACTCTATCCAAGTGCCCCATACCAACAGCTGAGACAGCTCTCTGAACATTATACAAACTAGGAAAGGCTGAAATACACTTTTGTACACCAAAGAGTAAATTAGAAATAAAAGAAAAGATTCAATGGTAGGGTGTTTGCCTGGTACATGCAAGACCCCAGAAAAACCAGCTGTGCTTCCTTCTAATAAGGAAAAGACAAAACTTGACACCAACCCAATTACTGTCTCAATTTTTTAAACAACTGCGCTCAGTATCTATTGAGAATGGGTTCCAGACATTCCCTGGATACTATGGATTCTATCCCCAGCACTGCAAAACATTAATTAACAAATAAAAAAATTTTAAAAACTCTTCCTATAGTATCTTTGGTTTTGAAAATATTATTCAAAACAGTGTTATACTCAATTCATTGGGTGATGGGTGCTAAATATGATCTTTTCCAGGAAATCAGTTCCTAATTTGTAATTCAGAGACTCCTATTTTTAAATATCGCCACACAGAAGCAATTCCTCAGATAGTAACCTAGATTTTAATTACTCTATATGCCAGCTACAAAAACTCTTCCAGAGTATCCAGCTAACACAAAATATAATCTGCCACTAGTTATAGCCTCCAGGAAGATTCATGTTTTGTTTTACCCCCCTTAGAATGGACATGTATAAGATTACCTGCCAGATGATCATGAATAGGTATATCCCAGCCACTCTCTGAAAGGAAGACTTAGGGTCAAACCACCTGACGTAAGTCCAGCTAGCAGGGGTGAACTGCAACACAGCACGTTTGATCTTCCCTGTGGTGGTATGGATGTCCCTAGAAGAAGAGAATGGAAACCATGAAATACAGGGATAAGAAAGAGCGGGGAAGGTAAAGCTGCACTGATGATATTCTAGTAGCTTCTCAGAACACAGAGGAAACTTTCTATTTGGAAGGGTCTCAAGCACAGGTCACAGGAGCACACTGAATGAGGGGCTTCAGGGTTCATGGTAAGGGTACAGTGATGTCAACAAGATCAGAGATCTGGGTGCTGCTGAGCTAACCAAGGGCTAGATTTGTGAAGTGTCAAAAGAAGTTAACAGGAATTAAAGATACAACCTGGAAATAACCAGGAAGAATGTAGACAGAGCAAAGATACTATTCCCTCCCATTCTGTATTTGAAGGGCCAAGGGGATGTTATGGTAAGGGGGCTCATGTTTCATGTTCTTGAGATCACTCCTTGTCCTTCCCCAGAGTTTGAGGTGACAATGATTTCTTTTTAACTTTTCATCAGTTTAATCCTGGGAACCTCTCATTCAAATGTCTCATGATACACAATGCATCTCACATGCGGGAAGACTTGGGTTTAAAGATGAGGTGGATGGTGCAGACCAGCTTTGTCCACATAGAACAGGGTACGCCAACCTTTTGGTTAGTGAGGAGTCTAATTTAACAGAGTTCTATACTGAGGACTCTTGTGTTTAGACTGTAAGCTCAGTGACAATGACATAAATAACAATGTTCTAGACCTTTCCTTCCAGAGGAGAGATAGAAGACAGGGGGAAAGCAGGTCAGGCCCTGTATCTACCTGCCTTATGCACCTCCTTCCAGAGGAGAGATAGAAGACAGGGGGAAAGCAGGTCAGGCCCTGTATCTACCTGCCTTATGTACCTCCTTCCAGAGGGAGAGAGATAGATAGAAGACAGGGGGAAAGCAGGTCAGGCCCTGTATCTACCTGCCTTATGTACCTCCTTCCAGAGGGAAAGAGATAGAAGACAGGGGGAAAGCAGGTCAGGCCCTGTATCTACCTGCCTTATGTACCTCCTTCCAGAGGGAAAGAGATAGAAGACAGGGGGAAAGCAGGTCAGGCCCTTTATCTACCTGCCTTATGTACCTTCCCAGCATAAGGATGTGCTGGGAAGACATCCCAGCACGGATGCAGGTACAATAGCAACAAGATCAGAGACTGCCCAAATTAAGAAGGATGGCAAAGGGTCCCTTTCCATATTTTCAAAATGCCAAACATAACAAAACAAATTGAAATACATTACAATCCAGAAGCAGATTATTAATGTAGTCAAGAGGTTAATTTAATTTAAAATAGTCTATATTCATTTATATATTTAATGTGGCTTTGAAAATACTGAGCCTTTGTTTAGTATGGGCTTATATTCTGGCATCTTGACAAAATAATTCTAAAGTCGAAGTTGGGATGATAAATGCATAAATATGGAAGTACCGTGACTGTATGTGAGTCAGCTTGGTAGAAATTCATACTCAACTGCTTAGTGATCATGTGTCTTTAGGAAAATTACTGATCCTGGGCTTCTCTATTACCATCCCAAGAAAGGAGCACTGTCTATCCCCAGGAATGATGCAAGGCTTTCATGTGGCACTTTGCTCCACTTGCTTGGAGCAGTGTCTGGCCCAGATACTGTTTACACAGTAGATCAGCTTTAAATAATTACAAAGGCCTCAGTCAATAGTCAAAGAAGGGATTGTTAGTAAGCTAAAGAGCATAAACTAGATAATCAAAAGGCAACAGGTACAAAACTTCTCCTTTGTACCACATACCAATATAAATCTAACCTAGGCTAAACATTATTGTGTAGGTTTATAATTCCAGCATGTAGGAGGCTAAATCAGGAGGATGGAGTTCAAGGTCAGCCCAAGCTATGTTAGTAGATTCCATCTAAAACACCAACAAGAAAGAAAACAAAACAAAAAACCCAGACAGACAAAACAAACAAATAAGCAAAAACTTTTGAGATAGAGCAAATATATTATTTCTAATGAAAAACATACAATCAAAGAACTGAAAGAAGTGGTACCTGGTGGACAGACCTGTAATCCCAGCTACTAAAAGCTGAGGCAGGAGGATTACAAATTCAAGATCTGCTTGGGCTACAGAGTGAACTGAAGACCACCACAGCAATTTAATGTGACTGGAGATGAAGAGAGGGCTGAGTATGACTTGGTGGCAGAGAACTTGCTTAGCACATGCAGGCACTGGGCTCAATTCAAATACTGTGGGGGTGGAGTATATCCAAATGGAAAGCTAAAGTACCATTAATGGCAACATGCAAGAATTCTTGAACTATAAAAGGCAGTGAAAGACAAACTCCAGAAGAATTAGGCAGAAATCCTTTCAATTTAATGTGGGATGAATCTGAAAGGTTTAAAAACAGATTCAAGGGAACAGTGAATGAATACATGTACATACTCAGGATGGGTGAGGCTGCAAATCAGCGAACTGTAGTCGTAAGAAGCTTACCAATTAAAAAGAGAAAAAGGACTGGAAATGCATAGAGAGATACATAGATACATCATGATTTTCACTGTAGCCTTTGAAACAGTAAAACTTTAGAAACAACTAAATGACCATGGACTATTTTATGGCTTGTATATATATATATATATATATATATATATATATATATATATATATATATATATATCAGTATATATGTATATGTGTATACATATATATATATATATATATATGGAAAAGCCTTTAAAATCATCTTTTGAAAGAATATTGGATGATTTGAGGAAATGTTCATATTTTGTGGTATAAACTTCCTAACGCAGTGAGAACATCTATTATCATACCTCAGCTCTTCTCCTCATCCATGGCTCCTGCCACAAGTTGAGGAGCAATGAATGAAGTAATGGCAGTGACACAAACTGCCCTTCTACAAGCATAGAGCGGGAGGGAGGGGTTTACACTCAAACTAGAGTCAGGGCAAAAAGTTTCCTGATGAGATGACAATCAGGGTCAGCAAAGGAAAGTAGAACTAGCCTCGTCTCCAAAATGCAGACCAAGTCCCTAGTAAAGGAGCTCGTGGATGGCTATGGGACTTTGGGTGCTTGAGGTGACAGGGAAAAGGGTCTTCCCTCCCAGGCCGTGGATAGACACTTTGTACTAAGACTAGAGAAGCCACAACAGAGGTGTGTGGTGGTTTGAATGAAAATGGACCCACAGATTCATAGGGAATGACACTTTTAGGAGGTGTGGTCCTGCTGGAGTAGGTATGACCTTGTTGGAGGAAATATATCACTGGGGAGGGGGCTGGCACTTTGAGGTTTCAGAAGCTCCAGGCAGGCCCAGTATCACTTTTTCTTTCTGCTGCCAGCCAATCCAGATGTAGAACCTCTGGGCTCCTTCTCTAGCACTATGTATGCCTGCACACCTCCATATTTTTCACTATGAGGATAATGGACTAAACCTCTGAATTCTAAGCCAGCCCCAATTAAAAGTCTTCATTATAAAAGTTGTGGTGGTCAGGTGTCTCTTTGTAGCAATAAATCCCTAAGACAGGGTGTGTGAAAGGATGAACCTAATGTTTTTTAAGAGCTCCCTCATACAACAGTCTGATGAAAGTTAGAAAGGCCATCCCCAGGGGCAGACCATTTAATCTATGGATGAGAGTTTAGATTCAGGCTGAGGAAATGAATTAAAGGAGTAGCTGTGAGAATTATTTTGAACCAAAAGAGTGCTCAAAAATGAAATGGCAAATGATTTCACATTTCCTATACCTGTTTTTCATGTTTTCAGACAGGGTCTCACTATGTACCTCAAGCTGGCATGAAAGTCACTTCATAACCCACAGCTTTGAACTTGCATAATCCCCCGTCTCATCTTCCTGAGTGCTAGATGACATATGTAAATCACTATACCCAGCAGCATTTTCTAGATGAATGTTTGAAAGTAGATTTATAATTATATGTGCTTCAATTGCCAATGTAGCATTCACCTGTTATTGTGAGATTATACTAAAACCCATTTGTAGTAAAGCCCAAACCATATACAACACTGTGACCAAGGTTTCAAAGAAGAGGACTCACTTGAAGCTTGCCCAGTGGTAAGTTCTCATCTCCAAAAATCGGCAAACAACCATGCCCAGCCAGATGCCACCACCATTACACAACAGGATGTCCAGAATGACCTGGTCCCACCAGCACTCAGCAAAGTTGGGCAGCAGATGCATGAAGAAAAGCTGAGGAACACAAGAGATGACAGTTGAGTAAATATTGTTAATGGGGCAGGGACCGTGAATATAGACACTTTATAACACATTGTTTCAGAAAATGTGTTTCCCTTTTCCCAAATGTATATAAATATAACAATAACAAAGTCTAACATGCTTCTGCTTTTTTATATTGAAGTGTTTTTTACAAACAACAAATAGCTCTCCTTTATTTTTATTTTTTTTATTTTTTTTTATTTTTTGGTTTTTCGAGACAGAGTTTCTCTGTGGCTTTGGAGCCTGTCCTGGAACTAGCTCTTGTAGCCCAGGCTGGCCTCGAACTCACAGAGATCCGTCTGCCTCTGCCTCCCGAGTGCTGGGATTAAAGGCGTGCACCACCACCACCCGGCTCTCCTTTAAAAACAAACAAAAGAAAACAAAACCGTGGATTTCAAACATTGGCAGCCCCAATGAGCCACATTGGTTGATGGCACACAGAAGTATCTTCAAGAGGAATAAACAGAGAGTCTTCAAAGCTGACAACAAAGTGCTGCAAATCCTCAAAATGGGAAGCCTGAGAATGCAAGCTGTGTGTTTGGGGGGCAGTTCCAGTATGGTGGCCAATTTGTGAGTAGCTGTAAAAGCAGAGAGGTTGGCTGTTGATGCATAGTGAAGGAAACTGAGAGGTTCAATGGGACATTTAAATAAAGTATTGGTGCTCAGCCGTACCATTTTCCAGTAGGCACTACTGTATGCATGGTGACCAGATAACAGGGTGTCTAAAATGAGTATCCAGGGAGGTTGAATCTCAAAATAAACCAGACTTGGGCAAGTGCTAAGGTGGTGACATCAATGGACTTTGGGGACAAGATGGACTCACTCTGAGTGAAGGCAACTGGGGATGGTTCCTGGAAGAAAAGAGATGCCTAGAAAAGGTCTAAAATACGAGAGGTATTTAGAGCTTCTTTCTGTGTCTAAACATGGATCACTGGTGGTGAAGGGGTGAGAAAGACACTCCTTCAAGTACAGCCAGGGAAATAGCAGGCTAGTAAGTAAGGATATAGAAAGAGAGAAGGACTGGGCCTAGGTTCTGATGGAGGTCTTCAAAACTACAAAGAACAAAGACAGTTGCACTATAAGCTTACTGAGGACAGGTTGGGAGTCAGTAGTCAGTTCCTCTTGGGACTCATAAGCTGATTCTAAACACTAAATTGTTTGTAGGAAGAAGAAGCCTTGATATGATGAAGGACTGGAAAGGAACAATTTCACAACAGTGTGAAGAGAAAGACTGCAGCAAAAGATGAATCAGACGTTGAGTGGGAGAAGAAGAGACTTTAGCATCTGTACAGGTATTCAGAATAGATTCCAGGACTTTGGGACCAAGGGATGCTGTGGAGCAGCAAAGAAGGGCAGAAGATGCCTCTGCCAGGTGAGGGAAAGCAAAGGAGGCTAAGAAAGGCCAGTTGCCTTATATAGTCACAGAACAACAGGGTAAGGAAGACGGTGACCCAGGTAGGGCAGCAGGCTTTACGTCTGCAATGCAGGTGTCATACAATGTCAGGCTGAACTCAGTTTCTTTCCTCTACAATGGGAATAGATACACAGTGCCTCTCCCTGATTATCAAGAGGATTCTTGATGGGATGTAAGGCCCTGAGCAGTGCTATGGATTAGTAGAAGCCCATCCTCTCAGAATTCTTATACCCTGGCTTCCAGTTCCTCAGAAAGCAAACTTACTTGGAACTGGAGTCATTACAAACGTAGCATCTTAAGCTCACACTGGAGTCAAGTAAGACCTGATCTATTTATGACATATGACCTTATAAAAAGAAGCCCACAAAAAGGCTCAGACACACAGGGAGAAGGCTACCTGATGATGAGGTCAGAGATCAGGGTGATGCATCTCTAAGTCAGGGCATGCTAACAACTGTACCAAGTGATACAGGCTCTTAAGAGGGAAGCCTGGGAAGGATGGCCGCAGCAGTGTTCAGAAGGAAGCAACCATAACCACAGCTTGATTACAGACTCTGACCTCCCAAACTGGGAGTACACTAATGGAAGTAGTCCACCTAACTGAAATGCTTCTGTAAGTCAGCAACGGCTGGCATTGAGAAATACGCTATGCACAGAGCCAAATACTGTGTGCTGGAAATGATTAATAAATACAAAACTAATTGGAATAGTTCTCCAACTTTTGTTTTGTTAATAGTTTCTCAGGGTGTACCTCTCATTAATTAATAAACACTAACTTTGGATCACAGGTCATTGGGGCTCTATTAGGAAATCATGATCAGAGACAAAATACCTGCTCTTGTAGTACAGAACACTCAATTCTACAGATCTCAAAAAGAAAGCTGGTATGTGGACAAAGTGACTCACTTCTACACAGATTTCCTCTTTATATTAATTTGTCTCACTTTGGACACCAACTTTATTTGTTAACTTGGTTTCATTTGTCTTTCTTTAAGACTAACTACAAAGGAGCACAAATTCTTAAAGACAGAGAGTTTTGTTTAGTTTTTGTTTCTTAAACAAAAATATACAGAATTGTCACAGGATTGTATAAATCCAGTTTTGCACACCAGGGACTAGAGAATGAAATGTCTGAGTACCATCTGACAACTTATAACTTCCTCTACACACATTGTGACTGCACAAGCCTGGGAATACCCTGTACATGGTTTACCTCTGTCAGCTCCCAGGTGATGCTGATTGTCCAGCAGAGCCCATAACTACGAATCAACAAGGCCTTCATGGCCCAGCCCCAGAAATGCCCAAATGCAAATATATCAAAGTGACTGACGATCCTCTCCCAGGTGATCACGTGGCAATTCACAGCATATTCCTGATTAACATAAAGAGTTCAAACATGATTAACTGTTTGCATAACAAATATAAGATACAACCTAAGGATCTCATGCAACATAGGGACCTCATTATGACTGAGGTATAAAAAATATGTATCAGGCATGTACACTTATATGCTCTTAAAATTCATAAAAATATGCAGAAATTTCTAGAAACTATGCTAAAATTGTTTTATGGTGCAATAGCCAACAACTTTTTCTTTAACTTTAGTTACCTGTAACTCTAACTCCCAGAAGATGGGAGGGAGGGAGCCTGCTCACCTGTTTCCCCATTATCAGCAGCAAGCCCAGGAAAAGCTCAGTCAATATCAATCAAACAAAAGACAGCTACTTCAGACAGACTAATTTAAAAATGATTGCAAAATAATTTTAAAAAGGGCTGTGCTCTTCAAATTTGTCTGACACTTAGGAAACATTTTTAATATTTTTTTTAAATCTTACTTTGGCCCATGTTGGGTGTCATTTTGTAAATGGAGACTATGCTTTCATTTCCCAGCCACTCAGACCAGAATAATTACACAAAAACTATTATTAATTACAACATTGTTTGGCCAATGGCTTAGGTGTGTTCCTAGCTAGCTCTTATATAATCTTAAATTAACCCATTTCTATTAATCTATGTATTGCCACGAGGCTGTTGGCTTACCAGTAATGTTCTGGCATCATTCTCCTTCGGTGGATACATGGTGTCTGCCTGACCCCACCTTCTTTCTCCCTGCATTCAGTTTAGTTTTCCCACCTAGCTATATTCTGCCCTGCTATAGGCCAAAGCAGCTTCTTTAGTAATCAATGGTAATAAAATATATTCATAGCATACAGAGGGGAATCCCCTACCAGTTTTAGGGACTGAACTCAGGGTCTCATGCAACATTATCACTCTACTACTGAACTACAATCCCAGCACAAAATCAATCACATTAAAAAGCAGCAAGCTATCTACTATTAAGATTTAAAAAAATTGACTCTAGGCGGGACCTATTGGTGCAATTCTATGGTACCTCATGGTATTTGGGAGGCAGAAGTAAGACAATCAATTCAAAGCTATCCATAGTTACATAGTGAGTTGGAGACTAACATAGGATATACAATAACCCGTCTTAAAAAAGAAAACATGAATAAACAAACAAAAAAGAAACTGCCTCTATTACGATTAATAACTCCATCCTTACCCCCAATTTATAAAAGAAATCCTAAATGAAAATATGAGTCTGACTTTCAACACACCAAAGTACGTCAAGATCAGGAAAGGATGGGAGAAGGCATGGCAAGAACAGGGACCTTGGGACCAGGGTGACTCACGGACCTAATTTACATGCAAGAACAACTCTTCCCCCCAGTACCAGGGCTTGAGGGATGCTGAGTGAGCACTCTCTTTGAGTCACATCTCAGTCTTCTTTTTACTTTTAGAGAACGGGTCTTACTGAGCTGTCCAGGTCACCTTGAAGTTATCATTCTCTCGTTTCACCCTCCTGAATGGTGGTTTATATCCTGTCACCAGCCCTTAAAGGAACTTCTTTCTATAAAATCTCACAAAACAAAATGAACATTTTTCTACAATGAAAGAGTCCTTACAAAAGAGGAAGGTGTTTCTTTATACCCATCATGATACCCTCAGTATCATGAAAGGCTGACTGAAGAAAGTAAACATGATGAGGGATGTAAAAGAGGAAGCCACTTCCACATCACCTAGACCTCTGGAATCTGCAAACAGCTGCATACCTTGTCTGGTTTAGCAATAATTATTAGTACTAGAAATAAGACTGTAAAAGCTAGTTGCAGCTATTGTGATGTCAGGTTTCTAAAGAAGTTAAGGGTCACAAACATTATTGGATTCAATTTGCTCCCAAAAACCATGAGACCTGTGACAGAAACATCAGCACAACTTCGAGTCAGCTTTCTTTTGCTCAAGTCTAAAAAAAGCTGCTTTAGAAAATATTTTGCCTACAATACCTTTATCCCATTTCTAAGACTGCTGTGCGCATGACCATCTTTACTATGATCATGCTATACCTGAAGAAAAGTATAGGTTTTGAAGCAGAAAGAACTTTGTGTTTTGAGCAAGACAGATAACATTAAAGTGTTTCTTTCCTCTACTATAAACTGGTATGAATAGCTGTGTGTGAGGATTATACTGAATATAGATAATGTCCAGCATAGTGTCTGACAGAATAAACTACAATTATCATCTGCATTATTGCTAATAGTAGGGTCTAGAATATTCCCTAAAGGTTCTTATATTAAAGGCTTGGTTCCCAACTTATGCTACTGGAAGGTGGTAGAAACTCTAAGAGGAGCAACCTAGTAAGAGGCTTTAGACCACTGGGGACATGTACTCAAAGAGGATTATGGAAAGACAGTCCCTCATTGTTTTCTGGTTACCGTGAGCTAAGCCATGGTGTTCTGCCTTTTTACAGACCCAAAGCAGCAGGGCCATCCAACCAGACTGAAACCTCCGAAAGAGCAAAATAAATAATTTCTTCTTTTATAGCAATTATTCCAGATGTTTTGGATTTTTTTCAAGACAAGGTCTTACCACATAGCCCCGACTGTCCTAAGATCAGGCTGGTCTTTAACTCAGAGATCTGTCTGTCTTTGCCTCCTAAATGCTGGGATTAAAGGTTTGAGTCACTACACCCAGCTGTCCCAGATGTTTTGTTACCACAATGGAAAGTGGTAACCATCATCATCAATACAAACAACTAAGTTATTATCCTTTATCATTCTTGAGAGTGAGAGATTCTAACTAGGCTTCTAAATAATTTTTGCTCCTGTTTTTCTTTCATTGTGTACCCAAGGAAAGTTAAGATAAACATTTAGAAGTTTTCATCCCAAGAAGGATCTAGTCATTCTGTGATGGTGATTACTTGCCGATCTTTTAATCCATTTATTATTTCTCAATTGCCAGAGCAAATGTCTGTTCTTTCTCCAGAACACCACCAGCCTTTTCTTCAACCTGCGAAGCATTCAAAACACAACAGGGCCACTAACAAGTACATACCATGATGTCCGCTTCTCTTGTGGCATATCGAAGATTGGGATCTAGCCAATACATTAGGGATTTAACCTGCTCGAAGTTCAGGAAAAGGAGAAATACCAAGAAGAGGAAGTACAGCACACTGAGGCCTGATGGAAGCAAAACAAGGTCAAGTTTAGGAGTGACACATTAGACCCAGGGGCTTAGAGTTACATGAACATCACAAAAGTATCACAAAAGTAGCCTTTTGAGAATCTATCATACCCAGGTATTTTTCTTTGGTGAGAGGATCTGACACACAGTCCTAATTCATGCTGAGAGGGATTCCTCCCTCTGAGGAAATGCTACTTAAGTTAAGCCTTGAAGGACCAGCAGTCAGATGATGTGTATGGTGGGCTTAGGGGAGCATGAAGTAGAGAAATACCAGGAAAATATGTTCCTGAAGAGAGAGATCTCACGGTGAGGCTGGAGTGATGGTGGAGATGAGGATGGACTAACGCGTGCTGAAGGGACAAGATTAGGGGACGAGGCAAGGCTTTCTGATTTTCTCCCAAGGTCAATGGGGAAAAAAGATGAACAAAACAGTGGGTTTTTTTTTTTTTTTTTTTTTTGGTTTTTCGAGACAGAGTTTCTCTGTGGCTTTGGAGCCTGTCCTGGAACTAGCTCATGTAGACCAGGCTGGCCTCAAACTCACAGAGATCCGTCTGCCTCTGCCTCCCAAGTGCTGGGATTAAAAGCGTGTGCCACCACCGCCCGGCTGAACAAAAAGTGTTTTATGATGGTGAATGAGCAAACTATAAGTGGGTCACACTTTCCTATTCATCTGAGACGTCTTCAAATTAGCCCTGACAAGTATTATTTTCTTGTCACACCTATCATAATCGCTATTCTAAATAACCAAACCTCATGTCATTTAAATAAGTGAAGCCAGCTGGGCGATGGTGGTGAATGCCTTTAATCCCAGCTCTTGGGAGGCAGAGGCAGACGGATCTCTGTGAGTTCAAGGCCAGCCTGGTCTACAGAGTTCCAGGACAGCCAGGGCTACAAAGAGAAACCCTGCTTTGAAAAAAAAATCAACCAAACAACAAAAACAAAGCAAATAAACAAAAAAGAAAAACCACTAATACCTTGGAAGGCCCCCCTGCATCTCTACCACCAGAAGCAGCTGTCATTTTTTTCTGGTGAGCCTGCTGGAATGAGATCAGTGATGTAGGGCATCCAGGCACTGTCATAATTATCGCCTTGAATCACAAACTTGGCTTAGCTCTGATCTCCAAATAGCTATACAGAGAAGAGGATGTGAGTAACTGGAATGAATACATAATGAAGGCTACAGTTCCAGGCCTTCTAGCTCAGCTACTCTCCATTCACCAAGAGGAACACTGCTTGCACTGAGGTCCCTTGTAGAGCAGGGCTACCACAGCCACACATCCCTGGACAAGGAATATAAATTTTCTGATATATGAGAACTACCTTGGGTTTGCATTTATGTAGCAGTCTTATAAATTTTCATCTTTAATGACCACCTTACTATAACCTTTTAAAATTACAGTCTTTGTGAAACAATTATTTTGAGACAGAAAGAAATGACCTATGACACAGAAATGTTTAGATTATGGTTTTGAGCTGCGGTTTGAGGACTACAAAACCCTAGCTACTATCAGCAAAAATCGTGATTTTTGTTTTGGTTTGTGTGGGGTATGTGTGTGTGTGTGTGTATGTGTGTCTGCATGTGTGTGGCTGTCTGTCTCTCTGTGTATGTCTCTCTCTCTCTCTCTCTCTCTCTCTCTCTCTCTCTCTCTCTCTCTCTCTGTTTGTGGGGGGTGTGTGGTAAGCACACATGCTGGAGAAGGCTTAGGAATGCACACAGGTCTATAAGCTTGGGAAGCAAGCACTTTATCAACTGAGCTACCTCTGTAGCCCCAGGACTATCTTTTTCAAATAGTAAATAAAATCATATCATCCTTCTGGGAAAATGCTCCCTACATCCTTTGTACCACACTCATTCGCCTGCCCACAAGCCTGAATGTTTCTCTCTATGCTGGCTGTCTGCTCTTTTGCTGAAAGTTCTTCCCTGCCCACCTGGGCCTGTAAAATGCCAGTATTTTCCAGCCATGAGGCCACCTCAGCAGCCTCTTCAGCTAAGGTCCTACTCCCCAACTGTGCTACATGCACAGTCCCTTAGTTGCATACAAATTTTAGACTGAGTCACTGCCTCAGCTTTTCCTCACTACCCCAGTGGAAGCAGCCACTTAGTCACTACCACCAGTTTTAGCTACCTAATGCTTAGTAAGGGCTCATAATTTTTGACTACTGACTACTTTAATAACTCCCTGTTCTCTTGTCCTTGGCTGGAGGAGGGGTTCCCAAGAACAAGGACATATTTGTCTTATCTTCCAGGATAGCCTCAGGTCTTCAAACCTGTCAAATACTCAGTGAATAGAGCTAGGAAAACTTCCTCAGTGTGTGTAATGGGGTGGGGAGTATACCTTTATCATATCAGTCTCAGGAGGCAGACTTGGGCAGATCTCTGTGAGTTTGAGGACAGCCTGGTCTACAGAATGAGTTTCGACAGCCAAGGCTGTTACACAGAGAAACCGTCTTGGGAAAAAACCAAAAAACAAAAACAAAAACTTCACACGCAAACTTAAAAAAAAATGAAGAGTTCCTGGGTGTGTTGGTACACACCTTTAATCCCACCACTCAGAGGACTCTCTACACGTTCAAGGCCAACCAAAATAAGGTCCAGAACACCCACAACTACACATATCTGCTTCAAAACAACAAAACAAACAAACAGTTACCTTTATTGCTGAAGGATATAACAAGAAGGGCAACTTTAGTAAAATATCCCCTTACATTTCCAAGCATGGTTACATTGCCTACAATAATTTATTGTGTGTCTTACTTAGGCATGATGAGGACAAGCATTCTAAGAATTAAAAATTTATTTTACACTCATTCAGACCATTTGACTTTCTGGATGACAGAATCAAGTAAAAGTAAGACTCATTATTTATATGCTTAATAATAAACTTCAACCAAGTGAGGGCTATGTCTGCCAGAAGAGGTTTCTCTTTTCCAAATTCCTAGAACTGCTGGGCTTCCACAGACATTAACAAGACAAATGTGACCTTAGCATGAACTTGAGCTTGTACTAGTAGGAAAGGAAAACAAGTCAGAAAATAGGGGCATTTGCTGAAGCCACTAAGAAACAAAATCACTAGAAGCAGGCATATGGAAAGGGCACCTATATATGAGAATTTATGCTATGACTAGCCATTTATTTTTTTGATCAAAGAATCTTAGTAACATTTTTGTATTAGGTAGACTAAAAAGTTGGTTTTTTATTTATTTGTTTTTAAGCTATGATATAAAACCACTATCATGATACAAAGAAAAAAGATTTTTGTTTTATTTTTGATTTTTGAGACAGAGTTTTTCTGTGTAGCCTTGGCTGTTCTGGAACTTGCCCTATAGACCAAGCTGGCCTTGAACTCAGAGATCCACTGAGTGCTGGAACTAAAGGCATATGCCACCACTGCCAAGCAAGATTTTTTTTTTAAGTAGAAAGAATTTTGTCATCTACTAATAGGACTCACCAAAAACCATTCTCCATAAGGCTGGATGAGGTCGAGTAAATGGGCCTGCAAAGAGAGGACATGAAGTTAGAATAAACTGGATTGAGCCAGAAAAGAAAGCTCTGTTGATCTACATACAGCTATCTCTACTGCTAAATTTTATTTCCTCTTTTTTTTTTTCTTTTCCCACACCTTTTGAAACAGCCTTCTTAACCTTGGAAACCTGCAGAACTCCCAAATGCCAAGAGGGAGATGTCAGGCAGCCTGTTACAGCATAGGCTTGGTCTTCAGTAGCCCTGTGCCGTAATTGACCTCAGGAGCTGGTGACAAGACAAGAAAGGATGACAGCTATCTTCCATATTTCTACAACTCCAGTCAGCAAAGGCAGTAGTGGTCACTGGCACCATCATCTGGGACCTGAGGGTCATGGCAATGATGGTTCCAGTAGGATTCAATGGAAAAATATCAGAGCACAAGCTGGTTTTGTTTGTTTGTTAATATACAGTGCTCAAGGCAATCATGTCAAGTAGGTTTTGTGAGCACGTTTGGGGAACAAGATGAGAAAACTGGCTTAGAATGGTGAAGTAATCTGCCTCCATCCATAGTCTGCCAATAGTATACTTAGACTCTGAAGCTTCTCAGCCATGCCTAGAGTCACTGAGATGCACAATTTTTCTGTATGCTGTGAATATGTATTTCTCTTGTTGGTTAATAATAAAAACTGTTTGACCAGTAGTCAGGCAGGATAAGGTTAGGTGAACAATCAAACTGAGAACTCAGATGAGAAGGGGCAGAGTTGAAAGAGATGCCAGTCTGCTGCAGAACAAACAGAACATGTAGAAAATGAGGTAACAAGCCATGAGCCTCATAGTAAAATATAGACAAATAGAAATGGATTAATATAAAATGTAAGAGTTAGCTAGTAATAAGCCTGAGCTGAGGGGTTTGTGCTCTAACAAATAAAGCTTACCTGAAGATGAGAGGGTGGAGTTAGCCACTAGTTAACCCTAGAGGCCAGGCAGTGGCAGAACATACCTTTGATCCCAGCACTTGGGATCTCATGCCTTTGGTCCCAGGATTTGGGAGTCACACACCTTTAATCCCAGCACTAAGGAGGTAGAGACAGGAATATAAGGCTGGAGAAGACAGGAGCTCAGCCCCTTCAGTATGAGGATTAGGTAAAGGTAAGAACTTTCTAGTGACCTGATCCTTTGTTTCTCTGATTTTACCCCAATATCTGGCTCTGGGTTTTTAATATTAAGAACAATTAGAATTTGTGCTACACTGAGCTATTGGTAGAGCATTAATAATTACTATTAATATTAAGTCTCTAAGTGATTATTTGGAAGTGGCCGAGGGATGGGGTGGGGCAGAGAAACTCCTGTTTACACACAGTCATGGGAGGTCAAGGAAAGTCTTTATTATAGAATATACCCAGGGCTAACAAAAGCTAGAAGAGCCCTTGGAAGGTCCTCTTCTGAGAAGCCTCATAACTAACTGCAGATTCAAATGGACTCCATCTCACCCCAGTGATGGATTAAAATTAAACTTACTTGACGATCATTAGCTATGTTGGAATAGAGGTAGAATTTAAAAGCTTCAAGATTTTGTTGTTGTTTGTTTGTTAAAGGAAACAGAAGAATGAACAGTAAAGGAGGAGAAGGCAAGGAATTTGAAATGGACATCATATCCTCTCCTTCCCTGGTCTCCCAAGGGCTCTTATACTCTACACCTCTTTATAGAACAATGCCTCCCCCTACAGGACTAGGAAGAAGCCTAGGAACAGAATCCTGCAACACCAACCCACTGACAGTCAAAGGGATTATGGTGAGGTCCACCCCTCTCCTGTTTAACTTGGGTATACTCTAAATCCCCAGAGGTAATCTAGTCCCCTGAAACTTTTCAGTCAGTATACACCTATTGGGCATCTATATACACACTGGACTCTGGGTATTATAAATCCCTGACCTCAGGACTGGGCAGGAGAAGAAGTACATGCCCCAATTCGAGCCTAAAAGACTTAAGAACTTAAGCATATTAAAGAGCTTCCAGAAGAAAAAAAAAAGAACTTCCAGGAAACATTTTTTCTAGTTCAGTGTCATACCACAAGTCTACAGTCTAAAAGCACAGGAAGCTGAGGCAAGAGAATTAGGCCAACCTGGGCTACATAACTAGACTATGTGTCAAAAATCAAAAGCAGGAGGCTAAGGATGTGGCTCAGTAGGTAACCATTTGTTAGGCACATGTGAGAACCTGAGTTCAAATGTATCAGGGTTCCAATGCTGAGATGGGAGGCAGAGAGAAGAACCTCCAGAAGTTCACAAGCCATATACCCTGACATATGTAGTGCAAAAAACAAAGAGACCAACACCCAAGGTTATCACTGACCTCCACACGTGTCTTATGGCACACATGTGCCTGTACCCACCCACATTAACATGGGCACATACATGCATACCCATCATACACACAAAGATTTTTAAAAATCAACAACAGGCTGTTTCATTCCTAACATCAAAAACCATCTAAGCTCATTGCTGCTGGACAGTACTCACCCTTAAGACCCTTAAGACCATCTGGATGGAGAGGCCCAGGGTTAACTGTTCACAATGACAGAAGAGAAAGGGATGAAGAATGTAGGCCTCAACAGCCAAGTGTTGCATTATTCAACCTCAAAGGCCTCTCTGAACTCAGCGTTATGTAAGAGAGTAAACACTTTCCTTATCCTTTAAGCTATTCTGAGTAGGGTTTTCTAGTACGCAAGTTCCTCAGACTCTGCAGAAAGAATCACGAGAGTAGACCAAAACTGCCACACTGGTGTCATATCTGAATTCACACGTGCAAGATGAAACACATGGTCATGAGCAAATATAGACTACATACAAGCATTTGGAGCAGACTTTAATAGGTCAAGAACAAATACCTATGAAGTTGCCAAAACGGAACCATTCTGGGTATGCCATCCACTTGAAGGCATGTCCCCAAATGTGTGTGAAGGAAAACGTAAGTTTGGGACTCCCATTCTCACATTCACTTTTGTTACTTCATTTGGGAATATGTGACAAGGGTGGGGAGAAAAGAGAATAACATAACAACACTAGAGGCTGAGATGAGTCATGTAATATATACTCTACTTGAATTTACCCTTCTATGGTGCTTCCTGGAAGGCCATCAGCCTGAAAGCCCTCTAAAGAGACTCCCTTGAAGCTACTTCTAAAGCATTCTTACACATGGAAAAATGAGTTTTACAACTTATGTAAAGTGTAAATAAGTGACCTTTAAAAAACAAATTATGTAAATGTGTGTTATGAAAGCATGGCTTCAAGAGAATCCTACTGCCTGTCTTCCTGATGCTATGGCTTGATTTGGTTTGTACCCCGGAAGCTCTGGAAAATGCATGCTGAAATCTGACTGCTTCCTTGGCTGACTGTTGCCATGGTGGTGCTTGGAGGAGGAAGGTATCTGAATGATTAACACAGCTCTTTAGTTAATTAGGTTAATGTCAATTCTCATGGATTTGACTAAATTCTTGGTCTCACAAGCCTGGGTTATTTATCTGAAATGTGGATTTATGATAAAGACATCTATCTACAGCTCCTATTTTACCTCTTCATAGGGAGGTTCAGATCAATCTAGCTTCTTCCAATCACAGACCATCTCTGAGTAGCAGAGCAACACATATGTAACCTTCACCTGCTTTCTGCAATATCCAAAGCATGCTATGCATATAGGTCAATGAAGACTACACTATGGGAAAAGAAAAGCAGACAGGAAGGAAAAGAAAACAGGAGGGAAAGCATATTACACCATCAGGTGAAGGTCCCATATAGTGCACCTAATATGAGAGATGGCTGGAGCAAGGTTGAGTGCCAGAGACCATTATCATTTAATACAGCAGATGACAATTAATATTCAAGGTGTCAACCTACCAGAAACAAACTATCTGATAGAGGAATCTCTCTTAAGCAAGGCTACACGACTACAGACTTAGGAATAGCTTTTGCTTCTCACTGTAACTTCACGTGTGCTATTGCATTCCTTCCCTAGCAGCTCTGGGGAATCCCTACTGTCTTTATCTAGTATGTGTGTATCTTGTGAATACATCCCGATCCACTGGGCATTTCCATCTGTAGATTGTCAAGAACTCCTCCTTGTTGTATTGTCTAATTGATATTAATAATGTTAGTTTATACAGAATTTTGATGAATAAAAATGTATACAAAGAAATGCTACTCAAGTCAGGTGTTATAAGCTCCCCCTAAGAGCTGTCTTGGATTACAGTTTAGCCTGACATTAAGGAAACAGCTATATGTCCCCAGCTGCCAAGAAAGCTGATATAAAACTTCAAAATAGCTTCAGATTAGACCTTGCTAATGGGTTTTAAGATAAACTATCCACAGAAAAATACAATCTTATTTACAAGGACATAGAGCCAGCTGTCTGGTTTGTTGAGCCAAGGTAAAAAGTGTGAAGCAAACTGTTGTGCCAGTCTCCTTGCTAGCGAGGTTTGACTGACGACCTAGGACAATGGTTAACTCTGCACAAATTCCTAACCTCAGTTTTGTGGTTTTTGTTCAGATATACCTCGAGGAAAGATTCTCTAACTGGCCAGGGCAACAAAAAAAATAAACTGCCTTCATAGCCCCGAGAAAGAGTTACAAGTTTCCCTTTTTATGGTCGAGGGTTACATGCAGGACAGGAAAATATATTTTATGATTTAAAACGCTTTAATGTCACTGTGCCTTAGAGAGTGCCAAGTGAGCTTCTCTGCTCTCAGCCCTGCCCTCTGCCCTGCAGCTCCTGCTGCTAGGGGCCCATGCTCATCATTGCACTCTCCCTGACACATCTCTCTCCCCGACATTTCTACAATTGTTAGTCACAAAATGTTAGTTTGAAATGTTTATACAATTAGAAGTATATGATATAGTACACTATTTCCTTATTTCTCTTAGACTCCTTAATAGTTTAGTTTTATAAGGCCACCTCCATAGATAAGATAGCAAAAAGACTTCTCTTTTTGCAGCTGCTCACCAATTAGGAAGTTGAGTCTTGATTCATTGCATGTGAGTCTGTCGGGATGACTCTGTTTTTTATCATCTGCTTGGATATGGAATGTGATCTCCAAATGTATCTCCTATAGTGCTTGAAAGATTGTGTGGATATTAAAGCTGTGAAGAACAGAGAAAGTTTGGAACATAACGAGAAAACATCATGAGAAGTTAGAATGGGTTAGAAGGAAAACATCATGTATGAGAGACCTAGAAGGGAAACATCAAGAGTAAAGACAGAGCTACAATGAGACACAGAATAGAGAAAGCAGAGAATGTACCAGAGGAACACCTTGAAGAATGCAATATGAGAGAATAAAGAAGGACTCTATCAGAATAGGTGTAAGTATATCATTTTCCTAAAAACCCCTCAGATAGAAAAAAGTCTTAGCTTCATGACACTGTGAACTTTTCCTTTGAGCTCTGCCTACAGCCCTGAAGCTGGTTCTTCTTGGGCTGTGAAAGCCGAAGAGAGAAGATGCAGACCAAAGCCTGAAAGCCAGGCAGATAGGGGCAGGCAGAATGATGACCCTAGTAGTCACAGATTTCAACTTCTCATCTATAAACTGTGCCGGCTAAAGTAAATGAGCTCTAGACTGGTGTTCCTCTCTTCACCTGGACTAAAGTCTGCACTGCTCGTCTAAGAATAAGGTAATCGATAGGAACCAATAGTAAACCAACAGGTTTACTTTCCCAAATCAAAACAAAAGCACAGTCCCATGCTGAGACAGAGTACGACTGGAGGGCTTCACTGGAGAATGGAGGAAAACCCAGAAGTCACACCAAATGTTACTTCAGATAGATTTAATCCCTTGACCTCCATGCCACTGTCATCTGTGAAAGAAACTGCAGTTACTGAAGAAGCACCAGGAAAGATAAACTTTCAAATCAGGATGACTGAGACTCACTTTGAATTCTCAAAAAGCTCTGGACTCAAAATAATCAGAAAACAAACAAATATACCTTCAAGTCATGAAAAAGTGACCACTGGTGATGTGGGATTTCCCTCTGTATGCTGTGATTACCATTAATGAATAAAGAAACTGCTTTGGACCTATAACAGGGCAGAACTTAGGTAGGTGAGGAAAACTAAACTGAATGCTGGGAGAAAGAGAGCGGAGTCAGAGAAGCCATAAAGCCACCAGAGACAGACACTGGGAACTTTACCTGATAAGCCACAGCCACGTGGCAATATACAGATGAATAAAAATGGGTTAAATTAATATAAGAGTTAGCCAATAATAAACTAAAACTAATGGGCCAAGCGTGATTTAATTAATACAGTTTCTGTGTGATTATTTCAGATCTAAGCTAGCTGGGTGGCTGGGAACCAACAAGCAGCCCTTTTGCAACACACTAAAAACTAAGCTGTGTTTTTATAACCACCTTTGGATGAAAACATTAGTCTCAAAGTGCAGGGGAGACACTCATAGCTGGCTGCTTCAGCAACATTCCCACTTGACACCATTGGAGGAAACAAGGGGCTGTATAATGACCAAGGACTCCTTCTAAGCTTAAAATCTGAAGCCCTTGAATGATGTTTATATGGAAGAAAAGGAAAGCTGGTAGAGCCAAAAAGATATTTGACAGTGGGAGTTGCTATTAGCAAATTTTACAGCAATGTCAATAATGTACATCTTTTCTTCTTATCTTAGTAATTGTGAATAATTAGAACCATCAATCATCAAGGAAAAGAAAATTTATTATATCTCTATAATTTTTGTAGGTTTTTAAATAGTGCAAGATTTCCACTAAAGGTAAATTTAATTTAAAAACTAAAGCTGGGGCTTGAGAGATGGTTCAGGATATAATTAAGTTGTCCCCACAGTGTGAGGACCAGAGTTCTAATTCCCAGCATCTGTTAACACTGCCTGGCAGGTACGATGGTCCATGTGTAATCCATCAGTGGTAGAGTAAGTGCATCTGTGGAGGAACTGGTGACCTCTGAGTTCAACGGAGAGACCTACCTCAATATATAAGATGGAAAGTGATTCCAGAAAACACCTGGTGTTGACCTCTGGCCTCCACACACATACACTTGTGAATGCACACACACAAGCACACAAAGCACACAAATGAAAACAAATACAGGTTAAAATGCTAGGAAAGTTAAATTCGGCTTCCAAATAACAGGGCCACTTAAAATTTCTTCTTGAAGAAAGTCAGAATTCTGGGTCTATTGTCTTGACTCCTATGCTACCAGCAAAAACTATTATATTTTAATAAACACAATGCTACACAGGAGAAGAAAAACAACAAAACAAAACAGAACTGCCACCAGTTTGGGAAACCCGAAGGCCTTTGCCACAGATCATGTCCAACAGCATTCAGTAACACTCAGAATGAGATCCTATGCCATCCATAGCAATCTACTGACGCATGGGAGCCTACACAATGAATGCATCGTAAAGGATGTCATTTAAAATTTGAGAAGACCCCTAGAATATAACCCATAAGAAAGGCTGCAAAAAAATCTGAGGTGTGAGAAAACTAAAATATACTGAGCATTTAGAAATGGGTACAGAGGGGCTGGAGAGATGGCTCAGAGGTTAAGAGCTCGGACTGCTCTTCCAGATGTCCTAAGTTCAATTCCCAGCAACCACATGGTGGCTCAGAACCATCTAAAAGATTTGGTGCCCTCTTCTGGTGTGTAGACATGCACGCAGGCACTGCATACATAATAAATAAATAAAATCTTTTAAAAAAAAGAAAAAAGAAAAAAAAAAGAAATGGGTACAGAGAACAGCACTGAATATTCTAGAAAGGAGATATAAAAAGGGATTAAAGATATAGCAACTTATAAGGAACACTTCAGAGGAAAGGTATGAGTTAATTAGAAGCATATAAGAAACGTTTTTCTTCTTCCTTTCTCTAATCCTGACAGAGTGGGTCAATAATCATAAAATTTCTACTAAATACAAATATACAATCAGCAAAGACAATTGTGATAGCAGATAGCAAATTGTTTTAAGTAATAAATAGTCATTGGAGCTAGTTCTGTCTTTAGCAAAAAAAAGTAACAGTAACTTAGTACTGTACAGCTGTTAATAATAAAAACATCCAGGGAAAGAACAGCTGAGCAGAGCACGACAGTATATGCCTGTAATCACTTGTGTGATCCCAGCACTCAGGAAGCCAAGGCAGGAAGATCAAGCAGTCAAGTATAGCCAATTCCAGACAGCCATAGAATATATACATAGAGCTTGTTGTCCTCTCCCCCCACGCCCCAAAAAAATTACTAACAAAAAAACAAAAAGAACAGTTACAGAGAGCTTAGCATTCATCATAGTTTGCATGTGGTTTGACTCCTAAGGGCTCATATGTCAGGAACTTGATCCCAGTGTTGGGAATATTAAAAGGTAGTAGAAGCTGTCAGAGGCAGGATCTACTGGGAGGTCAGTGAGTGCTGCCCTTAAAACGAACAATGCAATTCTCTAAGGACCCTGGTTTTCATCAAAGGGTTATTATAAAATTTCAAATCTAGTCTTCCCAGGTGAGGCTCCCCACCCCATCCACCTCTTGTGCATAATTCCTTCATGAGACAATGCACCATGATGAAAAGATAAGCCTCACCTAAAGTCAATAACAAGTAGAATGAACTTTCAGGTTCCAAACTGAGTTTCAAAACCTCCATTCTTTATGAGGTATATAGCCGCATGTGTTTTGTTATAGCAATAAAAGAACAATTCAAAACATGGGCTTAACATTATTAATTTTGTTAGCCCTCACAATTATCTTCCTGTTATCTCCATCACATAGTAGAAAAACGAACACATTTAAGGACGAGAAGCGGGACACAGCTGAGAGGAGGAGTCTGTGCCCACCTGCTACACAGAACCCATCTTGTAACCTGCATCTCAAAGAGTCAGAAGGATGTGATGCACAGGAGAACTACAACAGCTCAGGAGATCACTCACCATTGGGGAACGCTAACACGCTGATGATGAGAAAGAAGAAAATAACCGAGAGGATGCCTCTCCAGATGTTGTCTTCTGGAACAGAGTCGTCCCTGAAAATAGAAAACATTGAGAATTCATTCTCAGATCTAAACAGGAAACCAAAACCAGGACGCTTTCCATAATCTAACACCCAAAGAATGCAGATTTTCTTTTGCTGAGCAAAGTCACTACACACAGTTTACTGCTCAGTATCACTTCCTAAAACCAACACTCTCCTAATAAAGCTCAGCTCTTACAGGAAAGGCAGCCGGGGGCTGAAGGCATAGCTCAGTAGGTTAGCACACACAAAGCTTATCTCCACCACCAAAATTATATAAAATAATATATAAATAAAACTGGTTATCTTAAACACTACCATAAATTCTACTCAAACATGCATTTGAGACCCACTGTTCTTAAACACACACACACACACACACACACACACAAAACTTATCAAAACACAAGATTCATTTTTGAGAACTCTCTTTCGGTGATAAAATAACAAAAGATGTACTTGGTTGATACAGGAAGTGGTAAGAAAATTTTCAAAAAGTCAGAATGAAACAAGAGATCACCAGGAAGAGAGCAATGTAACAAGTTTACATCAGCTACTCTTGAAAATGGAAAGCTGGGGACCGATAAGATGCAGGAAGAGGCATGGAAACAGGTAACAAGAAAGTAGTCAGGAAAAAGAAAATCAAGAGGGGAAAAATTTTAAGATTTAAAATCAGAGCAGAAACAAAATGATAACTTTCCTCCCATGCATGGCTTGTCTATTGCCTCACCATTCCAGTAAACTGGCCTAGTCCCTTTGTTGGTAGATGTGTTCCCTGTCTACCTTGCCAGAGTCTATTTCTGAAATAGGGACTTATTCCCTTCTGTTCTTGGGACCTGACACATGCTACACACTCAACATATATTGCAGACTGACAGTTTATAAGGAAGAGCTACTATACAAACACTATGCTGGACACTTTATGTTGAAAGAGCATGACAGGCAGATAGACACTGACTGATAACATATGTGGGACTCAAGAAAAGCAAATGCATTCACTAAAGAACCTCTTTCAAGTTTGCATAGGACATCCATCATCCTTTCAATGATGGAAGATGTTGGGCCTCAACAACTTGACAGGAAACACAATTATTGCAATGAGAAAAGCTATAATAAGAGGCATTGAGAACTATATTCACAAGTCATCCTTTGTGCTTCTTAGAACATCAAGAAAGGTGCTCATGAAAAAAACCATCCAAAGGAGCTGTGAAGGATACTGGGAGCTTGAGAGGGCAAGAGGAGTCGAGAGAGAGAGAGAGAGAGAGAGAGAGAGAGAGAGAGAGAGAGAGAGAGAGAGAGAGAGAGAGAGAGAGAGAGAGCGCGCAGCAGTACCAGTGTGAGCCAAGGAGTTGCCTGAGTCTAAAGGGTATGCTGTGTGTAGACACTGAGAAGCAAAAGTGGAAAAGACAACCTACTCCACCAGGTAGAACCTCCACACCCAGCTTACACTTTCTTCAGGTGGTAGGCTCACAGCTACCCAATCAGCAGGGGGCAGGCAGGATCACAATTTTGGTTTAACAGGTAATGAGCCTGAAGGATAGGCCTGAGGGTATGCCATTCCAAGGGGCTGGTGATTTGCTGAGTTAAAGCTTAAAATGGTCAAAGGAAAACAGTTAAGGCCCAAAAGATCTACTAAAGTTAAGCCAAGTGAACTCCAGGATAGCAAAGAGCTAGGCTGAATGGAATAGGGATTGTTCAGCTGTTGAGCAGCACTGAACACAAGGCCAGAACCAGGGAAGCAGACCAAGCTGACCAGACCAGTCCTGTTTTTGTAACTAGCTGAAATTTAAAAACAACCGCCTCCTGGACACAAATCTAGAGAAACAAGAATACTATCAGAAGGTGAACGGTGCTATGATTAAAACAATAAACAAGTATTTGAAAGTTCTGTTTACTTAAGAGGAGCCAAAAGGTAGTAACTCCTTGATATATAATCTCTTTAGGGCAGGGCACCATCGAAACCAAATAAACATCTGAGTCACTAAGGGTCTATACAGATGACCTCAAAGAAACATAGCTTATTCCTTTAATAAGTTTATGGTTTTATTAGGGGGAAATAAAAAGAAAAAGAAAAAAACAAACATAAGTTTTTAACAGTATAAAAAGATGTTTACTTAATTTAATTTAAAAATGATTCAAATAACTGGGAAAGAGACATAATGAGGATTAACGTTAACTGACCTTCAAATGCAACCTAACACAATGGGCCTAACAGTACTATCTACCTCTAGGGTTGGTCTGGCCTCAGTTGTGTACTTCTTGAGCTATTACTACAAACCATCAATTAACACTGCTGGTGCCAGAGACATCAAGGTTTCTCTTACATAGAGAAAAAAAGATATGATATAGAAAAGCAGGACCAAGACAACCGTGTTGGTAGTATTGGGAAGCATTTTCTATTGGGTCTTCATATGGTCTTGAGGGAAAAATCAGAAAGTCCAGGAGAAACTCCTAGAGAAGCATAGAGAGCCAGAAATAATGGTCCAAGTTAAAATGAAAAAGGTGTAACTTCCAAAGCTGGTAAGGGAAATTAAGAAAAAAACAGGGACTGGAGAGATGGCTCAGTGGTTAAGAGCACTGACTGCTCTTCCAGAGGTCCTGAGTTCAATTCCCAGCAACCACATGGTGGCTCACAGCCATCTATAATGAGACCTGGCGCCCCCTTCTGGCTTGCGGGCACACATGGAAGGAATGCTGTACACATAATAAATAAATAAATATTTAAAAAAAGAAAAGAAAAAACATTACTTAAAAACAAATCAAATATCTGTTCACTCCTTTGCCCCTTGTCTATCCTCTATCTTCTTAGTTCCATATCCAGAGAAAACAAGAACAAACGAATCGATAACCATTTGCAATGAGGCAACCTCCTCTTGACAGGAAATAATTCCTGTTGGCAAGTGTTAACAGGGCTGCCAACTCCCTGCATTCCTTCAGATCATGGAAAACAATGGCAGAACCTTGTGTGACTGCAATCTGGTGTGGGGGAGTGTTTTGTTTTTGAGACAGGATCTTACTATGTAGTCTTGGCTGCTGGAAAGTCACTATGTCTAATGATTGCATTTAAAGTAGTGGACCAGAGAACAGAGTTCCTCCATTTATAAGATTTTTCTAGTGAAGTTTTGGAGTGGGGTATATTTAAAAGCAATCTTCCAAGAAAATGCCCTCAGTGACCATAAGAATCTATCAATAGGCACTATCTCTGAATATCTCCCAATATCAAACCCTGTACTTGACCTCCCATCAACAAGGACCTTTGAATGATACTCAACCAAAAAGAACTCTCTAAAAGAACTGCTGGACAAACCCAACCTTACCACAGACTTTTGTTTGAGGTATCAAATCCTTCACATTCCAAAATTCTTTCAGGGTATCCATGGCACATAATCTCACCAGGCACTATTCTTATATACGGTAATACAAAACCCCAAAGTATTCAATACTCTTAGATAACTAGTCTTTGCAAAACAAACATTAAGCCATATTTTAAAAGTTTGATTGAGAGAACTACACTGAACATTACCTAACTGAAAGTTCATACAAGGTACTACAGTAATTACAAAAGAGCATAGCATGAAAATTTTTCATTTTAGAAGCCATTGCATTTGGGGCTGGAGATATGGCTCAGCAATTAAGAGCACTCACTGGTCTTCCAGAGAACCTGGGTTTGATTCAGCACCCACCTGGAAGCCCACAAATGTCTGTAACTCCAGTTTCAGAGCATCCGACACTCTCAGACAGACACATGCAGAAAAAAATACCAAAAGAATAAAAATTAAAAAAAAAAAACATTACTTTCAATCTTCATGGAGTAAAATTGAGCTATCTTTATAATATCTCACTTATATGGATCATAAATTACTACAAAAAGACACTGATAACTCCTAATTCTATTAATTATGCTTCTGAGTTTATGTTAAGATAAAATGTGTGATTAATTAGTTCCTTTATGTGTGATTTCTTTATGAAACTAACAGAAGAAATAAAATTGTTATAACTTCTGGAAAGATCCATAACCCAAGGTTCAGATTGTTTTTTAAATTGTTTTTGACAGGCTGCTAAAATTCATACTCATTTTTCATACTTCACTGCCTCAATGCATCAACTAGACAGAATATGGCATAAAAAAATCCAGAGCATTACTTTCTGCCTCAGAAAAGAGAAAGTTCTACTTTGAAAGGGCCTATAATAATATTAAAGACATATGGTTGATTCTCGCTTTTCACCATCTAATATAAAATAGTATAATTGCTTTTCTCATTTCAAAAGAAGGCCCTCACCATTTAATCATTTAATCATTCATTTATTTATTTGTTTGTTTGTTTATTTATTTATTTATTTATCTGTTTTTTTGAGACAGGGTTTCTTTGTAGTTTTGGAGCCTGTCCTGGAACTAGCTCTTGTAGACCAGGCTGGCTTCGAATTCACAAAGATCCTCCTGCTTCTGCCTCCCGAGAGCTGGGATTAAAGGCATGTGCCACCACCGCCTGGCTCATTCTATCATTTAAAGCCCACCTATTAGATGAAGTTGTGAAACAAGTAGGTATGTCATACTAAGTCCATAGTCCAATGCCTCTACATTTTTCTCAATTCCAGAACAAACTATATTCAGTAACAAATATAACTTAGAAAGCATTATCAAACAATGAAATCATACTTTTTAACCACTTAACACAATGCCATGCACTGAGCTAAACTACTATCAAAAAAAGATTAATTCTCATGACAAGCCTATGATATGTTAACAGTGATATTTTAACTTTGTATATAGATGAGGAAACTGGGGTATAACAAATTATGTGGGCACAAATATTTCATGTGGTAAAATCAGATGGCACGATGAGTAGTTGAAGGTAACCATAATTAGTCTCAAGAGTGACTTCTCTCGAAAGCTAGAACTATAGGAAGGCAGGTCTGATCTGCAAGATATTAGCAGACTTTACAATGATGGTCGTGGTACCCCTAAGAAAGAATAACTGTTACCTACTGTTTCTATCTTTGAAGTGATTCATAAAATAAACATTTACAATTTAGTCTGTGTTGTACAATGCTGTCCTGTATGTAGTATTGCATGCCTCTCTCTTCCCCGCTACTAGATACCAGAAGTTTCTTCAATACTTGTGACTGGTCAATTTACCTCTGCATATTTCCCCAGGCTCTGAATGACCACTGGATAAAAATATCAGGATAAGCATGGTATGGTGGCACAAGCCTATACTCACAACACTAGAATAAGGCAGGATGAGAGAGGGGTCAAGGCTAGCCTACGCTATACTGTCAAATCCTATCACAAAGAAAAAGAAGGAGTGGAAACTCAAGAAAGCTGCCATTAACAGGTATCATATACCAGGTACTCTATTCAAAAGGTGTGTGCATTTTCATTTAGTCTTCATACCCTGAGGTGAATATAAAAATTTTATTCATTCTGCAGGCATGGACCCTCCTACTCAGAACAAAGTTGAGTAACTTCACTAAAAGCACAGCCAGTTTTGAAACCAACAGTCTCTAGCAGTCATTCTTGGAAGTCATAATGGTGGGGTAGGTAGGGTATGACTCCCCTCTTTAAAATATGTAATTCAGATAATACAAATCTAAATAAAAATGGGGTATGTGTGCTGTGGGATCCATTAGCTCCTTGGTTGTGGTCAAGAAGCCACAGGAGCAGTACCCTTGAAAAGTATGAATACACGCACCTATTAGAAGTGCTTTGAACATATGCATATATTTTTAGGAGAATAAGAGAGCTGTGTTGTGTTGTATACATTTTATGTGTTTTGTTTAGTATTGCTAGTTTAGTAGTCTCCAGGTACTACATAACTGCTTGAAATGTCTCCTTTCAGCATGTATATCAGGAGATGGATGACAGTGCAGGGTCTGCCCCGTGTGGTGTGTGATCAGCTGTAGCCTATGCAGTACAATGCACTGGAACTGTTGGATATTGGGCTGTGCTTGATGGGAGGTGTCCACTGGGATGTGTATCAACAGCGACTGTTGATGCTGTGACATAGAGGTGGTGTTTGAGACGGGGGAAAGCTTATGTTAGATGATTGTATGCAATGCATAAAAGAGGTGTTGTATTGGAAAAACAGTGTGGTGCACCTCACATATGCACGCGCGCTTGTACTCCTGGCAATACTGCATACTAGAAGAGCTCCTTGGGAATCTAGTTGTATACTAGGCCTCCGTATGGTGTGTTTTATGTGTGTAGTTTGTTCTAAAAGCGGTGCAGTCATGAAATGATTCGTGCGGTGTGCTAGGAACAGACCACAATGAAGTGGTTGAAGAGCAGAACGTCCCGGTAGTGACGTGTGGGGAATGATGGAAAGCAAGGGATGTGGATGACCCGGCTAGGTGACCTGCATGAGTTCCTGTGTGGCGCGAGGCACCGAAAGTGAGAGGCGGGGTTTAGAGGTGAGGGGTAGCAGGTGGAAGAGTAGGCGGAGAGGACTGTAAGCCACGCGGTGGGCGGAGGAGTTGCGTGGGCCCAGTGTCCGCGAGCTTGCACGCGTGGAGCAGCTACTCGGTTCCTTGCCACCAGTCACACAGGGCCATCCTCCCCGCCACAGCTTCCCTGTCGCCTCTACCCTCTGGCCTCGGGCGCCCCGCGCGCGGTCAGGCCTACCTCACCTGGTGAAGGCGAAGTACATGAGGCTGATGATGGTGAAGCTGAGCAGGGTGATAGTGTGCGGCCGATAGAAGAAGTCTATGGTGATGTCCTCCACTTGCTGCTCGTTGATCATGCGGAAATGCATCCTGTAGTTCACATCATCCTTGCTCAGAGTACGGCTCCCCACGCAGGACGCCATGGTCCTTCTCCCCGTCCTGCCGGGGCGGCGGAGGCCCCGGCCCGCGAAGGCTGGGACCTCCGCAGTGACAGACCACAGCTGTGTAGCTGCCGGACGCCGGGACCCGGTCTGGCGCCCTGCGAAGGGTGCTAGCAGAGGGAAGGGCCGACGCGCGAGGGCGTGGTCGCGGCGCCACCACTGCTGTACGGGGTGGGGGAACCGCGAGGCGGCGGGCCCCGGCAGGGAGACATCACGGAGAGCTCACCCTAACCCTAACCCTAACCCTCCCCCGCAGAGCCGCGGAGTCACTGAATTGGGGAACGTGTCAGTCGGTAGCAGGGCCTTCAAGACCCCGGCAGGCTCTGTCCACCGACTCCCCCTCCAAATCCGACGCCGATGGTCTCGCCCACTAAGAGCGCAGCTCACGTAGGTGGCGGCGCGGGGACGGCACGGCGAATCGCTGGTTGGTTTGCTGGGCGACCCGGCAGTGCAGCCGGGCTCGATCTGCGCCGCCGCGGACCTGGCCCTGGTGAATTGGGAGCTGGAGGCCCGGCGGTGTTGGAGCCCGATCTGCCCGCACCCAGCAAGAGCAGCAGCTGGGAGCCTCGCGGGCGCTGGTAGGTTCTCGGGGACCCGGAGAGGGGGTTCGGGCTTGTTCTGTAGGTGGCAACGCTGCTGGGCTTGTTTATCAGCACTAGAAGGGGGCCCGAGAGTGTCGCGGCTTACTGCCGAAGTTCTGTTAGGAACTCTAAGGCACTACGCTTGGTTAAAGTGTTGGTTAAATGACCTTAGGGAGGGAGCCTGCTCTGCCTAGAGGCCCTTTATTACGAAGTGCGCCTTTCATCTCCGGAGTGCCAAGGTTAGTTAAAAAGCAGAGATCTTGAACCTAGAAAAATGTTCCCGCTCTTTTTCCTGTTCCTAACAAAATTGAGAGATGTTAAGGATTCTTTTTTCTTCTTAAATCTTCCTAATCGCAGGGCATTATACAGGGGTGCAAATCTTTATTCGTTTCTGAGAGCTGTGTGTGTCTGCACTTGTCCTGTAATCGCTCAACAAACCGAACCCCCTGAGGTTCAAGGTCCTAACTTGGTGCTGGAGAGTCCCTGGGAAGGTGGGTCCAGAGAGGAGGCCGAGCTTTTTTCTCCTGCATAGTTCGTTGTTCTGATGGCTTAGACATTGAAGCAGTTATGTGAGGGGAGTGTGGTTGCAAGTAAAAGTGGAGCATAAAAAATGAATGTTTAGCACTCAGATCTTTGAATGGAAAAAGAATTTAACAGTGAGCCCACTAGACGTAGGAAGGTTTCTGGACAGACTCTGGGAGTTGGTTTGGCAGTATCATAAGGTGCTGAGACAGATCGTTCTGTTGTGTTCTCCACCTTTATAAAAACATATGTTGGAGCTGAGAATGTAGCCCAGGCTAAATTTTCACCAGCACAGCACACATAAAAGCATGTGGAGTTTTTGAGCTTCCATCATCATGAGCTAGAATAACATGTCCAGTCTTGACATTGCCAAGAGTTCACATCAAGAACCTGGTTGTCTCCAGGCGGTGGTGGTACAGGCCTTTAATCCCAACACTTGGGAGGCAGAGGCTGGCAGATCTCGGTGGGTTCAAAGTTAGCCTGGTCTACAGAGCAAGAGAAACCTTGTCTTGAAAAACAAAAACAAACAAAAGAAAGGTTACAACCACCTTGGGGAAATATGTTTTAAGAAAGCTTATGATTTTGTGTTGAGCCACATCATTCATACCTGTCCTTGACCGTTTGTGGATAGGACCGATCTGGCTATGTGGAAGCCTCACTAAAAGTTTGGTCTTGTTTAGGTGACATACTGAGTTACCACTTTGATGTCACTATTATGGAGAACATAAGTTTGAGGGAAATTTTGACATGTTTGGAAGTTCCTAAAATTTAACAAAAGTTAGCTATCCCACAAGGTTATTGCAAGCACACCCTTCCTCAGGTCACTTAAGAAGGAAAGAGATTTGCTCTTAGCCAACTTCCCCAAACTACAGACCTCCAAGTGTTAGACTCTCAAGTGTTTGTGAGACTAGACCCTTGATTCAGGGCCTAAAACAAGCTGAATTCCACTGTGTAGAAAAACAAAATACAAAGGCATAAGCAAGAGTTAATTGATAATTAACATTTTTTTGTCTGTCTGTGTTAAAGTTTAAATAAAAACGCTGCAGGTCCCAAGACTACGTCAGGCCACCGGGTCCCAGGAAGGGAGCCCCCGAGTAGATGAAGGCTGTTTGCCGGGTGTAGGTGAGTTATAACTACAGTATAGAATCTGACTGGAGAGCTGAGTCTAAGCTTGACTGTACTGGCTCTCAACAGGTAAAGCAGTGTTGCATTAAATATATAGTATTTTATGTAAGAGACTTGAAAGTACATTCCAATTTAAAACATGAGACTTACTGCTTTGTAGTCTGGAATGAGATACTATGAACAGACAATTATAACATTTAACAGTAAACATAGGTGTATTTAAGTTACATGTATGAACACACACACAATGAACAGGAATAGGGCAAAGTGGATGCTCTTGGTGGGCCCTACCAAAGGCCTGCCACTGCACAAAACACACAGGTAACAGAGTCAACATGGGGAACCAGGCAGGGAATACCTCAGTAAAGATGGCGGGACATGGTCACCTGACCTGGCTCTCAGTTAAGATGGTGGTGAAGTCACCTGACCTCAGTTATGATGGTAAGGTCACATGTTATATGGAAGAGAGACCTAGAGGCGTGATCCACCCTGTTGTCCAGCCTCCATGCCACAAGCCGCAGCCGGGAGCAGAAGGCTAGAATTGAAAACAGCTGCCTCTTAGATCCAACCAAACTTGTTAGCAGTAGTAGCTGTAGCAGGGGCAGTTTGAAGAAAAGCCAAGCTGGCAGGACACAGGCAGAGTGAGGGTTTATACCATAGTTGAAAATGTGAAAACAGCGGCACCACAAGGCTTATAGGGGGATGTCTCCCCTCTCTCTATAGGTGGGGTGTGAAACATCTCTTGTCTATAGGTGGGGTACTGAAACCTGACTGGCTTTGGTCAGGGCTACTTGGAAATCAGAGAGGCCAGAGGCTGCTGAGTAATCTCTCACCGTGGGGACCACTGATGAGTAGTCCAAAGGAAAAGGAAAGAAAAAGAGAAAGAAAATTCCGAGGACCCTGGGTCCCCAATCAAATACATGAGGGCCAGCTGGTGCTAGGCACAGAGTCACATGGTGGGTAAGAGACTGAGACTGGCCATGCAGAGTGAAGTTGGATATTTACTTAGTGGGTTATAGAAGGAAAGGGGAGAAGGGAGAAGAGCAGAGAGAGAGAGTGAGAATCGGGAGAGGAGTCACAGCAACAGCTACTCTTAGGGGGAGAGGCAGAAAGGAAAAGATTCAGGCTGCAAGCAGGAAGGAAGATCTGCCTGCCTAAGTGGTAGACTGGGGAGGGGGTGGAGGGGGAGTGAGCGGGGCTTGTTTCTTAAAGGGTCAGTATACAGTCTGGTCAGTAATCATGGCTAACATTTATTGAGGCTTTCCCATTTATTTGTTTATTTGAATCTGTCTCGCATTTGCAGCTCATGCTGGCCTTGAACTTTGAGCAATCCTGCCTCAGGCTACTGAGTACTAGGATTACAAGTATGACCTCCCCTTCCATGTTGTTTATAAGGATTATTTTAATTAGTGTTTAAGTGTTGCTGGTCACTTCTTTGTTTCTGCTGATTTGGTTTTGGAGTTGGTTTGGTACTTGTTTGAGTTTTATCCTTTTCTTTTCTTTTTTTTTTTTTTTAACAGTCTCAAATACATTGCTCTGGCTTACCTTAAACTTTCAATGCTGCCCATGTCCCAAGAAGGTGTTAGAGGAAGTGTTCACTACCATGCCCAGCTGCTCCTTACTTTGATCCTTTCTGTTTGAAACCATTCTTTTTCTTGCAGTAGGATTTTATAAAACCACCTTTGTTCTCTTTGGAAGGACTGGGTATCAGATTCAGACCGCAGTTTCGGTGTTTAATTTAGCAATATTATGACTCATTTAAAACAGTGGGTTTCTTTTTTTTAACTTTTGACTAATTTATATGCATAAAATACATTTTAGTAACTCAGCACTATAATCTCAATATATTTCCTAAACACACTTCAAACCAAGTTCTAAGAACATTTCATTGCATTACTGTTATTCTTTCCTTTTGAAGATAAAATTAATAGTTGGTTTGGATCTGTTGTAATTTGAGCATTTACAGACTTTTGGTTTAAAGTCATTCTTTGTCTTGTTTTTAAATTTTAAGGCATATCTTTATTTTTCCAGTTTTGAAGTTCCTGTTTTGGTTGGTAGCTGAGACTGCCTTTGTTTGTGGCTTTTCATATATAAGAAACATTTGACTACCCTGGACATACTTGTTTAAATCTTTTATTTTAGGAAGAAATTTATTATTATTTATTTGCTGTTTCACTAATGGTTTAAACATTTGAGTAAGTTAATCTATTTTCTTTTGATGGTTGTGTTTTTCCTTTGTAGACTGAGAAAAAAATGGCCCTGTTAGCTGAACAGATGCCCAGATGGTTCAACTCAATTAAATTGAGTAATTTCATTAAAGCTGCACAGATCACAAAACGCTCTACAAGACCAGGAAAAACATTGTCAAATGGCTTCTCGTCTCAGGCTCCGTTGTTCTCTGACAATTGCTTTCTCCTCTGGGGAATTAAGACTTACAAGACATCCTCCTTGTGGAATAGTTTCCAGACTGCCAACTCCAATAGGCCAGAGAACAGTTCTGAGCAAAACACTCTGCTCCCTTCAGTGAGTGAAAAGCCGGAGAGGATACCCAGCCTTGAATCCAAGCTGTTTCTTGAAGGTAATTCTGAACATTGAGAAAAGTCCCCTTTTCAGGGGTTGTTTTGATCATGCTACATTGAAGCATTAATCTAATTAATCTTAATAAAAAACCAGGAGTCAGATATCAGGGTAAAAACTTAGAAGATCAGAGAAGCAGCCACTAGTGCTTCCTACCTGTCTCTTTCAGTCCAGCCCCACAAATCACTTTCTCTCTCTACCTCCCTAGTGCTGTGATTAAAGGTGAAGCCACCACCGCCAGGCTAGCTCCACCCTCTGACCTCAGGGCAAGCTTTATTTGTCATAACACAAACAAAGTATCACACAACACTACATATTTAGACAATACTCGCCCATTTCATGTCCTATTTCATACCAGGCAGGAAAAGGAACAGTATCAGTTCTATTCATCTAGTTTTATTAAACTGTTATTTTAGTAAGTTCCCAGGTTAATTTGTGTTTTTTATAGCTAAATATGTAAAACATTTGCTTTTTAAATATTTGATTTTGTAGCTTCTCTTGAAAAGTGTCTTTTTGGCATGTCTTTTTGGCCATGGTGGTTTCAGACTTGCTATAATTCTCCTGTCTCAGCCTGCCCAGTGGAATGCTGAGATTACAGGTATTGGCCATCATTCTCAGCTTGCACTTCATAAACATCTAATTCTGAAATGATCTCAGTACTTAACCAATGAAAGACACAAACAAGAGAAGATATAATATTTATAGAAGTAGATTTTGGGTTGTTTTCTTTTTTAAGGTGAATTTTATTTTTAATTATGCATAGGTGTATGTGCGTGCACATGAGTATAGATGCCCATGAAGCCCACAAGATGGTATTGGAGTTATAAGATTGTGAGCTTTCTGATGTAGGGAATCCAAACTGCAAGAGCAGTATGTACTCTTGACCACTGAACCATTTCAGTAGCCCCTTTTTAGAATGTTCCATTTGTACATGACAGCTGACTGGCTTCTCTCTTTCCTTATGACTCGCTGCAAAGAATTGGATGACTTACCCTCGCTGTCTCCGATACAACCAATTTCAGAGGAGGAGGCTATTCAGATTGTTGCACACCCTCTATTGCCCTTATCCTCCTTCACTCTTGGAGACTACATAGATCATTCCGAGACTCTGCAGCAGCTAGTACAGCTTGGTAAGTTTCTAACCTACCAGTCAGCCTGTGATGTGTTAGTTTGTTGACCCATGGTGAACTGTTTTCTGCATTGTTTTCCCCTGAGCTTCCTCCTGGAGCCTACTGCCCTCATCTGGATTGTTCCTTCAGCCTGTACCATAACTTTCTTAATATGCTGGCTAGTAGGTTATCCTTGAATTAAAGGCAGCTAGAGCTATTCATTGCACACTTTCCTTTGGTCCTGTCTGAAATGTAGCAACCTTGTTGAATCTGTTTTCCTTGAGTCTGGGTTGATTTCTTTATTTCTCAATAATGACCCCGAGGAGTTGAGAGGAATTGGATATTTAAGAGATTGAGGAATCAATGTTTCCACATATAGCCATACATAGTATCATGTTTTTAGCTTGTACTTTATCTTGGATCTCTTATTCTCTAGACACTCCAATTCCTGGTTGTTGTTGTTGTTTAATGGGTGTTGAGTATTGTCTTAGGGTTTCTATTGCTGTGAAGAGACACCATAACCACTGCAGTTCTTATACAGGAAGACATTTAATTAGGGTGGACTGGCAGCATAGCGGCATGTAGGCAGACATGGTGCTGGAGAGGAGCTGAGAGTTCTGCATGATTCTGCAGGCATCAGGAAGAGTCACACAAGGCCTGGCTTAAACATCAAACCTCAAAGTTCACCTCTAGCGACTCACTTCCTTCAACAAGGCCACCCTACTCCAACAAGGCCATACCTCCTAATAGTGCCACTCCCTATGAGTCAATGGGATCATTTTCATTCAAACAACCACAAGTATTCCTTACCCAAAATACAAAGAACTGAGAGTGTTTGAGATTTGAGGTTTTTTTCATATTTTTTGGAATAGCTGCATAGACTTTACCAGTTGATCATCCAAAATCCAAAACTTTCAGTGTTTCACATACTGGCATCTTCCATTAGAATTCTTATTTGTGGGCCTTTCCGTGTCTTATTTTGATAATTCTGTTTTCATATGTTGTGTTTGGGGGATATAGAAAATCTTGTTTCACCAAAGAAGCTCCCTTTTGTTTTTTCATTCACCATATCTTGGAGAGCTGTTTTGTTTATCAAAAAAGGGAAAAAAAAAATACTTGTGCCAATGCAGGAGACTCTTAGGGGTTGTCCTTGTGTCTTTCTTTTCTCCCTCCCTCCTTAACATCTTTTTAGAACCTTATGCTCCATATTCTATCTCTCTCAAGTTTGCTTATTCTGTAGTTACCCCTCTTTAGGACTCATTTGTCACTTACCTATCTTGATAATTCTATGTATGAGTTTGTGTGTGTGTGTGTGTGTGTGTGTGTGTACATGTGGCCAAAAGATAGTTTTTATTTTATTTTGATTGATTCCTTTTGTTTTGTTTTGTTTCGATTTAGGCTAGCTTCTTTCCTTAGTCTGGACTTGCAAATAGGCTGAACTGACTAGCCAATGAGCCTCAGGGATTTGTCTGTCTCCACTTACCCAGTGCTGGAATTATAAGTGCACAGCACCCTTGCCAGACTTTTTTTTTTTTTTTTTTAACATGGCTAACATGGCTTCTGGGGAGCAAACTCAAGTCCTTATGTTTATAAGGCAAGCACTATACCCACTGAGCCAAACTCATAGCCCCTAACTTGATAACTTCCTATTCAGCTATTTTGACCCTGAAAAATCTCTATGGTGTTAGTGTTTCTTCTAAATTGCTAATTGAAAGCACTGGTTAACTGCTTCAAATTTTTTTTATTTTATTTTTGTTTTTAATTAATTTATTGTGTACCAGATCTCATTATAGATGGGTGTGAGCCACCATGTGGTTGCTGGGAATTGAACTCAGGACCTCTGGAACAGCAGTCAGTTCTCTTAACCTCTGAGCCATCTCTCTAGCCCTGCTTCAAATCTTCGAAGCCTTCGAAGGTCTTCAAGTTCTCCCTGCTTTCCTCCCGCTCATCTTGTCAGCCTCTCCTCTTGCCTACATCACTCCTTTAGTTGACTGGCAGTTGGAGAACTTATCTCAGTTCAAATAGCTTCTGAAATGTGTTCTCTGGCCCTGTTATCTGAGTGACCCTTCTGAGTTCCACTTTGCCTGCTTTTATACCTGTACTAATGACGAAATATGGTGATGTTTCACTCCTGTTTAGGACCTAGTTAGCCAGATGTTACCCAAATATGTAGGTACCCAAGGAATCTATGTTCTCAAAAGTCTTCATGTGAGGCTAGGCGTGGAATCTCTTTGTGAAGCCAGAGGTAGGTGGATCTCTGAGATCAAGGCCAGCCTGGTCTACATAGTGAGTTCTAGGCTAGTCAGGATTACAAATAGCTATTTGAGAAGAACTGGAAGATGACGATGGAAGTAAAATGAGAAGTCCAAATTAGAAATACAAATAAAGCCTCTTTTATTAAATTCATAAATTACTGAATTGTTAAAAGAAATGCATTGCACAAATACACAATAGAATACTGGTATGTCAATAGCAGACAGTGACATAGCATCATTTCCAACAAGACTTGGAGCACTTGCATGCAAAGACATGTCTCAGTAGAAGCAGAGAAAGAGAAGAATGGTGATTTGGGATAGGGAGGGGGCTGTGGGGAGATGTTGGTGGGAGGGTACAAAGTTCCCATACTTAGTAAGTTCTGGAAATCTGTGATATACTAAGTATGTTTTGAATATCCACAGAAAGATGTAGATAGACGTAAAATATCTATTGAATTTCAGAATGTTCACAGCTTAAAAGATGTTCTGAAGTAAATTCAGAGATGACATCTGACACCTGCAGGAGAGTAAGTTCCCTTTTCTTCCAGAACAGCTTCCCTAGACTACAGCAGGTGCTCAGGGTGATGAAGGATCACCATGGTCCAGACCTACAAATAATTTGCAGTATACTTAGAGCTTTCAGATATGTTTCAGTCATTCTTTTTGTATATGCTAATAAGCTCAGTAGCATGTCTTAGAAGTAACTGTAAATGGCAGTAACTTGGAGGATCCATTGTTGCTTGTCAGTGTTTTTAGTGATAAAGCTGTGGTTCTCTTCTGTTTGTTTTCCTCCTTTTTCTGCTTGTTCAAAATCCTAGGAGGCCAGTCCTGTGCACAGGGCTCCTATGCCAGCTGACTTCTAGGCAACTACTGCCAGAGCAACATAAAGGCCAGAAGGGCCAGGTCAGGTCAGGTCACTTTCCTTGTTCTCATTCTTCTTCAGGTCCTTTAACTGTTCGTCCCATGGCAACAGCTTCTGTCTTACAACACTTCACTAATAGCTTACAGTTCCCTCTGTGCTCTGGAAAAGGCTTGGCCTCCTTATCTTGCTGCTAGATAGACATTGTGTGTCCACTTACTCTGCTCATGCCACTGTATTATATTTCTTTGTATTTGAGCTCTGTAGGATAATGTTTCCATTATCTGACTGATGACTAAATATATGTAACAGTAAGAGATGCAATGTGAGAATCTTTTAGAGCATGTATTGCTCATTTTCATCCCAGTGCTTAGCAGAAGTGTCTGGTCCACAGTAGGCAGTGACCAGCTTTTCATTTTAGTAGAATTCTGAGTGAGCTGAGGACTTGAGCTCTTCTGATGGGATTCTGCGCTCCCACTACTACTAAAAGCAGGTTTCCATTTCCTCTCAGGCAGGGTGTGACAACTCAAACTGCGCAAGGCCCTCCAACATGTGTAAAATCACTTGGAGTTCAAGTCTTTTAGGTTACTTTTAAAGCTTTGTTTCCCCATATATCACAGATTTTTGAAACTGGCTTCTATCTCCTTTTTTTATTCATTCATTGATTAGACTTGATTTTGTGTGATTTTTAAGGTACAAAAGAATTATATGTAGTTGATAGAAGTTCAGCTATTTCAAGAGGTACCCTTGCTCCCAAGAATAACCACTATTACCAGTTTATTGGGTAACTTTCCAAACCTTTCTCTTACAAAGTAAGTGGAAAGCTATCCATGGGCTTTTTTGTTTTTCCATAATTAATATCTGCTTACGTTCTTTGTTTTCTGTGTGTAGAACTAGCATATATTTAGATTACCAATCAATCTGGATATAAGACACAGAAACATTTTAGTGTAACTAGTGATCCCATTGTACTTTAATGACTAGTATTATCTTTCTTATTGAATTAAAATGCCATCACTAGTGTGTGATAAATTGCTTATGTTCATTCTGGTCTGCTTCTGCTCCGTGTTCGGTGTGTGGTGTGGGTGGGTGTGCACATACTCATACCAAGAAATTTAGATTTGGAATTACATTTGTTTCTAAATTTGGTGAGTGAATATGATGATATTTTTTGATTGTGGATACTATTAGGGGACAATGTTATTTCATTGCTTTTGTATGAAGGTGTCTCAAATCATTTTAGGAAATGGGTTTTGTTTTGTCATATTAAGGATTGACCTTGTGGTCTTATGTATACTAAGCAAGCACTAAACCACTGAACTATCTCTCTAGCCTTTGTAGATTTTATTTTATTTTTGTACTTTAAAGTATTCTCTTCAAGTTTCACCATTGACCATGAACTCACTGTGTAACCCAAACAGGCCTCAAACTTATGATTCTCCTGACTCAGCCTCCCAAGAAGCTGAGTGATTTAGTGACTTTCTCTTTGGAGAAAATTTACCTCTATGTTGACCTTTGACATAAACACTATAATTAATTTTAATCTATTTCTACAACCAGTTTCATTTAAAACTACTTTAAGTTTCCATTTGTCATTTCTCCCTTAAATAGATTATTCATCAGTAATTTTTCCTGTATGAAATTAATGACTGAATAAGAAATTGACTTTAAACCAATCCTTTCCATTTGTTACAGGAGTGGATTTGTCAAAGATAGAAAGACATCTTGATGTAGCCAACTTCCTTCTAAGACTGGATTTTGAAAAAGACATTAAGCAAATACTCCTATTTCTTAAAGATTTGGGTTTAGAAGATAGCCACCTGGGACCATTCCTGACAAAAAATTATGCTATTTTCTCTGAAAATCTTGAAAATCTTAAGACAAGGTAAAGTTTGAAATGATTTCCACATAACCTAGGAAGTGCTTGTGGAAGAATTATTCATGTATGTGTGAGAAATTTTCTAGTCTGCTATTCAAGGACCTATTTATTGAGTGACTATGAGTGGTTCTTTTAGTTATGCACTTTGAATGCAAATAGAGTAAAATAGTTGTTTTGTCAACTGTCAGTTGTTTTTAACGTATTAATGAATTAGTATTGAAATATTTCTCTTCAGAACCTGGAAATGTTTCTCTAAAGTCTCTATTAACAAATAATAAATTATCTAAGTACACTTACAAGTTCATAGATTGTTGCTGTTGTGATTCTTTACTTTTTCTTGTTTGGAGACATGGTCTCATTATGTACTCAGACCAGAATGAACTCATAACCCTCCTACTTTGGCCTTCTAAGTACTGAAACTATAGATGTGTACTGTCATACCTAGCATTTCTAATTTTTGATAGCAAATATTTAGTATTCTTTGAGCAATTTGTTTATAATATACTTTTCCGTAAGTTGAAAGGTTATTCCCTTTATCATAGTTATGGCTCTCTAAATAAGGGAACTGGTAGCCGTTTAATATACATTTATTAGAATGGATTACAGGCTGTGGCTCACTAGTTTAACAATGACTGTCTCATGACCAAAAGCCTGGAAATGAACTATCAGTCTCTGCCTACAAATTGAGGTGCCAGTGTGGCCTGAAACGTTTGGGGCTAGTTCCCACCACTCACTTCAGGTCCAAATGCTTATATGCCCATTTGGGGTCAGGAGAAAAGTAGCTGAGACCATGCCTGTGGCTCAGCGCTCCCCACCTGGGCAGTCGGCAGGGTCGGGTCTGCTAGGAGTGCGTAGGCAAGAGAGCATGGTGGATTCCCACCACCATACACAGATATTTCCAGGCCGCAAAGTACACTGCCTGGCAGAATTAGTTGTCACTCAGATAAAAAGTTTTTATGTGCTTCATGCTTCTCAGAGTTAAGCTGGTGAACGTAGCTCCTACCCGGTGGTAATGGTACCTCCATATTGAAAGGCAGAGAGAGGCAGAGCCGGCATCTAGAGCTGCTGCAACCAAGCTGCTTACCATTTTAAAAGTGTTCCTGGTCAGAAAAGGATTACAGATATGCAATAAAGACAAATTCAGATGGGAAAGACATCTAAATGGGTCACAATGTTGAATAAATGTACATAGACTTGAGAGAGAAGAAGAATATAAAAAAATAAAGTCTTTAAAAAGATAGAATATAGGGGCTGGAGAGATGGCTCAGAGGTTAAGAGCATTGCCTGCTCTTCCAAAGGTCCTGAGTTCAACTCCCAGCAACCACATGGTGGCTCACAAGCATCTGTAATGTGGTCTGGTGCCCTCTTCTGGCCTGCAGAAATACACACAGACAGAATATTGTATACATAATAAATAAATATTAAAAAAAAAAGATAGAATATAGGCAGTCATAGATTAAAAGAGTAAAGGTAATAAAATCAATATTAAACTTGTAGAAAAAGTAATAGAGTAAAGAAAACTAAGCCATATAAAGATGAAATATACACAGAGAACCTGGATTATGTGTATTATTGTGTTTTCTTTAAATTTTTGGCTGTGAATGAGCTAAGTACAGAGACACATTTCATTGTACAGGCTGCTAAGCTAAACCAAATATATTAAAAGTATCTTGACTTGAAAATTTGAGTCTAAGGATATATTGTTTTGGAAAAGAGATTCTTCTTTTGTCTCCACAGAGGATGAGAACCTGTGGATTTCTTCCAGACTAATGTGATTTGATGGATCAAGACCCTCTGAAAGATCTCCGTAATCCACCCCACTAATAAAATACTTTACCCAACAAAAAGCAGGAAGCATTTGGAGAGAACTACACCCAAATTCCCAAATATTGTTTATAAATGTTTATTTACATTTAAAGGAGGATATGCTATAGAGATAAATACAGTGCATTGGTATGGATCTTGGTCTATTGATACAAATTTAAGGTGTATATATATATATATATATATATATATATATATATATATATATATGCTCATTATTAAGGTATTGTGTTTGTGCAGCTCATTTAAAAATGTGACGTATAATTAAGAAATACAGGTTAATAGTCATCTATAATAGTCAGACTTTTAGTCATGTCAGTTAGGTTTTCTTGATATATAGAAATATATTTCAGTTAGATAGATAATCTTACAGTCTTTCAAAGACCTAAAGAATATGACATTTTAAATGTTTTAAGAACTTATGACTTTTTATGACAATTGGACACATCTGCTCCTGGTAGCATCGAAAAGGCTTCTTATGGAGCTGGCTAGCCATTTGAGCAAGAAAATGCTCTTGTCTGGACTACTTAATGGTGTGCTGTATGAACTAGACATGCAAAAATAGAGGAAAACGTAGGTGGAGTCAGTGAGAAACCATTAGCCACCAGAGGAGACAGACACTGGTACTGGTAATCATGAGCCTCATGGTAAAATATAAAATAATAGAAATCAGTTAATTTAAGATGTAAGAACTAGATAGAAATTTGCTTAAGCTATTGACCAAACAGTATTGTAAATAATATAGTTGCTGTTTGATTATTTGGGGTCTGGACAGCCTGGAAACGAATGAGCAGTCCTACACCACATGGTGGCTCAATCATCTGTAATGAGACCTGGTGCCCTCTTCTGGCATGCAGGCATATATGGAGGCAGAACACTGTGTATATAATAAATAAATCTTTTAAAAAAAGAAGAAAAAGAAAAATCCCTCATAGGTATACCCAGCAACTTGGGGTTAGTTGATTCCAGGTATAGTCAGGTTAACAGCCAAGATTAGTTGATGACCATTAGAGCATTTATAAACAGTTTTGCCCTTCATCATCAGTCAGAGAGTTATTAATCTGTGAAAACATTTACTGTAAGTTGTTGATGTATTACACATTAATATACATAATAGACATAATACTACTCAGAACATGGCCCTGTTCTTAAGTTTACTCTGACCTCACCATGGTGTGTTCTCAGACACATCTAGTAGATATACTATTGTTTGCCTTATTACCCAAATCACAACTATCATTCATAACTTTTGGCATTTACCTCAGTGAAATGCCAAGACCCCTCAGTTCAACCTCAGCCATCTCTCATATCAGTTGGACATTTCTCTCAGTCTCTGTCTAGGGTAATTTTCCTCTTCCTGCCAAGATCACACTTGTCTCATCTGGCTGCCCAGTAACAATCCCTGTAAGTCAGTGGTTTTCACCTTCCTAATACATTGACCATTTAGTGCAGTTACTCGTGCTGTGGTCATCCCAACCATAAAATTATTTTCGTTGCTATTGTAGGAAATGTTTATCATGTATATGTTTTTTATTATTATTTCTCCAGAGTAGCTTATCTACAATCAAAACATTTCAGTAAGACAGATATTGCGCGGATGGTCAGAAATGCACCATTTCTGTTGAGCTTCTCCGTGGAAAGACTGGATAACAGACTAGGGTTTTTTCAGAAAGAGCTTGAACTGAGTGTGAAAAAGGTAAATAAATAAATAAATGGATAGATGGATGGATAGATAGATAGATAGATGTGTAAGGAAATGTATTTTTTCTTTAGTAACCTTTAAATGTCATGTTTCTAAGTGTCTGACCTACACAGATCCTATAAATACATTATACTTTCTGTACAAAAATGTGTTAGCCTAATAGATTAAAAAGGAGGCTCCATCACTTTATAGTATACCATCAATAGCTTCTTAAATTCTGATTCCATGTTAGATTTCTTATCAAATAATGTTAGGTTGATACATATTTCCAAGCTTTCTGTCATTTCTTTGATTGGGTCATATTTAAAATTTTAGCTTGGCATTCCTTATAATGTCTTAGTTTTCCAAACTAGTTAAATATACATGTATAATGACGATAATTACTATGTTTTAACTGTAGACTAGAGATCTGGTTGTTCGTCTTCCAAGGCTACTAACAGGAAGTCTGGAGCCTGTGAAGGAAAATATGAAGGTAACATATCTTCAAGCTATGAGAAGCTAATTTCTTTACATTTCTGGTTTGTTTTGTTTTGTTTTTTATTTTTTTATTGATATTTATTGAACTCTACATTTTTCTCTGCTTCCCTCCCTGCCTCTCCTTTTCCCCTTTAATCCTCCCCCAAGGTCCCCGTGTTTCCAATTTACTCAGGAGATCTTGTCTTTTTCTACTTCCCATATAGATTAGATCTATGGAGTCTCTCTTAGTGTCTGCACTGTTGTCGAGTCCTCTGGGATTGTGGTTTGTAGGCTGGCTTTCACCCGCACTGAGGCTTTTTCAGATTGGGTCACCGTCTCACTGTTGTTCCCCAAAGTCAAGCCTACAGTGTACCTCGGCTTCAGATAGCATGTTATCTCTCAAGATTGCAGAGAATCTCCACATACCAGAGTGCAAATGGACAGCGTGAGATTCCTGTCCACCACTGGCCCAGGAACCACTGTCTCACGGAAACCTGTAGTGGGTTTTGAAGGTTGTGTAGGCTGTAGGTGTGTCTTGAGGGTAGGAGTCGGCCTGTCTTGGTAGTTGTTCGTTTCCTCTCAGTCTCTTTGCAGTCAAGTCTGCTTTTTCTTATAATGACTCTTCTCTATAACCTCACACGGGGGCTTCTAGTCCAGTACCTTCTCTGGAAACCCAACACTAATGGCGTGTGCCAGTCTATATGGGCCTCTTTCTTTATGTGTTATTCTATCTCATGTTTCTTTTTCTGTGGACCTCATGACCATCAATGTAGAGGAGCTTTTGCTTGGGTAAGGGGTTTGAAATTGTGAGCTATAATCCCGTAAGGGGCAGTGTTATAAATGCCCCCAAATTTTAAAAGGTCGTTATTTTAACTTTAAAAGAATCATTTTCCACTACAGCATAGTACCAAAAGACTATTCTTCTCATAACTCCGAGAATTTACTTTTTTGTAGGTTTATCGCCTTGAACTTGGTTTTAAACATAATGAAATTCAACATATGGTCACCAGAGTCCCAAAGATGCTAACTGCAAACAAAAGGAAACTTATGGAAACTTTTGATTATGTACACAACGTGATGAATATTCCCCACCACATCATTGTCAAGTTCCCTCAGGTAACATATCTCCCAATTCTCTCAGACAGCTGCCCTTGTTCTGCACTCAGGCTTCAGGTGTGGTGCTGTGTATTTGTAGGAAGTTTACAGCTGCTGGGCTCCCAAGAAGACTCGATTTGTCTCTTCCCTTGTAACTTTTACCTACTTTTCCCTTTGCCTGTTGGAATCAGGAGAAAACTCAAGCATAGTCTCTTAGACTTTTCTCCATTAAATTTAAAAAATATTGTTTTATTTGTTCATGATATAGAGATGTGAAAAGATATATAACCTTAATAACTCTCAGAACTAGATTGTATTTAGTCCACTTCCTTCACATAGAGGGATGTTTATTTGCCCATCTGAATAGCCCTTAATATAGGATGATGCTGGCACATTATAAAAAAGTATAGGAGGCCTAGAATTGTTTGACTCCAGCTTATGGAATAATTATAAGTAATCTATGAAAAAGCAGTGATAGTTTCTTGTCTCCTGGGTCAATAGATTATTGAGAGTGGGTTATATGGAAACCTGACCTTGTCCTACCCAGTGGGTGTAACTATCTTTCTTATTAGACTTTCCTTGGGGCCACCAACTCCCTGATAATGACAGAGACTTATTATTAATCATGAAAGCTTGGCCTTTAGTAGTTTAGGCTTCTTCCCAATTAGCTCTTATAACTTAAATTAACCTATTTTTATTAATCTATGTTCTGCCACATGGCTTTTACTTATCCCCCATTCTGTACACCCAACTTGTTCTGCATCCCACTGGCCTCTCATCTCTGCTTCTCTCTCTTCCCCAGTTCCCCTCTCTCCCCAGAAACCCCGCCTATTCTCTCCTGACTAGCTGTTGGGTATTCAGCTCTTTATTAAATGAATCAAAAGTTACCTTAGCTAGAAACATATCTTTACAGTGTACAAAAAGATCATCCCACAACAAGTGGGGTCCAGTCATTCATTATAGAATGAACCATCTGCCCTGGGCTAGAATGTGTGTGAGCACTAAGACTAAAGAACTCAATCATATGTGGCTTGTGTGAGAGGCAGAGGTTTAGAATAAGCTTACACAGCAGTAGAGGGCTCATGGGGCAATTAATTCAGTAAATAGGAGAGAGAAAACCATAGAAATAATGCCTATTGAGTTCATACTGCTTTGTGTGTATGGACTCTTTATAGTTACTCTTCCAGAAATCAACCCTATTCGACAAAAAAAAAGGAAAACAAAGGGACAGCGTGAGATTCCTGTCCACCACTGGCCCAGGAACCACTGTCTCACCGAAACCTGTAGTGGGTTTTGAAGGTTGTGTAGGCTGTAGGTGTGTCTTGAGGGTAGGAGTCTGCCTGTCTTGGTAGTTGTTCATTTCCTCTCAGTCTCTGCAGTCAAGTCTTTTTTTTTTTCTTAATGTGACTCTTCTCCATAACCTCACATGGGGGCTTTTATAAAGTCCAGCACCTTGTCTGCAAATCCAACACTGATGGCTTGTGCCAGCTCGTACAAGTCTCCTTTTTCTATGTGTTATTCTATCTCATGTTTCTTTTTCTGTGAACTTCATGACCATCAATGCAGACACAAAGGGATGTTTTATTCTAGAAGCATACCAATGTCACACCAAGTTAGCAGCATGTACTTTCTGTGGTCCCTGTTCTCAAGTTTTTCTTCGTGTCTCTCCTTGTGCACAATTAGCACTTTGTACACTGGGAAAGAAACCTAAAAGTATGTTCCCCATGGAGTGTCCCACAGCCAAGAGAAGTGCTTGAGACCACCCCTTCAGAAGCCCCAGGTCCTTATGCTGCAGACTGCCACTCCAGTGTGAGCCCTTCTCTTGTCCTCCCTTTACCTCTGCAGCAGCAGGCTTTAGGCACTTGGCTGTCTCATGATTCCTTTGTCAAATGGCTGTGCTTTCCTTAGTCCTTGGAGATTTTAACAGGAAAAGGCATGCTTTCCCTCTTCACCTCCCAAAGGAGCAGCCTCATTTTATTTTTATTTGGGGGCGGGGGGGTAACAGAATTTAAAGATCAAAGCAGAGACAATTCCCTTTTGCTGACAGAGTTCTTGCTCTCTAATGTTGGTTCTAAAAAACTTGTCAAAACAGATTTCTGGGCCTCATTCCCCAGTTACAGATGAGGTGATTTTGGGGTGAAGCCTGAGGATTTGCTCTTCTAATGCTCTCCTGGGTCTCACATCATCATGAGGGCTGCTCCCCACCCCCAAGACAGCGATTCCCTGTGTAGCCCTGACTGCCCTGGAACTTGCTCTATAGACCAGGCTTGCATGTCTGCGCTCCGTGCGCTGTTACCCAGTTACCGAGCTTCGGGCAAGGGGCAGGAGGTTAAAATACACAGACACAGACAGAGAGACAGAGACACGGGTCATCCTTGAATTCCCCAAGAATGCCCCCTTTATTGTGTTCAGGGGCAGATTATATAGAGATAGCCACGCCCCAGCCAAACCACTCTCCTGCCATCAGGAACGCCTGAAGGTCTCGCGCTCAGAGCAGCTGTAGGCACTCAGATCAGGGGATTACAAGAAATTCAGGATCTGGGGTCTCACTGCTCCCAACACAGGCTGGCCTAGAACTCAGAGATCTGCCTGCCTCTGCCTCCCAAATGCATGTACCACCATCGTCCAGCAAAGACTTTCTTTCATTATCATTCTGTGTTGGTTTTTAATCCCTCTTGAATCATAATTTACCTTCTTCATTTTTCTTAAAGATGCTCTTTTGCCCTATAGCCCAGGATTTCTGCCCAATAGCTCAGGCATACTTGGGAACTTAATGCATGACCTAGGTTGGTTCTAGACTTAACTACTCTTGCTTTAGCTTACCAAGTGCTGTGATTGCAGGTGGGCACCACTATGCTCAACTCCTAATTTCTTACCTAATAATACGTGTGTGCTGGGAATCAAACTCAGACCTCTCCTATGCTACACATTTATCTTTAAATCGATCTACCCCCTCAGCCTCTTTAACTATAATTCTGAGCAGAAACCATAGAACTTAAATCCTATAGCATTAATCATATTTATTGAACATACAGTCATTGTAACTAACTTAAGTAGGTAACCAAGAAAATTTGTTAGTATTTCAGCTTTTTATTGTAAATTTCTTTCTTTTCCAGGTATTTAATACAAGAATGTTTAAAATTAAAGAAAGACACTTGTTTCTTGTCTACTTGGGAAAAGCACAGTATGATCCAGCAAAACCTAACTATATCTCTTTGGACAAGATCGTATCTATTCCTGATGAAGTATTCTGCAAAGAGATTGCCAAAACTTCAGTAAATGATTTTGAGAAATTCTTAAAAACACTTTAGTTTTTGATGAAAACTCAAATATATTCTTGTAAAGTAAATGTATACATGAATAAATCAGTGTATTTTTAAAAATAAATGCCTCAGGTTTCAATATTGAAAACATTTTTTTCCATAATTCTAATTTTTGGTACTTGTTTGTTTTGGTTGGCTTTTTGTATTTATTATTTATTTTATTAGAAGAATTACATCACTTTCCAGTTCCCTTTCCTCCCTCCAGACTCTTTCAGGTACCCTTTCTTACCCCTCAATTTGATAGCTTCTTTGTACTACTGCTAAGTGCATGTATACATGTCTATATGTGCATGCACAGATATATAAGCACAGTCTTCTGAATCTTTGTTACTTTTGTGTATATGGTTTCAGGGCTCATCAGTCTGCATTGGCCAACTGCATTAGTCATTTTTCTATTGCTATAAAGAGACACCAGGACCAAGGCAACTCTTAAAAAACAAAGCATTTCATTAGGTGGTGGTTTACAGTTTTAGAGGTTAGTCCTTATCATCATGGCAGGGAGCATGACCGCACCCAGGCAGATATGGTGCTGGAGAAATAGCTGAGAGCTCTACATCCTGATCGATAGGCAGAGAGGAAGAGATTGAGCCTGGCATGGATCAAAGCCCACTCCTGGTGACATACTTCCTCAAAACATTCACACCTAAGCCTTCTCAAATAGTGCCACACCCTGGTAACCAATCATTCTTACTCAAACCACTACACCAATCAATACAGAGGCTAATCCCAGAGTCATTAGTTACCTATAATTATTTGTCTAGGGATGGGACCCCTCAAAAGTTTCCCCTTTTATGTTGGCATATCCATTGATATTGCCATTCATTCCAGTCATTTATGCTGCCATTTCTAGGAGAGATTGTTTTACAGCAGACTTCTTAGTGTACTGACTCTTACATTTTTCTTGCTCCTTTTCCTCTGTTTTCTCTGAGCCACAGGTGCAGGAGCTGTGATGTAGATGTATCCATTGAGGCTGATCTTTCCACAATCTGTTGATTCCTGCATTGTATCCAATTGTGGTTTTCTGTGATGGTCTCCATTTACTGTAAAGAGAGACTTTTTTGATGGTATTTATCTCTGGGTATAAGGATAAGATTTAGAATGTAGTTAAGTAGTTATGCTGGTCTAATAAAGTGGTGGTAGTAGATTCTGGATAAATATTTAGAATACAGTTAGAAATTATATTGGTTTGGGTAAATGGCAATAGTAGGTCTTCTAGGTTCTGTGACCTTTTCCACTACAGGTAGTAGCAGGTATGCACTCCTGACTATTGAGCAGGCCAAGTAGATAATTAAGTCTAAATAGAAAACTATTGGTTGCTCTCCAGGATATCCCCACTATTGCACAGTTGTGGATATCTTGCTAGGGCCATCATTTTTGTGGTAATAGGCTTTACAGCTGGGTAGGCCTATTGATTGCTTTTGATTCCTTGACAGACCTCAGCACCTTCCAATATGTTAAGAACCAGTCCATAGGGAGGCTTCCAGGTCAATTGCTACTACATTTTTCTAAGTCTTATGAAAAAAGCATGTGGTGTCTCTGGCAGTAGGCTCTTCTCGAGCTCTGGGAAGCAACCCAGGGCAACAGCAATGGCCTTTGTTTTATAGGTAGTCTAATGGCTCCTAACCAACAACTTGAAGGGAGGTTTTCCATGACTGGCACTAATTTTTTTTTGTAGTCTATGGCTCTCGAAAGCATTATCACCCCATGTATCATAACTCCACAAGCCCTCCCCTGAAATGGATTAATTAAAAATACTACAGATCCACAGTGGCTGCAGTGGGCCACGAGACCATGCTGCAGGTAACCGAAGTGCAGGCAGACAGATGGGCACGCCACGAGAAGGTGGCTGGTCCCAGGCAGACGGTGAGACAGACGGGTAGGCACGCCATGCAGAGTGAGGTTGGATATTCATTTAGAGGTTATGGAAGGGAAAGGGAGAAGGGAAGAAGAGCAGAGAGGCAGAGAGAGAAGGGGGAAGGGGAAGATGGAGAGAGGCAGAGAGGAAGAAGGAAAAGGAAGAAAGACTCCTCGGGCTGCAAGCAGGAAGGAAGATCTGCCTGCCTCGGCAGAAAGGGGAGGGTGTGGCTTGTCTCTTAAAGAGGCAGAACAGACCATTACATTCCCATCTCTTTTTTATATTAAAAAGGCAGGAGCTTAGGCATCACAGGTTAAAGGAATTGGGACAGCGGATTCTCAAGACTGCTTCCTGCTTATTTGTGGGTGTCATGTTTGGGGGAACCTGAGAAACCTAGAGTAGATGGTCTGTTCCTCTCCGGTGTTTGTGGTATGGAAATGTCTTGTGTCTCTTACAAATATTGGCAGAACAGAGGACAAAGTTAAGTTTAGGAAAAAACTTTTAGGACCAGGGAATTGAAGGGGCTGTATCTGACCTGTTTAAGGTGGATTCTTAAATTCAGTTCCCTGGAACTCACAAGAATTCTTTGGGTTTGTGAAAATAGAAGTTTTAGACATATACATTGTAGCACATTTATGTCAGAATGACGGTGACAGATATTTTGGTACAATGAAAAGTATTGTTTTTAAGACTATGGAAGGCAGCATGAGAGAGAAATTTGATAACTTGTATTTGTCCTTATACCTTTATAACTTGCAGGTCTTGTATTTGTATTTGACTGAAATTTGTTTGGTGAGACTGTCCTTTTAAACTGACAAAACCTCTTAGCTGTCAAACTGCATCAGAGATCTTTGAGAAGGATGAAAATTTACTTTATTGATTTAAAAACAATAGAGAACTTACACCTAGAGCTACTCCTCAGGGTTTTCCATGGTCACTGAAGGTTGTATTTGCCTTTTGCTGTTTAGCACAGGGCCTGCCAGGCTCCAGAAGATCCTATGGGCTAAGAAATCTGTAGGAAGACAAGCCTACCTTGACCTGAGCAGCTAGGCTGTCAATTCCAGTGATTCTGTCCACTGTCTGGTGATCTTCAGTTTAGATGAAAGGCAGTTTTGCCCAGTGGTCAACACTTAGCAGTTGAAGTGAATTGCAGATGGACATTCTATGCCACATGGAGTTTGCTTTCTTTATGTCAAAAGTAAACTGCTAGGCAAGAAAATGCCCTTGCCTCGACTGCTGACAGTATGCCGTCCTAATTGGACAAGAAGGATACAAAAGAAAGTGACTACCAAACATTGTCAAGACAAGGAGGGAGAGTGCTTCAGAATATCCTGCTTCACTGAAAATTCTATCAGATATGCTAGGCCTGTATGATGTGGGAGTCCCATCTGTGTGCTGTGATTACCATTAATGATTAAAGAAACTGCCTTGGCCTGTTGATAGGGCAGAACTTAGGTAGGCAGGGAAGATGGAACTGAATGCTGGGAGGAAGAAGGCAGAATCAGAGACTTCATGGAGCTGCCAGAGTCAGACATGCCAAATATTTGCTGGTAAGCCACTGCCATGTGGCGATATACAGATTAATAGAAATGGGTTAAATTAATATAAGAGGTAGCCAATAAGAAGCTAGAGCTAAAGGGTCAAGCAGTACTTTAAATATACAGTTTCTGTGTGATTATTTCGGTTCTGGGCAACCAGGACAAACAAGCTGTTCCCTTCCTCCAACACCTGTAGGCAGAAGATAGACCCCAGTGTTGCAGAGGAACTTCGGGTGACTGTCTAGGCAGCCAGCTGTTTCATCATTTCTCATATTTTTGGAACTTGCTTGCTCGTACTTCCTGCTTACTCAGTTAATATTATTTCCTTCTTGGGTCTTTGAAGGAGTTAAAGATTAGATAGTTATAGTTTACCCAGCAAAGAAAGCAAGTTATGCTAGAAAGCAAATTAGGTATAACACTTTGAACTCACCAAAATAGGATAGATATGGATTATTTTCTCTAAATTTGTCAAATGCAAATGGATAAGACCCGCTGAATCAATCAAAAGCCCAATGCCCAATCCCTGACACAGTGTGGGAACTGGAGCTAAAGGCTCCCAAGTGCACCTAGTTGGACGCCAAAATGAAGGGGCGTGGTCAAACTGCAGTTATGATTAACCAGACTAGCTTTAATATATAATATTCAGCTTTAATAAAGGAAAGAAAAGGGAACTTACAAAAGCCAAGGTTCCAGCGAGGAGCTCAGGAAAACAAAGAGAAGGTGGGCTGTTCACCCGCAAGATTTTATAAGTAAATATTAGCCTAAGGGGGACATGCCTTACAAACAAGGTGATTGGTTGGGCTTCCCCTTCATTCAGCTTAGACCTCTGGCATGCATACACTTGCACACATTCATGCACAGATATTGACACACAAGCACATACACATGGAGGCATACAAAGAATAGGTTAGTTGTGCTGCTGTAATGGATAATCCTAAAATTTTAAGTAATTTAAAACCATAACTGTCTGTTTCTTGAGCATATCTATCTTGAGATTATAAGTGGTTTAATGGAACAGACTGATGCATCCTATATGTCTTCATTATGACTGGGGTGTACCCAGTCTTCTAAAGGGAAAAGAAATGTTAAAGATTACTCTTTAAAATTTGCTTTTTTTGTGGAGATGGGGGAGGGCAGCAAAGGATCACATATATGTGTCTAAAATTTAAATAGTCAAAATAATGTTATCTCTATGCCAGGAGGAAAGAAAACAATTTTTAAAATATTAAGATTTATTGTAGTAATTTGCATGTATATGTGTGTGAATGTATGTTCATACATACAGAAGCCAGAAGAAGACATCAGATCTCCTAAAGCTAAGAGTTACAGATGGTGATGAGCTGCCTGACATTGGTGCTGGAGTCTAAACCCAGGTTCTCTGGCAGAGCAGCAAGTGTTTGTATCCACTAAACCATTTCCCCAACCCCCTAAAACATTTTAAGTCAAAATTAAAAAGATGAACAAACACCAAATCCTAGGCTTACTGCCTATAAAGTTGGATTTTTTTTAACTATATTGGATATCTGATACTTTAACATACCTTGACATATGGTCACTCTGATACTGAAACTTGTCAGGATGAAGAGTTTAATGAATATCCTTTGCAAAGCAATGTGCCAGTGTACATAAGTATTTTTTTCCTCTTTCAGACTTCATGTTGACCACTACATACACTCTTAGAACTGAGGGATATAAGGTATCAGAAACAGAAGGGAAGAAGGCAACATAACTTTAGAATTCATGACCGTTAAATAACACTTTGAATTCATAACGATACAGTTCTAGGCTGTCACAGGTTTCAACTTAAGACTGAAAGGCAGCAGGGTAAAGACAAAGTTGAGTCATGGTCAAACAACAGTAATATCACTTTCCCCATTTTCTGTCCTTATTTTATGTGTTAGATCTCACCTATTGGGGCTAAGACCTTGAAAGTACACAGTCTAGGTACTTGCTGTGCTAATGATATTACATACATATTCTAAAATATATCTTAGGCTTAATATATATATTTTTTTGTTTTAGGTGAGTGGGTGGTGATTGATCCAGAATGGAGTCAAATTCAGTATGTAGACAACTACAAACTAGAACTTGCAGTGATCCTCCTGCCTCAGCTTACTGAATTCTAGGATCATAGGCATGTGTTTCTACTCCTGTTTTAAAGTTAATGTTTTTAAAACTTATCTGACCTAACTTTCTACTAAAATGGTTTGATATGGATCATTAGGTGGAGAAGGTGAAGCCTAGAGGTTTAGTTTTCTGGGATTAGTTGCGCAGCATATGATCCTAGAAATAAAGAAGCCTGTATTTGAACATGGATTTCTCAATTCTAGAAAAAAAAAAGTGGACTCATCCCAGTTCATTGAATTCATTGTCTTTGGTTATGATCATTTATGTTGTCTAAATTTTCTGAGATTCAGCTCCTCTCTCCAATACTGAAATGTGTGAATACAGATACATTTCTGTACCTGAAGAGCCCAAATCTATGGATTCAGATTGGGGAGGGATATTTGTGTATTGAACATGTATGTACATTTTTCCTGTGTTATTTCCAAAATAATGCAGCGTGACAGCATTTTATATCCTGTTTTAAAGGTAATCTAAAGGTGATTTAAAGAATGCAGGAGATTTATGTGGATTGTATTAAAACACCGCACCATTTGACATAAGGAATTCCGGCATCAAAGGAGTCCTCCTTCCATACTGAGGACCTGTGTGCCTGAAAATCTTCTACCACATTACTATCATCTCTAAGCCATAACTCCATTAATATCGTAAAAGTACCTTCCTGTAACAAAACCTTGAATAACACCGTCTCCTAATATCTCAGTCACTGTTTTTCCCATTGTATCAAAGAAAAAAAAAAGTTTCTTAAACGGAAAGCGCAAAATCATCAGCCCAAAGTAGGGACTTCACTTAGTCACCTAACCCTTCCGCGGGCCGACAGAGCCGCGCCTGCTCGGCGAGCCACCCCGCCCCTTCCCGGCTCCTGCTTCTCTCCACTCACCGGAAAGTGTGCAGGACGCCTGCGCACGAGTCCTCCCCTCCCCTCCCCTTTCCCGTCCCCCCCCCCCCCCCTCAAGGTTTGCTGACGCCTGCGCGAGAGCCCCTGGTGTCCTCTAGGACTTACCCAGAAGGCAGCGCTTCGACCTTAGGTCGTCATGGCGGGCAGACCTGCTGGTAAGTGACTGGTCTTCCTTAGTGGATGTCGCGGGGCAATTTTCAGTCCTAGCATCTTGCTCCCTTTCTGCTCTAACAAAGTAGTCACTTTGAGGGTAAGGGACGTGGCGTCCCAGTTCAGCTGAGCTAGGCCCGGCCAGTCTGAGGTCTGGAACAGGACCTCCGCGGAAGGAGCCCTCCATGGCTGCACAGCGGGTCCGGCTCCTTCCCCTCGGACTTAGGTCAGCTTGGGGAGGTGAGGAGGTGGAGTGGAAGTCGGCCGCAGTGGACTGAGGGAGCCCTTGGAGACAGACACGGTCCTCTGCACTAGCTACGTAAATCCTACCTTTTTCATGCTGGTGACATTGATCGGAGCTAGTCCCCACGGACTTTTGTCCAAATTCGTGGGAGATTAGATAGGTTTATAGCTTCAGCGAGGTGTATCTGGAACGTGGGCTGCAGAGCTGGAACGACTTTTGTCTACTGTAGGCTTAGAACGAATTTGTCCTAGGATAGAATGCCAGAATATTTAACTCATTCACTCTTTGCCCTCTGGCGCTTTAAGTTGGAATAGCTCTTAAAAAAACAATACTGGTACCCTTCTCACAGTGCCTAGAAATTGTGAAGGTCACCCACTTGACAAAAATTTTAAGGAGTGGTACAAAATTTAAGGTATTCTCTGTCGGTGTTTGTGTTTAATACTAGAGACCCGATTTCAATATAGATCATATTGACTCCCTTCCATGAGCCTGCTTCCTTTTCTGCAACAGGCTTTTAACCTAGCTAATGTGGAAATGGTGAACAGAGTAGTTCCTGACACATTATAAGTGCTAAATTTAATCGTTATTATAATTACTGCTATGTTCACAGTTTAGCTCCTATGTGTTTGTTTTTAGATTTATTTTTAATTCTTTAAATTTTATGTTTGAATTTTTGAGCCAGTCTTGAATGCACTGTGTACTGAAGGATGACCTTGAACTTCTGATCCTTCTGCTTCCCTAAAAATGCTGGAATTGAAGGAATACAGCACCACACCCATTTTATGTCGTGCTGGTGCTGGAACCCAGGACTTTGTGGTACATGCTAGGCAGGCACTGTACCAACTGAGTGATTCGCCCTTAACTGTTTTAATTTTCCCTTAAAAACAATTTTATTTTAATTTCTGAGGTTGGAGGAAGCCATGTAGTAATCTAAACTAAGGTGTACACAGTCAGAAGGAGCTAATTGAGAACTTGTTTTTCTTCTTTGGTAAGAAACTAGCCCTAGCCACAATTTTAAAAGAAAGCTTGGACCATGAGAAGAGAACTCAGTTGATAAAATGCTTGCCTTGCAGTGCAAGCACATGCCTGAATTCAGTTTCCAGAACCCATGTTGTTTCTTTGGGTTTTTTAAAATATTTAATTATTTATTATGTATTCAATATTCTGTCTGTGTGTATGTCTTCAGGCCAGAAGGGGGCACCAGACCTCATTACAGATGGTTGTGAGCCACCATGTGGTTGCCGGGAATTGAACTCAGGACCTTTGGAAGGGCAGGCAATGCTCTTAACCACTGAGCCATCTCTCCAGCCCTGTTTATTTGTTTTTTAATAAAGCCCGAGTTCCAGACCAGCCAGTTACATGGTGAGACCTGCCTGTCATGCTTTTAATCTTAGTGCTGGAGAAGTGGAGACAGGTGGATCTCGGGCTCTGATTGGCTAATTATTTGGCAGATTCCAAGCCAGTGAAAGTTGCCATCTTGTCAGACACTGTCCTGCTTCCTTGACCTCTTTGAGGCTTCTTATTCGTCAGGCTCAGCCTTGTTCCCCAAAGAATTATGAGTTGTTTTTGCATGGGTTATTTTGCTTGCTAGGCTTGAACTCTAAGGCTGGGCTACATTTCCAGTCCTTACTTTAGTTTTTCTTTGTATACAAGATCTGGAATTTACAATCTTAAACTACCTCAGCTTCCTAAGTGCTGAAGTTACATACATGCTCTGTTACAATAAATTTTAACATGGAGTATTCCTCCTTATTTGTGTTCAGTTAGCTGTTTGGGAGGAGGAAAATGGGCTTTTTTACTAATCTATTGATATTTAAATGATTTATGTTATAAAAGTTTTTCCAGTAATTATATTTTTAAAATGATGGCCAAATGAGATTATGTAGAATAAAAGTTTTTGTGACTAGGAAAGACCTGCCACCTAACCTGAACTCTCATAGCTTCACCCCTTTAAAAAGAAAAATTTGTTTTTGCAACTACAAATAATAACAATGCTCCAGGTCTCTTTCCTGTCCCTTGTCCTTTCAGTTCTGATAGTAGCAGGTCAATGCAGAGGGCCTTTGAACTTTGAGAACCCAAAGTGTTAGGAAGTATTTCTGTGGATATTAGGCACCTTTAATTTTGAGCTCACGGTTTTCTCCCATGATGTCGTAAGTGAAATTATGCAAAGGGATATTCTTCCTTAGGTTTATAAGCGTATGCGAGTTCTTTGTTTATTGATGCCTTCATTTGTAAGTATAACAACTAACATTGTGGTAATTATAGTTGCAGCATCAAGCAAGTGGCTGGATGGTTTTCGAAAATGGTATTATAATGCTGCTGGATTCAACAAACTGGGTGAGTTTCTGTTTTCTGTGGTCCTCTTGCTGTTCCTGAATGCTGTGCTTTTTAAAAATTCTTATAGTTCTAAAAAGATGTTTTATTTTGTTTTTCTGTGTATCAAATTTAAAATTAAACTATTTTGAGTTTTTGATCTTTTGAAGAGAGGGCTAAGATTCTAGATGCTTTTTTTCTTTCACATCTTTATATGTTTTGTGAGCTTTCTTAGAGCTATCTAATTTGCTCTGATCTTCACTTTGTGGTCTAGAAGCTGAATGAAAGCATCAGCAGATCTTAGGGGTCTTTAGTATAATTTTAAGTTCTTTATGACTTTAAAGAAGAATTTATTATACCAGGTATGCTTGTGGAAGTCAGAGGAGGACTTCTAGGATACAGTTCTTTCCTTCCTCCATAGGGTCTAGGGATCAAACTTGCATCATTAGGCTTGTTCAATAAATACCTTCACCTGCTTAACCATCTCACTGGTCCTAGTTATTTAATATCTTCTTCATCTCAAATTAGAAGATATGTGGGCTACTTGTATTTTCAATGGCAAAATACACGTTTTAAATATTTTCTGAACTGGGTCATATGAAATAGGAATTTTATGATAGTGGTTTTAAAAGGCCCAGATATTCCTTCAAGAAATAACTCAGGTCTGAAATTCTTTTGGTTTCCATCTTATATAGTGATTTGGTGCTTTTTCAGTCAAGTCTTGAGTTTTTAATCATAAAGATATTTTGCTCTTTAGAAAAGAAAAATCCTTGGTTGAGGAGATGGTGATGACCTGAGTTCAGAACCCACATAAAAGTTGGAACAGGATGACTGGAGAGATGGCTTAGAAGTTAAGAGCACTAATTACTCTTCCAGAGGTCCTGAGTTCAAGTCCCAGCAACCACATGGGTATTGAACCATCCATAATGAGATCTGGTGCCCTCTTCTGGCCTGTAGGCAGACATGCAGTCAGAATACTGTATCTACAATTAAACATTTTTTAAAAAGTTGAAACAGTAGCACAAGCAGCTATAATCCCAATGTGCCACTCTGGGAAGTATGGAAGCAGAGACAAGAATCTCTAGAAGCTGGTAGGCTAGCTCTTGCAAGGTGGAGAGACAAGAACCAGCACCTTAAGTTTACTCTTTGACCTCTACATGTATGTGGAGGTACAGGTATGTGCATGCACACACATACATGAAAAAACTCCTACTAGGTATATGCCTATAATTTGCAATGGACAGACAGAAGCAAGAAGATGGTTATTTCAAGGCTAATATGAGACTGAGGTCAGAGAAACAAGTTATTCTCTGAGTTCAAGGCCAATCAGTACTACATAATGAGACTTTTTAAAAATCACTTTTTAAAAAAATCCAGATAGCTGTTTAATCTGCTTTTTCTGTTTCTATCACAGGTTTAATGCGAGATGATACACTACACGAGACTGAAGATGTGAAAGAAGCCATAAGAAGGCTTCCTGAGCATCTTTATAATGACAGAATGTTTCGAATTAAGAGAGCCCTGGACCTGAGCATGCGGCATCAGATCTTGCCTAAGGAGCAGTGGACAAAATATGAGGAGGTAGAGCAGGTTTGCTTTGTCTAACAGTGTTTATCACTCAGCATGCAGTCAGAAACAGGAGAAACACTCATTTGTTCAGTGCTTTAGTATGGAAAGCTTGGGCTAGAATCCAGGTATTTTTTTGTCTTGTGGCTTTTTTCCCCTCTACTTGAGTTCCTTCTCTAATGCAAAGAGTTTTAGTTATATCAAGACCCCTGAGTGATTTTCTAGTTCTTGGCATGGATATTGTTGAAACCTGGCAAACTTATAGGCATTGGTTTTTTTTCCCCCTGGTACTCCTCCTCCTAACTTCCTCACTGCGTGATCTTTGTGAGGTTTTACAGTTTAAAAAGCACATAGTTCCTAGAAGTTTCAGCTTATATTTTCTTATGCTATAAGCAAAAAAGTTAATCATAATGAGTTTGAGGTTTAAGACCATTATTTTTCTTCATTCTTTAGGACAAATTCTACCTTAAACCCTATCTGAAAGAAGTTATTCGGGAAAGAAAAGAGAAAGAAGAATGGGCAAAGAAGTGATCTTGTAGTTGAGATCTGTGGATCTGCCTGGTCTCAGCATATTTTTATGAAGTTGTTTCAACCTGAATCACAATTTAAGAATTATTTGCAGATGCCTCACTTTAAATAAATGTATATTGAAGCCATTCTTGGAATTTTCTAATTTAATTGAAAGTCTTGCTTTTGATAATTAATCATTTTTCTGACACAATTTTTTTTCAAACTTCTAAGATGTTTTAGTTGCTGCTTAGCTGCCTGAAGATGAGAAAGCCTGTTTTAATCATCTCTTCATTGGCTAGATAATCAACCAGGTTGCTAAAGAATATAACATTTTGTATAAGCTTAATAGTCAGCTTTAGACTCCCTGTGTGGGGTGGTGAGACACGGAAGTCACAGCAAGACCTGCGCTGAGCTGTGAGATGAGGGCAGAGGCAACCAGCACTGCACAGATGGGCCATAGCTTCTAAAGTGACCGATGGAAATAAGGGAAAGGTTTTCCAGGACTTGGGACACAGTCTTTCCTAACATTGTTCTCTAGATTTATTTTGCATCCTGCCATTTAGAAAAAGTATGCATCCCAAGCTGGGCTTATATAACTTATCTGTGTATGTACAGATTCACATGCTCCTCTCTTAATATGTGGATTAGAAAATTAACCTCCCCCCCCCAAAAAAAAACAGACATTAGGAAGGTAATAGGGAAAAAACACAAAGATAAATCATATTTCCTTTTAAATGTTTCTTTAAGTACTAGGTATTGAGCTAGACATAATATGTATGCCTTTAATCATAGCACTCAGGAGGCAGGACAACCTGTTCATTGTACATATTTGCAGGACACCCAGAGTCACACAGACCCTTTCTCAAAAACACTAAAAAGCAAAACAACAGAAAAACCAACTGTGTACTAAACAACAAAGTTTTCAGATCATAGGTTAATTTAAAAATACAAGTTAGTCACTGCTGCTGTGACTTGTGAGGATCTCTGGTAGAGGTGAGAGCTGGAACTGCTGTGGGCAGGGCAGGAGGAGGAATACCTTCAGGAGTTTCTGATGGAGATCAGCAGAGACCAGATGGAAGAGTGTCGGGGTCTGGTGTCAGCCCGGACCCTAAATTATTTCTCTTGACTAGACCCCAACATAAACTATCTCTCTTGACTGGAATGGAGGTGCAGGAATAAAGACACAACTCACATGGCTTTATCAGGAGAGATTCTCAGAGATCCCTCATGAAATCCTGAGTTCACATTCTGAAGAATTTCTCGCTTTAGTCTCCAAACAGACTTATATATAAAAACATAAACTGAGGGGGAAATTTCATTAGTATTCTGCTTCCTAGGTAACCAGGTGAATGGTTTTTAGTTACGTCTACATCTACCTGTGGTTGCTGTCACATAGGATGAGGTAGCACCTCTTTTCAGGCATCCTCCAAATTACAGAGAAGGAGCAAAGAAACAACCTGATCCTTTGTTAGGATGGCAACAGCCTGTCTGGAAGGTTATGTGATCACTTCAGGTGTAGCCTATGGCTTTAGAGCCTGGACACCATACCATATAGAAATGTGGGCCTACAGAAGAGTAGGGACAGAGCTTTCTATTACATTTAAAATTCAGAAAACAGCCGGGCGGTGGTGGCGCACGCCTTTAATCCCAGCACTCGGGAGGCAGAGGCAGGTGGATCTCTGTGAGTTCGAGACCAGCCTGGTCTACAAGAGCTAGCTCCAGGACAGGCTCTAAAGCTGCAGAGAAACCCTGTCTCGAAAAACCAAAAAAAAAAAAAAAAATTCAGAAAACAAACACAGGTACCTGCATATGCATTCCTTTGACAAAAAAAAAAAGTTCAAAAGACATTTAATGTTGTCCTTTACAAAATAATCCTAAAAGAGATTTAAAAACTAAATGTGCTCAACATGGAGACATACTTGTAATCAAAATCCCAGCACTTGGAAAACAGATGGCAGGCTTTTTAGTTCAAGATCATATGGGTTGTACAGTGAGACTGTTTGAAGAAACAGAAAGTATCTTAGAAGTTTTAAAATATTAGAAAGGTAGTTTATTGTTTACTAACAATAAAAAGCAGCCGGGCGGTGGAGGCGCACGCCTTTAATACCAGCACTCGGGAGGCAGAGGCAGGCGGATCTCTGTGAGTTCGAGGCCAGCCTGGTCTACAAGAGCTAGTTCCAGGACAGGCTCCAAAAAAGCTGCAGAGAAACCCTGTCTCGAAAAACCAAAAAAAAAAAAAAAAAAAAAAAAAGAACAATAAAAAGCAATAAATTAACAAAAAAACAAAAAGTTTTTTTTCCAGAAAAACTTCCCTCTGATTCTCAATTATATTTTGAAATTTGTCCTGAAAACTGTCGGTTTTCTAATGAGTTAGAGCCTTCCTAAAATATTTTGCTTGTGATAAAGTTGTTCTTTTTGGTTTTGGATTTTGTGGATTTTTTGTTGTTGTTTTGTTTTGTCTTACCTTGTTTGTTTGTTTTGTTTTGTTTTTTCGTTTTTTTCTTTTCTCGAGGCAGGGTTTCTCTGTGTAATAGCCCTGTCCTAGAACTCTGTAGACTAGGCTGGCCTCAAACTCAACAGAGATCTGCCTGCCTCTGCCTCCCGAGTGCTGGGAGTAAAGGCTTGCGCCACCACCGCCCAGCTAAAGCACAGAATTATTTGAGGAAATGCCAAGTCCCATCAAAACCTAATAGCCTGGGCATGAGGGGATCACTCCTGCTCCATCATTCCCATTGAATACCTGATCCTGAATAAAGTTTCTATAGATTGAGATGAGAAAAGGAGGGACTAGACTTTTGTAATGGCTTTGATGAGGATAGAACCCAGCTGGTTCCAGATTTTGCTGTTTAGACTAACAGTATTCTTGGACTTCAAACATGTCACATCCTACTTTGCACCATTTAAAATGTCTTTATTTGTTCAAAGTTTGAGATTAATCTTGTCTTTGAATATATGACCTTTCTAGATCTTTAAGATATATTTGTTACTGAGTTCTGATTTTTAAAAATTATTATTATATTTTACTAGACTCTGCAAGTCCATCTAAAACAGAGAACTGTCTTAGGTTCCCTTCTGATTCACCTGTCCAGTTGCCAAAATGTGGGAAGCAGAGTAAATCACACTAGGACCTCAGACCCCAGATGCTGATGTGGAACTACATTGCATACAAATACTTGATGATAGTTTTTGTGCATGATACCAAATGTTAAGATTCTGTGCTAACAATACTGATGACTTAAAATTCTTGAATCTTGAAATCTAAAGTGTACATTGCAGTGATCTCATATCTATGCAAGGACTCTCTGTAAGGCATTTGCTCTGAATTAATTCTAACCTACTAGTAGACTAAAAAGTAGGATAAAAACTCATCCAAAGTTCAAAATCCTATAGCCAAAATAATCCTTCCAAAGTCACAAACCTAGCGTTCTTTAAAAATAGAAGTATGCTGAATGGCCCTGCGGTGGTGGTGCATGCCTTTAATCCCAGCACTCGGGGGGGGGGGGGGGCAGAGGCAGGCAGATCTCTGAGTTCGAGGCCAGCCTGGTCTACAAGAGCTAGTTCCAGGACAGGCTCTAGAAACTACACGGAAACCCTGTCTCGAAAAACAAACAAACAAAAAAAAGTATGCTGAGTGGCTTTGAAAATGGAAATAGTGTTTGGAATTAAAAGATTAAGTGCCAGAGTTTTGCCTATGCTCAGGTTCAGGTCCTGAGACAGGGAAGGAGTGTTGGTGCAATGAAGACTCTGACCACAAGGTGGAATGCACAAAAGTGGCCCCTAATAGCTCAAGTGATCTTTATACTTTAACAGAGTTTTTTTTTCTTTTTTTTTTTTTTTTTTTTTTTTTTTTTTTTTTTTTTCGAGAAAGGGTTTCTCTGTGGCTTTGGAGCCTGTCCTGGAACTAGCTCTTGTAGCCCAGGCTGGTCTCGAACTCACAGAGATCCGCCTGCCTCTGCCTCCCGAGTGCTGGGATTAAAGGCGTGCGCCACTGCCGCCCGGCTTTTTTTTTCTTTTTTTTTTTTTTTTTGAGTTTTTTTTTTTCTATCATGCTTACATGAACAGTTTTGTTTCTTTTCTTTTTTTTAGCTTCTATTTTTGCCCTTTAAGAAATGTACCAGCTGGGCAGTGGTGGCACACACCTTTAATCCCAGCATTTACAAGGAAGAGGCAGGTGGATCTCTATGAGTTTGAGGACACCCTGGTCTACAGAACAAGTTCCAGGACAGGCTCCAAAGCTACACAGAGGAACCCTGTCTCAAAAAAAAAAAAAAAAAAAAAAAAAAAAAAAAAAAGGAAAAGAAAAAATAAATACATCATAAAAGTCCCTGCTGTTACCCTTTATGTTTTCCCAGACATACTTTCCCACCTGCATAACCTCATTTTAGACATAGAGTTCAGCATTTTTGCAGGCTTAACTAAATCAGCTGGCCGCTACATGAGGTTACACAGTGAAAAAATAATAAACATAGGTGCATTGCTTTAAGGACAACAATATTCAAACCCATACAATTTTTTCATCTCTGTCAGATATGCTTTTATTCAGTTCCTGGGTCAATAAGAGGATCCCATGTCTCAATCTCTCTATGAAGGGCAGATTTGATGAGGCACTCTTTTCCCACCCCACCAGTATAAAGTGATAGGATCATACAAGATCCTGTCACTGATCCTATATGCTTAGTATCCAGGAAACTTACTCTGAACAGTTGGCACTATGTGTATTCCTGAGGCGTTTTCCCTTTTCTGTGTATGCATCGCCTTACTTAACTCTTTCCCAGAAAGAGACATGGTTAATGTTCCAAGTGTTTTCTCATATGTACACATCCTGCCAGTACTGGTCTATGAATCTCTTTCTCCACAAGGTGGTGTTATCTACCTTTTCCTTAGAACAATTAAGTTTATAGAGTCTGAAAAATTCCAAGGATTAGGAGTTGCAGTGAGTAATTCCAGATAAGAAATTTAAGAAACATCAGCCACCCACTGAATCTTAGGGGGAAATTTAGAAAGTAAAATTAAAAACAACAACATAATGAGAGGTTAAAAAGCACGCAAGGTGCAAGAATTCAGCAAAGTTCTGTGCTGTCCTGTCCTGTGGTACACTAGTGAGAATCTATCTCCCAGGGCCCTGCACCAAGGAGACCCATTGGACAGACAGACAATCATATACTGAGCCAAGATTAGACTAGAAGGACAGTAAAGTTGCTGTGCATTTTGAAACTGTCCATGGCCCAACCATCTGGCTCATTTACTGTGTGGGTTTCTGTGTCCTTTTGGACACTCGATTAGGCATTCATGCCGAGGTGAGCCAATGTCCAGTCCAGACAGACTATCTCAACACAGACCCCCAAATCCAATTAGCAGAATAGGCAGGTTGTCTGGTTTGGCTCCAACTGGTGCAGCTTGATTTCTCAATGTCAACCCAAAAAAGAGGAGGGCTGCAAAGTTCCTGCCTTAAGTCAGAAACATTTCAAAACCTGAAATAAATCTCTTACACCAAGGATTTGGAGCCAAACTTCACAGTGTGGTGTGGCCCTCTGCATTCATATGCCTTTAGTCTGCCATGCAATGGCCTCTCTTCTCCAGCACTAAACTCTGTCTCTTATATGTCAGATCTTACTAGTATTCTTTCTTGGTAACTTCTGCAGGAACCTGAGATGGTAAAAGATTCTGTGATAAGGCCCTGAAGGGGGCATTGCCCACAAATTAGATGCACTTGAATGGAGAGATTTCTATATGGTTGCCCTATCTCATTGACCTAATTCTTAAAGCTGCTTCCAGCGCCATTTTTTTTTTTTTTTTGGAAGAAAAGCTGAGATTGGCAGAAGTCCTTCCCGAGCAGCAGGACTCTGTGAAATGAGCTGAAGAGAGACCTGTCCATCTCTTCTGTTCATGTCATTTACTCAATTAGTGATGATAGAGTGCCCCCAGGACACACCACACCAAATGTTGATGTGACAACCTTTAACATCAGTTCCACTGCCAAGTTTAGCAAATTAACCAGATTTAACTAAGCACAATTGTGACAGTTTCTAATTACTGGAATGGGGGCTTTTAAAAAAGAAAGAAAGAAAGAAAGAAAGAAAGAAAGAAAGAAAGAAAGAAAGAAAGAAAGAAAGAAAGAAAGAAAAAAAAAAGAGAAAGAAAGAAAGAAAGAGAAAAGAAAAAGAAAAAAAACTATCTCTTTCTATAAAAGAAATTCCCTTCTGCTGCTTCACTGTGGTCCATTTCTCATTGTGTAAGTGCTGTCAGCTCGTGTTATGTGCTTCTCTGCCCTAGTACCTGTCCTCCTCCTACTCCTCAGTGTACCATTCCCCAGGACCTTGACTCGACTTCTACTCACATGATAACAAGCCCATCTGCTACCTTTGCCAAACGCTAGCCTTCCTTTGCAGCAGCTCTCCACATGTGTGCGGGCACTGCAGCTGTGTATCCATTCCCTTTGCCATGGAGGAGAAATCTGTTTTCAGCCTTCTGCCTTTCCAATACGTACTAATCCTCCCAGCTGTATCTAAGTGCCTTACCCTTTAAGGATTTGGATGGAAGAACATGGGTAAGGCAACAAAAGTCATCACGTTAGATGTACACCAGCCATGAGGTTCCCCCTGGCCTGGAAATAACCAGAAGCTGCAGTGTGTGTAAGGCTTGCTGGAGTACTAAATACATACACCAAAGATAAAGTAGTTAGCAACTGATGTTTCAAAAATAATCTCTGTATATAACAAATCATAAGGACCAAGGTGGTGGAAAATTCCAGAATCCACTGGAAACACCCTTAGGAACTGATTCATCTTTTTTTTTTCTTTTCTTTTTTTTTTTTTTTTTTTTTCTGATTCATCTTAAAGACAGACCAGGACAACTCTTGAGAAAGCCCATGGTTCCTATCAGTGGTAGGTAAAGCAGATTCCATTTTGTCTCTGTAATCTGCTTGTGAGTTTGCCTGAGGTAAAATATTGAAACTGTCTAGAGCAGTTCCTCACCTGTGAATTAGTATCATAATGACATTTTAATCACTGTGTTCTGTGAGGGCTGTCAACACCTAAGATAGTGGCAGTGTTCTGCCTAGCACACCAGGAACCCAAACTGAATACAAGGGTCAAAACTGCAAGATGACGATCCACATACCCACACAGAACATCCCCACTTCAAAGGCTGCAATGTTTCCTCAGTACATAAGTTTCCAAAGTTGCTACTTAAATGACCACTGTCCAGCCGGTAGGAAGAGAGAGAGACAGAGCACATGACAAGCACATTTAAAGAAATAACTGTGGGATTGCACCTATCATGTCTACAGCTGAACATACATACTGTACAGATAGCCAGAAATGCCAAACAGAGCTGGAAAACAGAGCAGAAAATGCTCTATATATTCTGCTACTAAATACAAAAGGATGGACAGATGTGGAAGGATCTGTCCATAATGACAGTAGGCACCATAACTAAGTGACTACCAATGTGAAAGTCTCCTTCACAAGGACTGTTGGTGACACTGATTGATAGTGGAAATTTCCACCTCTGTAGAGGAAAGTGACCAACACATATTTTGTTACAAAAAATTGCTATAATTATGAAGCCAGCACCTTCTGCTTTCTATTTCTATAAAATTGCTATGACCTCAGAATTGTGCAACAACAGTATAATAGTTTATTAAATTGTACCCTGCTCAGTTTACATGTTATACTGAGTTCTTGAAATTTCTCAGTGAAATATATTAATGTCTTCACACTTAAAAGGGGGAAGCAATAGGGATGTTATTTTGCTTTCAGTATGAAGGGTTTCCCACAGACTTGAGTACTTGGACTTCTGAAACATTGCAAAAATGTCTGGTGAGGCTGTGGTATCTTTGGGACTTGGTAATCGTAGGCCACTGTGGACTGGTCTTGAAGGTCATATCTATTTCTGATTATGAATCAGCTTTCTCTTTCCTGATCCTCCAAGATGTGAGAAAACCATGCCTCAAGATTCCCCTATCATGCCTACTCTACCTCTGAAACTGAACCCAAACAAGTCTGCCCTGTCTTAAGTTGCTTACCCCCCCCCCCCACCTTTTGATAATTTTTCATTGCAAAGAGAAAAGGAGTTAGTACAGAGGGTACTGAGTCGGGGTTGACTTCATCATTCACATTTGTAAAGTTTCTATCCCTACAGCTGCATAACCAATAAATCCAACTATAGTTGAAAAAAAAACCTGAATCACTAAATATTGTTTTGGTTTGTAGGAAACTCTGTATGTTCTATGACCTAATTTTATAAATTTATAAGCAAAAGTCCTAAATCTTTCTTGTTTATTGTCTGTGCTATTTTCCTTTATTCTGATTAATTGAAAAAGTAATGTGTTTTTATATTTCGTATTTTAGGAATACTGTAGGAATAGTGTGTACATTTAAACACAGAGGAGTGCTGAGGTCGGTACCATTGTGTGGCACTCTAAGATGCTGCTACCTCCCTTCCTTCTTTAATGAAAGGAATTATCCGTATCTGAAGGCAGCCGTTTTCACTTCAAACGAAATGCCCTTAATTTCTAAAATGATAGGGAACATATTAATAAATTTGCTCCCTTACAAAAAGACAAGGATGCGAAGCTGTGCATTGGTGAGCTGAGAACTTATTTATGGCTCAGAACATTTGTTTACCTTGTGCTTCCTCAAGAGAAAGTGCTACACTCTATTTCCAGAACGTTCTGCTTAAGAGAGAGAAGTCTAAATAAATGCCCATAGTAACTCTACCTGCATCTAATTGCTAAAAGAGAGGAGTCACAAATGTGTGGCTCACAATGCAGGCTTTAATACCTTTGTTAGAGAAGTACCTGTACCTCTCACCAAAATCCATCTTTACTGACCCTCTGGGTCTTTGCCGGGGATGAAATCAACTGGGACTTTTGGAATGCTAGGTAATCAATTTAGTCTGATTAAATACAGTTCGCATCTTAAATTATGCAAAATACAAGGACCCTTGAGTCAAAGTTGAGGTGGAATGGAGACCTCAAGGCATTCTTGCTGTTAAGCCATGGAGAGCTGGGGAGACTGGGCAATGGGGATACGATACGAAGCTGAACTGCTTTGAATAATTCTCCCTGCTTGGAAGCAAATGATGATTCATGTTGCTAAACTGTAAAGAAGAAAAATAGTTTAATGATTTAGATTACAGACATCAGTATTAAAAATAAAACCTGAAATGTAAAGCCCTTTCAGTCGATAACAGGACAGTTTTGTAAACCACTTAAGGCTGTGATAAAATCCTACTTGACTGGCCCACGAGCAGATGTGACAAGTTGAATTTATTTCTTCTCTTACCAGGAAGCTTTGCAGGAAACTCTTAACATATGGTGCTTTTCACTTCCATCTAGAGCTATAAATGTTATTGGAAAAGGACGTTCCCAAGAGCAGCAAGTTTCTGATATCTCTGCCAAATGGAGTCCAAATGATCCTTCTGTGGTTCTGAATTCCCCGAGTTCTTAGGCTTTGGCAACCCAGGGCCTCTGATCTAAACACAATTCACTAATTTAATTATTTTATTATAGATTTATGGAAGCTCTTTCAGACCAGTGATTTAGCATCTGTATTGTATCTACCTGTACAGGAAACAGCAGTTAGAATGGTATAAACATTTTGTTTCTAAATGTTCTTATTTGAAAACTTGGACACCACTTCACACAGAAACCAGGCACTGCAAACCTGGTTTCACCGCAAAATGTGAAATTGAGATAAGTCAAATTTGCAGAAACTTTTCTAATTTGGGGAGCTTTTCATGGTGTTTCTGTGTTGAATGTAGATATGGCATCCAACACTGTATGGTGAGGGGGGTGTTGAGTAATCATACAGAACAGAAATATTACTGGTAAAAGCTATTGAATATCTTATGTATAATTTAGTAGACATCACTGATGGCTAAATATGTAGGGTCGATCCTTGCTTAATGCCTCTTTGAAGCATTTATTCTTAATATAGCAAAAAGAAAAAATGGATGCTTTGACCATTAGAGATGAGCTGCTGCCTCAGGCAGTAGTTTTCCCTTCTATACTCATATAGTTTACTACTGAGTAGTAATGTCGAGCACGTGTGTATAAATCTAGAAACAAGTTATCACAATTACATAAACATCACAAGTTTTATATTATAGCAAAATCATTTTGAAATTTTAATTTAATAGCTATCATAGAAAAACAAAATAGCATTTGAGTATTTGAACCCAAAGTAATTCTTAACACTATAAAGAGAATAAAATCAAAATATGCCAAAAGCTTTATTTTTTTAGTTACATTAATTTTTTTAAAAAGTTTTTTGGTTTTATATTTTTATTTTTTGAAAAAAGGTAACAAACTATCTTTTTTTCATTATACATATGGATCCAAGTTCCTACTCCCCCATCTTCTCCCATTCCCTCCACTTATCCCCTACCCCACCCCCATCCACTCCTCAGAGAAGATAAGGCCCATTGCTTTGGGGAAGGTCCAAGGCCCTCCCTACTATATCTAGGCTGAGCAAGGTATCCATCCAAAGAGAATAGGTTTCCAAAAAGCCAGTACAAGCAGTAGGGATAAATCCTGGTGCCACTGCTTCAGACTGCCCCAGCCATGCAAATGTCAGCCACATTCAGAGGGACAGGTTAGGACCTATGCTTGTTCATTTCCTGTCTGGCTGGAGTTGGTGGGCTCCTATTAGCTCAGGTAAACTGTTTCAGTGGGTGTATCCATCATGGCCTTGACATCTTGAAATGTGCATGCAAATGGATGGATCTAGAAAGTACCATTCTGAGTGAGGTAACCAAGACCCAAAAAGATGAATATGGTATGTGCTCATTCATAAGTGAATACTAGCTATAAACAAAGGATATTGAGCCTATAGTTCATGAGCCTAGAGAAACTAAGTAACAAGGTGAACCCTAAGAAAAACATATATAGATCCACCTGGAAAGTCAAAATAGACAAGATCACTTGATAAAATTGGGAGCATAGGGATGGGGGGCAGAAGGGAGGGTGGAAGGGGAAGAGGAGAGAAGGGGATGGGGGAGGATAACTTGAGGAAATGGGATAGCTGAGATGGAGGAAGGACAGAGATGAGAGCAAGGAAAGAGATATCTTGATTTAGGGACCCATTATGGGGCTAGCAAGTAACCTGGCTCTAGAGAAATTCCCAGGAATTCACAAAAATGACCCAATTAAGACCCTAAGCAATAGAGGCTTTCCTGAATTGATGTTGCCTTGTAGTCAGACTGATGAATATCTTAAATCACCATAGAACCTTCATCCAGCAACTGATGGAAACAGAGGCAGAGACCCTGATCGGAGCACTGGACTGAGCTCCTAAAGTCTACTTGAAGAGTAGGAGGAGTGAGAATATGAGCAAAACTTTATATTTTAAAACATTTCATTACAAAGAAAAGTAACATAAACCAATCAGCAATACAAAACCCTTTAAAGGTAAGTTTTGAAATTCTTCTTTGGGTGAATTCTTAGCATGTAAGAACTCATAATGACCTACTGTCATTAGTAATGCTCGTTTAGAATCAACACCCCTACTATCTTAGGGTTACTATTGTTGTGATGAAACACCATGACCAAAAGCAACTTAGGGAGGAGAGGGTTTATCTGACTCATGGTTCTGTATAGCAGTTCACCATTAAGAGCAGTGAGGGCAGAAACTCAAGCAGGGCAGGAACCTGGAGGCAGGAGTTGATGCAGAGATTGGAGAGAGGTGCTACTTAATAGCTTGTTCCTTATAACCAACTCACTCTGCTTTCTTACAGATCCCAGGATCACCAAACGAGGGGCCACACACACAATGGGCTGGGACCTCACCCATGGATTGCTAATTAAGAAAATTCCTCCATACAATCTATGGAAGTAGTTTCTCAGTTGAGGTTCCCTTCTCTCTGATGACTCTAGCTAGTGTCCAGTTGACATAAAACTATTAAGGATATTTACTTAAATAGTGATATTAATTTCATTTCCTTTCAATGTAATATATCATCAAGTTCACTTTCCCCTTACGTTGTTGTAATTTTTTACATTGACTGTCAACTTGACAGGACCTAGAATTTGCCTTGTGGTCAAACCTCTAGGTATGTTCATGAGAAGGTTCATAGATTGACTTCTTTGTGGTATGAAGACCCACCCTGAATGTGGGTGACACCTTTTCCTGAGCCACCTGCCATTTATAATGCCCCCAAACATAAAATGGAGAATGTAAGCAAAAGGCCAGCTTTCCTCCCTCTCTGCTTCCTCACTAGGGATGTAATGCGAACAGTGACCTCCAGCTCCCGCTGCCACGTCTTCCTACCATGATGGACTGTGCATCTTCTTACAGCCTAGATAAAGCCTCCCTCCCTTAAGTGGCTTCTTGTCTAGTACCTTGTCATAGCAACAAGGAAATTAACTAACACAACTTTTTCTTAAAAATATTTATTATATATACAGTGTTCTGTCTGCATGTATGCCTACAGGCCAGAAGAGGGCGCCATATCTCATTACAGGTGGTAGTGAGTAACCATGTGGTTGCTGGGAATTGAACTCAGGACCTCTGGAAGAGCAGTCAGTGCTCTTAACCTCTGAGCCATCTCTCCAGCTCCTAACACAACTTTTAAATAGATTTGCTCAGCACAGAACTTACCAATAATCTTGAAGAATGTTACCTTTTCTATTTCTAATCACTTGTTGTAAGAGACTACTCTATATTCTAAACATTAAGATTGGTTTTAGAGAGACAACTCCCCTATGGCAATGCCAAATATTCAGCTTCTTGCATATGCTACAATACAGAAAAATGCCTACACTAAAGCTGGAATGTTCATATAAGCAGCAGATTTCATTATTACTATTAAATTAACACATAACTATGCTGTAGCTTATTTTCTCAAATATTCAGGACTGCTTTCTTTAAAGTCAAATGGGCATTTTCTTGACAGCTCTACCGTGATACATATGATAACCTCCCTCATTTTATCTTATATTCTAATTATTGGTATTGGTTCTCAAACTAAGTATAGGTTCTCAAAACATCCAGAAAAAAAGTGGCTTCAAATGTTTGGTGGTTTGATACTCATCATGCCACGATTAAATAATCAAAAATAATTTGATTGTTGACTAAAATTACCATGTGGCCAAAGCCTAAATTTTAACTCATATAATTTTCTATTAAAAAGAGGGAGCACCAGCACTCGGGAGGCAGAGACAGGTGAATCTCTGAGTTCGAGGCCAGCCTGGTCTACAAGAGCTAGTTCCAGGACAGGCTCTAGAAACTACAGGGAAACCCTGTCTCAAAAAAACCAAAAAAAAAAAAAAAAAAAAAAGAGGGAGCAGACTGTAAAATTGAATGTTGTTGCAATCAGCTTTTACAAACTAGGTATTTTCTAGACCATCAACCATTTTAGAGCTAAGAAGAGGTTTGCATGAAATCTAACACAAAGCCACAATTTTGTAGATGAAGCGAATGAGTTGAGAATAGATTTTTTTTTTTAGTCCTCAAAGACTGATATCACATCAGGAGATCAATTTAAATCATAGTAGTTTGGGCTGATTTGTACAGGAAAGTGCCCTAAATGGGCCAAACTTGTAAGATCTACCGTCCTTGCACCTCGACTCCCAAGGAGCCACTCACCTGTCCTGTCACAATGGTTGAGTTAGGACAACATGAATTAAATATTATTAAGATTTTATATGACGAATACAAAGATGAACAGACCTAGGAAATCAACACCCATTCTCACTTTGTTGTGGTAAGCAGTTACTTATTGTAATTGAAAAGGTGAACTCACCCATTCTAGGTGTTCACAGGCAATCCAGGAAAGCACACACACACACACAAACACAGACAACAAACAAATAATAATAATAATAATACAAAAGAAGAAATCAGAATGTCATTAAAGAATATAATTGGTATTCTTTTTTTGGGTGTAAACAAGTTTTCATCAAGTCAATAAAAGTTCCTAAACTTGCCAAAACATTGAATGAACCAGCAAATAAAATTTGTTCATCACACATGTAACACTATACGTGAATGCTTCTCTTCCTTCTATTTTCATTAGCCTTCCACCACACTTCATTCATGGTAGTCCCTCTAGTAGGCATGTCCAACCCCTGACCTTACAGAAGGACATTTTCTTCTACAAAGTTCACACTGGTGAGCCATGCAATGAAGTCACCCTGCTTTAAAAAAAAACTCATAATGTTTAAAATTAGTTCATAATTCTGTGCTGGGTCACATTCATAGTTACCCCCAGTGTGCACACATGCAGGTTGGACATACACAGTTACTCTTATGGTAATAAATGCTTTAGCTAATGAGATGGGGCAACAGTATCTTTTACAACATAGATTGTTGGGACATGTCTCTATAGGAATTAACTTATAGTTATTTAATTCCTTCATTTCTATTGATGCATAAAATTTAAAAACTTAAAATTCAACAAAGAGAAAAATTATCTTCAGCATACAGTACAGGAAAGATCTGAAACCACAAAGCCAACTCTCGCTGTTCCGGCCCCTAACAAAGGATGCACAGTGACTGGCTGCCTCATGCTCCTTCCCCCATGAGGGGCTGCACCCTGAAACAAGCCTTTCGCTCCACGGTCGTTTCTGTCCGGTCTTTCATCACTGCATCACAGCAATGAGTAGAGAAACAAACACAGGTAAATTCATTTAACTGATGTGCAAATTCTAAAAAAAATGGCACAAAAGCAATTGTGAGGCTTATCACATTTTCAATCCATTGAATTGCTTGTGCAAAATCTTGTTTAAAAAATAAACAGACCGGGGCTGGATAGATGGCTCAGAGGTTAAGAGCATTGCCTGCTCTTCCAAAGGTCCTGAGTTCAATTCCCAGCAACCACATGGTGGCTCACAACCATCTGTAATGGGGTCTGGTGCCCTCTTCTGGCATGCAGGCATATACACAGATAGAATATTGTAAACATAATAAATAAATATTTCTTTAAAAAAAATAAACAGACCACAATAGGCTTTGGATGAGGTCAACCATACCCCAAATCTTTAATTCTAGAATTATCACATTGTGACTTTTCTCTTCCTGTCCAGTTCCAATACAAACTGCAACAGACTCTGCACACAAATGCCTGTCATTATAAGTCTCACATGTCTCCTCCACTGCTAATGAAATCTGGTTCTCCATCTCATTATTACTTCCCATCCTTTGATAGCACACCACTGTCGCAGATGGTCAGTCCCTCTTCGGGCTTCATTTGCTTGCCTAAGCAGCCTTGATGTTAGGTCATTTTATTAGATTGTCACATTCTCTTGCCCAAGAGCTGCCATTCTAATTCCCAAGAATGGGTAAGTAGTGTCATCTGCCTTCTTGCCTCCCAGTCCCAGGCTGCCAGACACTGCAGGAGAAAGTCACACAGACATGTGCAAAAAATGATTTTAGAAAAGCATACCGGGGCTAGAGAGATGGCTCAGCGGTTAAGAGCATGGCTTGCTATTCCAAGGGTTCTGAGTTCAATTCCCAGCAACCACATGGTGGCTCACAACCATCTGTAATGAGGTCTGGTGCCCTCTTCTGGCTTGCAGGCATATATTGTATACATAATAAATAAATAAATATTAAAAAAAAGAAAAGCATACCGGATGATTTTTGAAAAAAGGTGATCAACTTATCAGAAGGATAATGATTATCAACCCTGCAGGGATTAGTGCATAAAAACAAGGTCCAATCTTTAGCAAAGTTTTTCAGCCAAGTTATTCCTGCCTGGGTATATGATGTAATAACCTTATCAGGTAACATTCCAAAGGTTTGCTAACTAAGTTTATACCCTTTCTGATTAACACGTAGGACAGTAGATGGATATGAGGTAACAATTTTTACAGGTGACACATTTTCATGTACCCTTCGGATGGGTCCTTGCTGCCAAAAAACTCCTGTAGGACTATGCTGAGAAGGAAAAATTATCAACAACAGCGGTTGACTTACATAATGGCCTCAGAAACTACCTAGCAGAAATAAGGTATGGATAAGAAGGAATATATTTGAATAACACAACTTGTAAGACATTGTGCGCACTTGACAAATGCTTGTTTCTACCCATAAAGAATACAGTATGGAGGCTGAATGCAGCTTCAAGACTCATTCAATATCAAGCTCCTAAATGTTCCACCCTGCTCTCACCAAGGTCTTCCTATCTGTAGCAGAGACCTTACGGATCCCAAGGAAAGGTGACACATTTGTGCAATCTGACTTTCCATTGATAATGACTCTGTAGAACTTAGATATTTGTGAAGCTGAAAAATGACTATTAGCTATCTCAGAAATAAACTAATCTCCATTTAGCATCTTTCTTTTTTTATATTTATTTATTTATTATGTATACAATATTCTGTCTGTGTGTATGCCTGAAGGCCAGAAGAGGGCGCCAGACCTCATTACAGATGGTTGTGAGCCACCATGTGGTTGCTGGGAATTGAACTCAGGACCTTTGGAAGAGCAGGCAATGCTCTTAACCACTGAGCCATCTCTCCAGCCCCCATTTAGCATCTTTCAATCTTAAAAAAACCTGGCTTTTGCTTCAATTTCAGGTACTGTTACCCAAAGGGAATTCTCTAAGACTCAATTGTTTGTTTTTATTATATTTTTGAATTATATATATATATATATATATGTATAATTCAGCTTTAATAAAGGAAAGAAAAGGGAACTTACAAATCCAAGGTTCCAGCGAGGAGTGCAGGAAAACAAAGCAGGCAGGCCGCAGGCCCGCAAGATTTTAGAAGTCAATATAAGCCTAAGGGGGACATGCCTTATAAAACAAGGTGATTGGCTAGGCTTCCCCTTCATATTTTTAGTCTTTTATTAATTCATACAAATTATATATATATATATAAGTTAATGTGACAATATTATGTTTCTATGTACTAAGCTTGATCTTACATGACCATCTGTCTATTTACCTTCACAGTGCCTTCATATCATTCCTCACCCCTAGTAAAAATTATTCTTCTTTTAGGTTGATTGCTTTGATTTCCATATGAGAGAACAAACATATGGTGCTCTGATTTTTGTGTCTAGCTTATTTCATTTAATGTTATAGCCTAATTACATTTATTTGACTGTAAATGACAAGATTTCATTTTTTTCGTAGTTCAATAATATTCAATTGTGTATATATTTTTCTCTAACCATTCATCTATTTATGAGCATCTACATTGATTCAATATCTTCGCTATTGAAAATACTTTCTCAATAAGCAAAAGTGTGCAGGCATTTCTTTTGTGGGTTGACTTCAGTTCTTTTGAATATACACTCGGGAATAGAATAGTTGGATATTATGGCACCTAAATTTCTGGTTTGGTTTCGTTTTAAGACCTTCCAAATGAAGACTGTTCTTGGTTGTCAATGTGACTGTAGCTGGAATTAGTAAGTCTTCTCTAAGACTTTACTGCTAGCAGTGTAAGAGGCTCTTTTCCCCTTCATCACTGGTGTAATAGTTCCTTCTCTGCTGCTGTGGTAAAATACTCTGAGCTAAGGCTCATGTTCTAAAGGCTTGCTCTCCAGTTCAACAGTGTTCTGTAGGTAGTGAGTGGATCATTTAATCTACTCTTTGGTGGATTCAAAGCCTGATAAGAGACAATGAAAAGTTTTGGAGATTGGGTCGAATTGTGTAGTTATAGGCATCAGGTTGCTGAGCTCATGCCCTTAGAGTATATTTTGTTTGCTCCCTCTCTCTCCTTCCCTCCCTTTCTTTCCCACTCTCCCTCTCCCTCCAGTTCCAGCTAATATGAGACGGGTAGACAGCTCTTCCACCTGTACCCTGCCTTGATGTTCTGCCTCTACCCAGGCTCACAGTAACAGGGCCTATTTACCATAGATGGAAACCTCCAAAACTTGGAGCCAAAATGAGACTTTCCTTTTTTTAAGTTTTTCCCAGTTATTTTTTGATAATAACAGATAATTTACCAATACATTTTATAGTTACAACTCTCATTTCTATTATACCATACAGCATATACATTTCTTAGAAAGTAAGTTAAAGGAAACAGGGGTTTAGATAGCTGAGCTAGCTTGGTTAATTCCTTTGTGAGGAAACGGAAGAGTCCAGAGTGACCACTGGAATAGATTACACATATCATTCACCCTTCAGAACTGACACTTGTTTCTGCATGTGTCAGCAGTGTTTCTGACTCTTTCAGGACATTCCTTCTCTGGCCTCTAAAAGCTTAGATTCTCCTCTCTGGAAGCAATATGCATTGAGTTACTGATGCATTTAGGATTCAATGGCCTGACCATCCATTCTTAATTTAACACAGCTCTAAAGTTCACCCTGGCTCCTGAGATTCCCAAAGAATTGGCTCATCATCATTTTTCATTCAACCTAACTCTGCCATCTTCACTGTCATAGGCGCTGTTCCTTGATAATAAAACATCTGCAGGTAACACTCTGTTTCAGAGCCTGTCTCCCGGGAAACCTGTTCTACCACATTTGTGATCAACAAATAATGGGAAATAATTGGCAGGATGTTTTTACCAAATAACTTGAAAATTAGAAGCTTTCTACTGAAGATCAAAGTCCAAATTTTATCCACCAAATGTTCTAAATTCCTTCTTACCCAAAGGATTGGGTTTATCTTATTTCAGTCCATTTCTCTGTTTACAGAGGGAGAAAGAATGTAGAAACCTAGGCAATAAGGAAACAGGGACCCTACCTGGTCCATATATATCAGGGTCCTTATATATCAAGACCCAGGTCTAGGGAAAGTGATCTTCTCAAGTTGCTAAGTTGCTTGGCTATATTAATGATGCTTGTGGTTGAAATGTGTGCCTTGCTGACACTGCTGGAGTTGCTTGGATCTGTCACAAATGTCCCTGCTGGAAACATGGGTCATATCAAAACTGCTATATGGATTAAATCATCTTCTGCTGCTGATAACACAACAGCACAGCTGTGTGCATTTTAAAGAAAAAAGCTAAGCCGGGCGGTGGTGGCGCACGCCTTTAATCCCAGCACTCGGGAGGCAGAGGCAGGCGGATCTCTGTGAGTTCGAGGCCAGCCTGGTCTACAAGAGCTAGCTCCAGGACAGGCTCTAAAGCTGCAGAGAAACCCTGTCTCGAAAAACCAAAAAAAAAAAAAGCTATATTTGAGCACAGGGTTCTGGCCCAAGATCAAGGGGTCTCCTGTCATAATGTAGCTCTTGTTGTGAAGCCCTAAGGTAGCACAAATCTTCACAAAGGGAGAGACACAGTACACCTGTGTTTTCCCTCTGGCCAGTCTCTTTTCTACAAACCCATCTGTTTTAGACCGTGTAGGTGACCTTCCTTACTCCTACTCAGTTCATAGGGGCCCTATCTCTAAACAGCAAAGTTGGGTTACTCTCCATGTTCTTAATGTAATGCACTTAAGATTAACCTGTAATATGGGCTTTAGGGAGACACATAATTTAAGTTGAAACTGTTCGTTTGTTTGTTTGTTTGTTTGTTTGTTTTTTGAGACAGGGTTTCTCTGCAGCTTTTTTAGAGCCTGGCCTGGAACTAGCTCTTGTAGACCAGGCTGGCCTCGAACTCACAGAGATCCGCCTGCCTCTGCCTCCCGAGTGCTGGGATTAAAGGCGTGCGCCACCACCGCCCGGCGATGAACTTTTTTTTCATATAGCATACAGTACATCATTACTTCAAAATTCCAAAGTCCTGTCTATAATATGCAAAGCAAACTCCTAGCTGTGAACCTATAAAATCAAGATATATTGTCAGCTTCCCATAGATACTGATGCCACAGTAGCAGTGTGTACTTCCCATTCTGCAAGGAAGGACTAAGGGAACTGATAACACTCACAGGCCCGATGCATGTTCACGTAAAGCCCAGCCTGTCAGATATCCTTTGCTCTCTCTGCTCTTCACAGCAGGGATTTGGGTGTTGTCCCGGGGGGTCCTAAGCAGAGTTGCTCACCAGGATAGCCATGGGCTGTGGTAGGAGAGTAGAGAAGGAAGGGAATCATCAAGATTTGCAAAGAAAGAAACCAATGACAGAGGAAAAGAGGAGCTCAACGCCACCCGACCCCACTTGACCTGTGCTTACACATAAGGGACAGAGCTCACATGACAGAAGGCAGGTGCTGTGTAGATGACACAGGGTCCCAACTGCTATGTCCCTGGGCTACTGAACTTCCAATATTTGTCACTCTCAGACCCAATGTCTTTCTTGTACAGGTTCTCTTTCTCAATTAACCATTTCTTTTTTTTTTTTTTCTTTTTTTCTTTTTTTGGTTTTTCGAGACAGGGTTTCTCTGCAGCTTTTTTAGAGCCTGTCCTGGAGCTAGCTCTTGTAGACCAGGCTGGCCTCGAACTCACAGAGATCCACCTGCCTCTGCCTCCCAAGTGCTGGGATTAAAGGCGTGTGCCACCACCGCCCGGCTCAATTAACCATTTCTTGCTCTGAGTTACAGGAATCTGGAACCCCATCATGTACCCTGATCCATGCCTTCAACAGCTTCAGCCTGATTCAAGTGGACCCACACACCACTCTAGTGCCCAAGGCCTGAGCCATCCTGCCTCTGTGACTATTGTGTCTCTACTTAAGTATGGAGTGTACACAAGGTGGGTCATTGCCTTCTTGGGGCTGCTCTAGAGATATATTCCTACAGCTGCATAGCTATAGAGCCCTGTGGGTCTCTTTGTCGAAGCTAGAAGCCTGTGGCAAACTTTGTAGTTGAGGATTTTTGCTGCTCTTGCTAAGGAGCCAAGCTTAATTCCCACCACTCAACCATCTGTAACTCCTGTTCCAAGGATGCCTATTCCTCTGGCTTTCATAGGTTCCTTCATTCGTGTGCTTGGACAAACATACAAATATTTGAAATAAAATAAAATTTAAAATAAGTAAAAATAAAATTGTTATGAGAACCACCATGACTCCATGTTCTATTTTCTGAGACAAGGTCTCACTATGTAGCCCTGGCTAGCCTGGAACTCACTTTGTAGCTCAGGATGGCATGAAACTCAAAATGATCCACTTGTTTCTGCCTGTCCATCACTGCGGTTAAAGGTTTATATCATCATGCCTCGGTCATTTGTCTTCTCTCTGTGACTGTATATTAACTATAAATGATAGGTTTTATTATTGACATTGCATATATGTATATTATATACTTGGGTCGTGTTCATTTACCCCCTCTATTACTTTCTCTTGTCCCCCTTCCATCTCTGCTGATCCGCTTTTTCTTCCTCACTAGTTCCCTTTTTGCTCTCAGGCCTTTCTCCTCTCCACTAGTTTCAGAAGTGTTTGCTTCCTGCACACGACAGAACCAGTACCATGTGCCTGCCCCTAGTACAAGGTACACACAGTCCACTCAAACCATGGCTACCTCACTGGCATATTTCACCAGTGAAACGGAAGGCAGTGCCATACTGCTTCCCTGCCCTAGGTACTCTGTATGAAGAATCTAGGATCACCACCTAAAAGAATTTTGTTTCAGAAATCTGGAGCTATGGAGGCTGGAAGATTTCAGAGACAGTCACAAGGCCCTTTTCTGGTTGCCTTGACAGTTACTATCCTGTTGCTCAAGCTATTCATTTGAAGCACTGTTCTTCCTTGGCACATTTTCTTTGACTACAGATTTTCCAAATGTTTCTATGACATTTTCTTTTGCGCTGGAAATCAATCAGAAGCACCAAGCCAGCTATGTCTGTATCTTGTTTAGAAATGTCATCTGTCAGATAAACTAGTTCCTCACTTTCAAGTTCAATCTTCCGTAAAATCTGAGGTCATGGGCAAAGTGCTTTCGGGTTCTTTGCAACTGTGTAAAAGGACAGACTTTTCTCCCATACACAATTGGAACATTTCCATCTGAGACTAGTTTCCTGGTCTGCTTGTCACCAAATTCTTCTGTAACTTACAATGGATACAATTCTAGGCCTTTTCTAGTGTCCCCTCTCCAGACACTGCTCTAAGATGTTCAGAGACAGTTTCAACAATGACCACATTACTTGGTATCAGTTTCCTCTATTTCTCAGTTTTCTATTTCTACACAGAATACCTGAGGCTGGGTACATCTAAAAAGAGTTTATAGAGCCCACACTCCAGGAACTGTATGAAAATGGCTTCTGGTGAGAGTCTCCTGGCCAGTGACACCACAATGACCAGAGTTCTTGCAAGAGAAGAAATCATTGCCAGATGGGAAGATGATGAGGCTGGGGAATGCCACCCTTGCCCTTTCATAACCAGTCTCTCCCAATAACCAACTCAGAGGTACACTGGGAACTGTTACTCACTCCTGAGGATATGAGGCATGTTTTACACTTGTTTGCTTCTTAATTGGTTCTACAGAACTTAGAATTGAACTCACACGCGCTAGAGAAGTGCTCTACCCCTGAGGTACATCCACAAGCCGCTCCCTTAAGTAGCCTGGGACTTCCCACCAAGCACTACCTGTAGTTACCATCACAGTGGGGACCAATGAATCCTCCAATACATGATCTCTTAGGGAATGCACTCAGATCGTCCATAGTGATATATAGTTCACAAGTTCTACAACTTCTATATGATAGTGTCAAAGAAAACTGGCAGCAGTAAGTTGAGTATTATGGGTAAGTAGAACGTCCAGAAAGTTAATTAACTCATATTCTTCCTTCTAGACATTCTCTATCTTGATGAAATCAGCTGCCTTTCTATTTGTCAAGTACCCAATCATCTAAAAGCCTGAGTGCAGAGAGATGCCACCTATTATCAAAGAAATAAAGTTTAGATCAAAACATTACCAAAGCATTTAGCTTCCCTCGTACAACTGTATGAGTTCTTCCAGAGAGAATACAGTTCAACAACAACAATTAAGGTATTTAAGAATAATAGGCCAGGGCCTGAGGAGACATCTTGGCCGGTAAAGTGCTTGCTAAATAGGCATAACTGTCTGACTTTGGATCTCTTTCAAACACACAAAAGCTGGCTAGTGGTGGCTTTTACACCTTTCTCTAACCCCAGAAATGTTGAGTGGAGACAGGACAATCCTTTGATTGGAAGGCCAGCAAACCAGGGCAAATTGATGAGCTTTAGGCTCAAGGAGAGAATTTGCCTCAAATAATAATGTAAAAGATGATAGAAAAAGACATCTGAGGACAACCTCTGACCTGCACATGGGCACACACAAGAAAATACATGTTTAACACACACGCACACACACACACACACACACACACACACACACACACACACACACGATGCACACTCCAACTAAAAAAAACAGCCCAGTAATATAGTCAAAAAGATAAAACCAAGTAATTGTCTGGGCAATCAGTTCTTTATTTTTGGTTTCAAAAGCCAGGTGGTGCACACCTTTAATTCCAGCACTCAGCAGAGGCAGGCAGATCTCTGTGAGTTCAAGGCCGGCATGGTCTACAAAGCAAGTTCTAGGAGAGAGAAATCCTGACTCACAAAATCAAAATTCTTTATTTCCAGGCACCTTTACAGTGGAAAAAGAAAAAAAAGAAGGAATTGAAATAACATTTGATGGAAGTTAAATGAGTTAATATTTCCTGTGCTGGAAATGAAATCATACATTTAAAAAATATTTGTTTCTCTAAAATTATAGTAATAAATCCATGCATTCAAAAGTAAAAATATTTTCTAAGACAAGAAAAGATTTTGAGAAGGTGGCATATTTGACTTTTGTGTTTATTCTTTCCGATCCCTTGTTTTGAAATGTATATAGCCAACCTTGTCTAATGCCAAGAGGCAGCTGGGAGTGTAGGAGTGTTTTAATATCTAACTATCTGTCAGTACTGTTTCTTTGATATTATGTTGCAATGCTATATTAGTTTTTATTTATTTATTTATTTTCGAGACAGGGTTTCCCTGTAGTTTTTAGAGCCTGTCCTGGAACTAGCTATTGTAGACCAGGCTGACCTCGAACTCAGAGATCTGCCTGCCTCTGCCTCCCGAGTGCTGGGATTAAAGGCCTGCGCCACCACTGCCCGGCACTATATTAGTTTTTAAATTCTAGTTTTAATGTAAAGTCCAAAACCTTATTGGGAATTTTTCATATTTTATGCTATTGAAAATTATTTGGCTTGATAAATTTTGAATATATCTTTTATTCAATGTATACATTTTTATTTTTTATTTTTTTTAAATATTTATTTATTATATATACAATATTCTGTCTGTGTGTATGCCTGCTGGCCAGAAGAGAGCACCAGACCTCATTATAGATGGTTGTGAGCCACCATGTGGTTGCTGTGAATTGAACTCAGGACCTTTGGAAGAGCAGGCAGTGCTCTTAACCTCTGAGCCATCTCTCCAGCCCCCAATGTATACATTTTTAAATATACATTGATGGATTGTCAAATTTTGGTATATCTACTAGTACCAATTTCCTAATTACTGACAGATTTTCTTACTTTAAAAATAGAAGAATTCAAGAATACCACTACATACTTCAACAGAGAAGTGATGGTTGGGAATCTGTCCTAATTCTAAATTTTCCACGAAAGCCCTGGTGGTATTGACTGCCAAGTATACTGTACTATTCCCTTGAGTGACAGGTTTACCACATTCATTTCTGACAGAACATCTGCCAAATATCCAAGTGTGAACAACAAGATTTGTCTACCAATCATTCTCTTAAACAAAAATGACATTCCAGGACAAATGACATAGGTTCTGCCCACAACTCAGTCTCTTGAGTTTGTCTTCACGAGGCAGCCATCAGACAGTACACAGTAGGATGTGACATTTTGTCATACAACATTCTAAAAGAGGGCACAACAAAAAGGGGCTGATTTAGTTAAATTCATTTGTACCACTGCATTGGTATTTTGGAGTGAAATAAGCACTTTATTAAATAATACCCTCCCTACCCATGAGAAATGAAAGGACCATTATTATGGCTTGGGATCCTGGCTTTTGTGCTGCTAGGCCATGAGGTCTTCCATTCTCCATCACTTTTTCTTTTTTTGTCACAAAAACAAGCACAGAAAAATTAGGAAATATAATCTTGCTTTTTACATAAAAAGTTATGACCTTGAAAACTGAAAATGTCTCAGCTGTGCCTAGGAATGGGTAAATTACATCTTAAGATCTATTGTGCTAGACCATATTGGCTTGAGGGTAGAAAGCATTATCTCAGTAATGATGGGCATTGAGTTTCTTCCTTCAACAGGGCTAATGAGAGGGTATAGACTAAAATTCTAACTATTCTTTGTGATTTGAATTACAGCTACAAAATGGATTAAATGTACAAATCCAAGAAAATTTGTTAATGGCCATAAAAATCCGTCTCCACCCCATCATAGAAGTTCTACAAAACATGACCATTGAACCTTATGAAATATATCTATTTTTTAAGTAACAGTGGCTAGGTAATTCACCCTGTCTGTTTCAGTTCGGCTTCTTCTCTGCTTCTAAGGCAAGTGAGTGCCCACGGCATTGCAGTCTTTTTTACATCTCGAGGAAAAATTATTGTGCCAATTCTCTTCATGTGTTCTGTGTAAAAACCCTCACCCCCAATATTTCTTGATATCATACTAATCCAAAACTGCGGGGTAAATTTGCTTCCTTTTCCTCATTATGTCCACGTGGAACTCAGCATGCTCATTATAATAGCCAAGCATGTATTCAATCAGATGGCAAGTTACCCTTCAGCCTTCCTGCTTCTCCAGGCTAAACAATCATTGATATTAACCTTTCCTCTCAGCCTTTATTTTCCCACTCTTTTATCATTTTTGTTGCTCTGTGTTGGACTCCCTCTGGTTCTGCCACATTGCTCTTAAAGCATTCAGAATAAAACTAGGCACCTTCCTTAATAAGGTCTTCAGCATTGCCAGCAGAGAAGAAACACGATGTGCTGGACCTGAAATGTCATGCTCCTCTTAATATATAAGCATCGTAGGCCCTTAAAGAACAACCTCGTTTTGCTGACTGGTCTTCAGTCCTAATTCTTCAGTAGCTCTGGAGTTTCTGATGTGGTTGTGTTGATGTAGACAGCTGCTCTTTAATCTCTGCTGCTCGTACCTGGCTTCTGATGGTCACATCTTGCCCTTGCCCTGTTTGTGTTCCTTGGGTTTTCCCTGCCAATTTCCCTAATTTATCAAGCTCGCACTGAACTCTTCCTGGCTCCCGAGATGTAAGTAATACCAACCACTTAATCTTATTCACACATGCTCCATTTCCATCATGTTAGAAATTCATTAAAAAACCCTGCTCAATGTGGGGCACATTATTTTGTAGTTGCAGAAGAGAAGTGCAGGAGCTAATGTGGGCTTCCCACAGGAGCCTCCTTCCTACGTTTCTGAGAACACAGAGGTGCTTTTATGTCATCCAGAGCAGAAATCAGCACATACGGCTCCTGTGCATTAGAAATCTTACCTCTGCCCAGTAGGACCAATCAGCAGTGTAAAAGATACAGTTGGGGAGGAAAAGGAGGCATTAATTCTTTTACAACAAATCCTACGTGTGCAGCTAGGTTAAAGGTGCCAATCTGGACTTCCGGCTCATGGAAGGATCCAGGGTTTCTCCAGCTTGGTTTTCCCCAGTACATGAGAATGTCGTCCACACTTGCCTTGTTCAAGCTGAGCTATCTACAGCTTGTCAAGAGCATGTGGGTATGAAGGTGTGCGAGCCAGTCTCATTTCTTTTTCTTGTCGTTTGAGGATTTTACACGAGAGCACACTACATGTAAGTCATATCTACTCTCCTCTCTCTTCTGACACTCCATGTATCCCCCCAACACTGCCCTTAAGTGCATATATTTGGGGCTGAAGAGTAAAGATTGGGGTTCCTGAAAAAAACAAATAAAACAAAATGAACGAAAACCATGGAGTCTTCCTTCTTCAGCAGCCAGTTCTGTCCACAGCTCTTTCCCTGCAGATTGGGAGCTGTGACGGCTTCCCCCGTTCATGTCGAGTCTTCCTTCTTCAGCAGCCAGTTCTGTCCACAGCTCTTTCCCTGCAGATTGGGTGCTGGGACGGTTTCCCCCCGTTCATGTCGATGTGTTGACTGGTGCAGGCTATGCAGGTCTGGTGTAGACACCCCTATTGTTGGCTGTTCATGGGAGCCACATCTCAGTCCTGTCCAGAACACAGCATCAAGCAGCAGACAGCCTAATCCTTGTGGTTTTACCATCTTTGTCCTTCCGCTTCTGTGATGGTCCCCGAGCTTCAGGTGTAAGCCTTGTATTCGGGATGTGTCTGCTGTGTCTGGGCAGCCCAATATCTTCATCCCAGCTGAGGAATGACGTGGGATCCTCACACTTTCACTGCATCTGCGGGAATATATTATCTACAAAAGACTCTGGAACGGCCACTCTTATTATTAGAGGATTGGGGGAAGATAGATTTCCATGGAAAACCACTGAAGATCTGCACCACTTAAGATCTTACCAGCTTAATTTAATCGGAGTCATGTATCTTACTGACTGGACAAACTGAAGTGTATGAAAATACCTCTTTTCTCCATAAGTGCATATCAGCCTTGCCCATGAGAAGAATTGTCTATAGATTAAGTTTACATTCTCTTGTATGAATGAGTGAGCCAAATGTCACCTGAGGATGACTGACCTTCTACAACATCTTTGTACCATTGAAGTCCCACCAACCCTTCACGGTTCTCTCCAGCTGATTACTTATAACTTGGATTTAACCAAAACTCAAACTGATATAATTTTTAAAAAATGGCACTAGAGAGAGAGAGATAGACACCATTATGTGACAGGGCTCAATGTGAAAGGTTTGATTGGGAGAGAGAAATGGAAAGAGGCGGCAGAGAACAGGAGGGGAGGACAGAGACCTGCCCACCTTTTTGGAGGAGTGGTGGGAAAGAGAGGGGGAAGCTTCTCTCTTAAAGGGGGGCATAATGCATGCACAAGTCCAAGTAGTCAGGATCTTGAGTACTGGCAAGCACATGTGTGTATCCTGCCAGGTCCCTAGGGCAGGCCAGAGCAGGTGCCTGAATGCTATCAATATCCATGTAACACAATTACTTCCCACTGGTGCAAATGTGAGAAGGAACCAGATAATTTGTGCCTTGCTGATCTGTCTTTGTGACACATTTTGCCACCCCAGGGCTAAGGCACCTCAGGTTATACCTTACTATAAATGATTCTTCTGTCATTTTGCCTGAATAACTTTCTGTAACATGGTCAAGTGACTTCTGTCACACTTATCTCACAGAAGACGGAGGCCAACATGCAAGTGGCAATTTATGCCCAAATAACTACGAGCATTAGTGGACACTATTGGGATTTTGTTACATTCATGTAAAAATTGTTTTAAAATTTTTTGTCTCTCTAAATTTTCAGTGTATCTAGGAATTAAGTCTTAGTTCCCATTACCAACCCCCAAGCTGCGAAGCATATTTAAGTAACTTGAATACAGATCACACAAAGCCAAAGACCAGACTACCGGACTCCCTGGGCAGTAAAGATGGTTCAGGGATTAAGATTTTGTGCTGCCTTGTGGAGGGCCCGAGTTTAAATTCCAGATTAAGGGACTCAGAGACTCTTAAAGGCAATTATTGTTAAAAATCCAGCTCAAATGATACCAGACACATCAGTCTCCATGAGCACCTGCACTCATACATATGTGTGTCACATACCCACACAGACACTTACATATAACTAAAAGAAAATGGTGATCAATTAATTTTTAAAAAATTAAAGAGAATGAAATCGGGACTTTACCATATTTGCATTTGAGCATAGCATAGTACAAAGTTTCTGATTATATTTTCTTCCTTATCAAAGTTTACGTCACCAACGACAGTGCACCCAAGTCTCAGGGCATATTTTTTAGGTACAACTGGTCATCAAAACCCAACAAATTCTTCCTCTCATTGTTGAAAGGCTCCATGGACTTGTTTTCCCACAGTACTGGGGACTGAGAGTAGATCATTGCCTATGTAAGTGCTACCACTGTACTACAGCCATAGATTAAAATGAAAACGGAACAAAACTCAGAGACAGGGTGTTACTGACTAGCCCAAACTGGTGTTGCATCTACACTGTTTCTCCCTCAGCATACAATTATCTTGGATGGCAAGTCACTGCCACCAGGCCCAGTTGTCATTTGGGCTTTAAACAGGCATGGTTGGTTTAATGTTATCAATTTCCAGATAATTCCAGATCCCTGAAGCTAGGGCCTGCGAATATGATCAGTGTGCTGTGTCTTTCACTAAAGAAGTAGGGCCTTTCCTAATTTAGGCCTAAAGGAGCAATTTGGTCTTTGGTTTTTCTGCTTCATTATGGAAAAATTATAGTCCCTCTGTTATGTTTTATGCCTAGTAAAATTAGAATATGCAGATAAGGAGTAAAAAGCTTACTGATCTGTTAGTGTTGCTGGAAAATGAGTAAGTATTATCAGTTAAAAACAAACACTGTTCAGGTTAGTTACCCTATATCCTCTCCTGCTGGCAATGCCTAGAATCCTTCTGTAGAAGAATGAAAAGAATGATGGAGATTGATATAAGATTTTGATAAAGTGATGGCTGGTTGTCGTTACAGAAAATAAGCATGTTATCGACACTGATAAAAACAGAATAACCATGTATTTTCATGGGAAACATGACTCAACCAGGGACCAGGCTTTGACCAACGACTCAAAGCTGAATCATGGTTTGGGTCACACTTTGAACCATGACTCTATTATTACTGAGAACAGATTCTCCAATATCTGAAAATATCTCCTGCCTATTGTTTGAACTGCTTCACAAAGAGTGAGGAAATATGATTCCTTCCTTATGCTAATTATGGAAATAGCTGACTTGCTCATTTATATTTTGCTTTACACGTGTTCATTTCTATCTGTGTTTTATCTCCTGTTGTCTTCCCTTCTTAATAGTTATGTCAGGGCTGCAGACACCTCTTGATGGATAAAATGCTTGCCGTTAAAGGAGGAGCACAGAGTTCAGAGCCCCAGAGCCCAAGGTAAAACACAGTGGCATGGTGGCTTGCCTGTAACGAAGCTCTCAGCTCTCCCAAGGCCTAGGGCAAGTAATCTAGATAGACTTATTTTTCCTTTTTAAGATTTATTTTTAGCTTTTAATTATAGGTGTATATTATATGTGCATGTGTGGCGGGGTGTGCATATGCATGTTTGAAGCTGGCCACGGAGGCCGGAAGAGGATATTGGATACCCCTGGAACCAGTGTTTCAGGTGGCTGTGAATACCCTGATGTAGATGCTCAGAAGCGAATTCAGGTCTTCTGCAAGAGCAGCTCTCAACTGCTCATCTATCTATCCTGTCCTTTAGTTGATTTTCCTACAATAACATCCCCTTTTAATTCTAATGATGTTTACTTTAAATTTAAAGTGCTTACTTTGATAATTGGAATCACTTTGATCTTGTTTTCTATTTTGTCTTGTGAATGTAAGGACTTTTGAGTTTTTTCTAACTCAGCCCTGTCCAATATACTTTCTCACACTTGTTTCTCAGTTGAGATTTTGAACTTTGCAACTTTAGCTTTCTCTTTTCTTATTGAGAATAAAAACTGTCTTGAAATTTTTTTTTTTTTTTTTTTTTTTTTTTTTTGGTTTTTCGAGACAGGGTTTCTCTGTGGCTTTGGAGCCTGTCCTGGAACTAGCTCTTGTAGACCAGGCTGGTCTCGAACTCACAGAGATCCGCCTGCCTCTGCCTCCCGAGTGCTGGGATATTAAAGGCGTGCGCCACCACCGCCCGGCTTGTCTTGAAATTCTTAATCATAATCAAGAAACACTACACTAGATCTCAATACAGTTAGATTATATTTTCAACCCAAATGTCCTCTTTATAATTTGATTCTTATTTTAATCAGTTTGAAGTAGATCTGGAAGGTTAATAGTTTACAAAGAACACAACAGGATAGCATAGTTTGAAGCCATCATACAGCAAGGCACTCCTTTCTCTTGCTATTGGTGTTGTGTAGCAGTTTCCCCTGAGATTGAAACATTGCATTCTGCAAGGAAGCTCCTTAATCAGGTAGATAAACAACTCAAAATAGCTTCAGAAAGTTCCTGAAACCACCCAGATTCTCTGAGTCCCTCAATGCCAGAGAAAGTAATAAAAAATGGTAGTTTTTCTCAAACTGAACAGAGCTAAGCTGTAAGGAAGACTCTCGAACCACACCAGCTCTCAAGAAGAGGCAGAAATCAGCAGAGCAGCCCGGAAAAGGCTTAGACAAACTGAGGCACCTGGAAAGGATGCTTTGCAACCTGTTGAGCTGCCTGCAGGCTGTGCAGCGTGCTCCAGGTCCCCAGCTTCACGAGATGTCACCCAAAGTTGTGTGGGTAACCCTTCACCCCTATTCCTGTAAGTAACCCCAGTAAAACTAATGGGTTCACCAATTGGGTTTTGATGTTATCTGTACCTTGGTCTGTTGTGGGTTCTGATGTGGGGTGAGTAGACATGCGTGTTGTATCTCCCTAGGTAAGGTTTTATTTCACACACTTACAAAAGGATGGGAATTTCTTAGAAACATAATTTTTAGGGGCCTCATGAGATGACTCAGTGGAAAAGGTTACTTGCTGCCTGTCCAGTTTGATGGGCACTCCAGCAAGGGAGTGCACACACATAAGTAAATGTGAAACAGATAGAAAGAGAAGGGCTGAAATGCTTTTCTTTAGGATGCTGCAGTATTCTCCCCGTTTTATTTTATGCTTTTGAGTTCCACCAATATAAAATCATGGCTGGATTTCTTTTTTTTTATACAGATGTTGTTGGTTTGATTCCTAGAAGTTCATATAATTCTACTTGGAGTTTATACTTTCTCTAGGCCTTGTGTGTATGTGTGTGTGTGTGTGTGTGTGTGTGTGTGTGTTTGTGTGTGTATTTTCTTGTTACTGGAGGTTTTATTGAGTTCTTAAGCACCTTAGAACTAAAAATTAGGCCATTCAGATTCAACCCAACTGAAATTTCTGAATATGGTTTCAGTTTTTTGTTCAACTGAAGCATGATAAATACTCTGATTATAAGGAAACTTTTATAGATTTGAGAATCATATTTCTTTTTTATCTCTCCTGCTACTTCTACTTAAGTGTTTACTGCTCATGATTAGAACTTTGAAGATCTTACTTTTATACGTTTATCCCCTTTATTCCTAATTCTTTTACTTTTAAGTTATTCTTGTAAAATTTTATGAAATTCTATTCACAGCACTTAATTTTTGATCAAGAGGAGTCTGTGGGAAGCAAGTTTCCTTATCATCACAGAGTGTTGTTTCTGATGAGTTCCCTTGTTTGCTCACTGTGGGTTCTCTTCACATACTATGATGGGAATGAAATACATTTGACTACTTCATACTCAGAAAAAAATGATGAAATTAGCAAGTGTCACTTATCAATTCCTTATCTGATTTGAGATCTGTAGGTTTTATAACATTTAATGGTACCTGAAGATACTTAATCTCCTCATTCAGGTAAGAGTGTAGTAACTGACACTAATAGCTCTCAGAGAAAGGTCTTAACTACAGTGTGAATTACTAAAGAGAGTCAGTATTGGTCAGAAAGGCCATTTTCCAGGAATTATTCTGAACATTTCAAAGTGTATTTAATTGGACTGTTATAATCACCCTGAAGAGAAGCCCATTTACAGATAATAAGAAGTGTTGTCTTGTCTGGCAGGGACCTATGGGTAGTATATTTTCAGTCTCAAAGTTTTTTTAAGTGTGTACCAAGTAAAAATGTTAGAACAAACAGTTAATAGCAGAAAGAGAGCAGAAAATCACCAAATGGGTCACATCCAACATCTATCAGATAAGATGTAGTAAGCTGACTGAGAGAGCAAACAGCAGCGATACCTTTGAGACAGACATTTGCCACATCCAACAGAAACCAGTGAGGGAATTCCACCTAAACAATCAGGCTGGGGTTCCGAACTGAGGGATGGGCAGAGAACTTAGGTCCCTTCATGGATGGGCTTCTTGTTCCCACGGCAGACCCTTTGATGCTGTGAGGGTAAAAGTCAGTGACCTATTTCAGAAACAGGTTACATTCTAAGGGAGGACGTTTGAAATGAACATGCTGGAGGAGGGGAAAGGAGGCTTTTCTTACTCCCAAAGTCTGCTTTCAACAACACAACAGCACATGACACCATTATTGTAACTTACCTAGAGAGAACCCAAGTATCGGGCAGCAGGTGAATAGTTGACTGAACCAGGATCCGACTTTAGGACAGAAACAGAAACTTCTGGATTCTTCAGTTGAACCTATAGGAAACATAGCCAATTTTATTTTATTTTTTATTTTTTTTTTTAAATATTTATTTATTTATTTATTTATTTATTATGTATACAATATTCTGTCTGTTTGTATGCCTGCTGGCCAGAAGAGGACACCAGACCTCATTACAGATGGTTGTGAGCCACCATGTGGTTGCTGGGAATTGAACTCAGGACCTTTGGAAGAGCAAGCAATGCTCTTAACCTCTGAGCCATCTCTCCAGCCCCACATAGCCAATTTTAAACACCGTTCTCAAATTTGACTAAAATACAAAGGAAATGAAAGGTTTTCATACCTAAGTCAATTTCTGCAGTCACATCTGGTATCTGTTTCATGTTTTAGTGTATGAAACTTGGGGCTCTAAGTGCCACTCAAAATCTTTCTATATGCCAGATCCTTAGCTTGCTAAAAGAAATCATATTCAGGTGTGTCCAACCTTTTGAAATTGCACAGTGCTATCTATTCTCTACAGATTAATGCTCAAGAGCCACACAATAGACTCTCACACCACTCTCCCAATGACTTAAACAATCATGAAATTTTTGTAGGTTAGCAGTTTCATGACGGACTACGTTCGCGTTGTTTTGAGCCACGATGGATGCTACAACCTGCAGGTTTAGAAGTTCTAAAGAAGAATTAAAACTATGCTCCTCGTTAGTAGAGAGAATCTCCTAGAGAGTAAGCCATGCATTAGTGGACAAATCTCCCACGATCATTTGCAGCTACCCTTGCTTGCACAGGAAAGACTATGCTAGTCCGCGAGCCCTTCAGCTGTGTCCATTTCCTGCATTTGAGTTTGAGTTTGGCCCATTTGATGCTATCTTGAGCAAGTTGTTTAATTGCTAATGGTCTCGGCATCCTCATTTGTAAAATGAAGATAACATTTGCCCCAGTGGGTTATACTAACAAACAACACTATTGTGGCTGAACATTAATTCATTACTTGCTGGTACCTTTTTAAAGCAGATCCATTGCATTTGTAAATGTCTGCACATTTACAGAGTGACTTTATTTTGAAATGGTAACAGCTTCCTGGCAGTGGTAGAATCATATGTTTAGGAGTCTTTCTTCCTCAGCTGGAAGGAAAAGGAGTTTTCTAGAATTTGAGTGTACCATACATTCCTGGGTTGGAAACTTCATCCCCAGCAGGGCCGGCTGTGCTGAGACCTGGACAGAGGCAGAAAAGGCTGATTTGATCAAGAGATCTCTGCCCTCAAGAATGCTCTTTGCAGGGGGTGGATTTCCATAAAACAAGGGAGCTCCCTCACTGCCTGCCTTACCTTTGACCTCTCCTGACCTTTTGCCCTGGCAGTGAGGTGATACAATACAAAGACTCTCCTGAGATGCCAGCACCATGCTTTTGAAATTTCCAGTGTGCAAAACTATGAACTGAATGGATATCCGCTCTTTATAAATTACGCAGTCTGTAGTTTCCTGGCACAGCTGAGGAGAGCACCACTGAGAGCACTAGCAATGTGTAACTAAGGTTTGCCTCTAAGAGCACTAGCAGTGGTGTAACTAAGGTTTGCCTCTGGTAGTGCTTACTGCGCATATGGAACTAATCTTCAGGTTTGCTTTGTTTTTACGGATTTATGAAAAGTGACCTTATTGTGAACTTAGACAGTTCTATATTTAGTTGCATCCTAAGAATGTGTCATCAGAAATTGATGTATTAGATCTATAAGAAAATACTTACTCTGTAACCCTGGTATAACCCAGAAGATTGATATGAACAGCCATTAAGTAAAAGAATATTTTAATATTTTTTCACACAGTCCATTCCTCTATTTAAATGATATGAGATATTTCCATAAAAATTTCACAACCACCCTTTTAATATATTTTCAAAGAATATACCCCCTGCTTCTTATCCCTCTTCCTTAAAGGTAAATTGAAAAAAGAAGTCCTTGATATCAAAACGGCATGCAATTATCTTTTCAAAGGAATGGTTTCCATCTGTCCGTAGGTGTGTGAGCTGCTTGGATTCACTGAGTGTGAGGCTGACAGGGGTGGGGAGTCACTCTGGTTCTCTCAGTTCTCCACAGATAAGCCCGAGCAGAGGCTGTGGTGTGAAGGGGCTGCTTCTCTCAGTCAGCTGGTGGAGTCTTAATCCTGGGGGCAATGGGAGAACAGTTGGAGCCTTTGGGGAGGTGTTTAGGTCATGGGGTGGAGGAGACCTTGTAAACGCTGTTAGGGGCCTCATAAAATAATCACGTGAGAGGGCCATTTATGAACCAGGACTGAGGTCATCAGGACACAGCAAATTCGCAGACATTTGCACTTGAATGACCCAGCCTTCAGAACACAAACACACACACACACACACACACACACACACACACACACACACACCACCCAGTTATTAAAGCATTCCTAATAGTCTGAGAGAAAGATAAACCGGCACCGCGGAGTGAGAATATTGCTTTAGTCAGAACCCCAAAGCCTAAGAGCGTTTTTTTGAGACTGGGTTAATACGTAGATGTAGGACAATGTTTTACGGTATTATGAACAGCATACCTCTCCATGGACAGACCACTGAGGGAAGCTCTAACATGGACTCAGACTAACATAGATGGAGAAAGGCACAAGGACTCAATCACCTTAGAGACTGTCCAAATGCTGGTGATAAGACTATGGGCAGAAACATGGATGGTAGAAGCCATGCAGGTGAGGAACACATTACTGGGAACTGGAAAAGGTTCTGTCACACAGAGTCAATGACCTTGACAACATTGTTCCTGTGTTCCAGTGTTTTCTCTGAGTGCCAGCCTTCAGAGTGATAAAGGACTGGATATTTGCATGGAGATGTTTCTAAAATGGTTCAGGTTTCTCCTGAACATCTATAGTAAAATGCAGAAAGATAGAAAAAACACTCAAAGACAGAGTTTTTTTTTTTTTTTTTTTTGAGACAGGGTTTCTCTGTGGCTTTGGAGCCTGTCCTGGAACTAGCTCTGTAGACCAGGCTGGTCTCGAACTTACAGAGATCCGCCTGCCTCTGCCTCCTGAGTGCTGGGATTAAAGGCTTGAGCCACCATCGCCCGGCCAGAGTTCTTAATTAGAATACAACAGGGGTTCTTAGCTTAATAGTACAAAAAAATGAGAGAATGTTGGGAAGCAAATACCAAGTATGGTCAGTCAGCTGTCTGGTGCTGAGATTATTAGTAAGTGTGGGCTAGCAGCTCTTCAGAAACATAGAGCAAAGTGACCATACACACTTCTCAGGGATGCTCACCATTGCCACACAAGTCATACCTCAAGCAGCCAGGACTTGACAATTGTTTCAAAGGAAGGGGCCCGAGCATTTATTGCCCTTTATTGCCCCCCCTCCTCAATCTCCTCATTACTCAGCTCATTGTACTATTATGGAGTTTCTGCATTGCTTCAGGCATAGTTCCAAGGAGCTCTGGGGGGGGGGGGTGGTGGAAGCTTCTTCTAGCACCTGGGGGTCAATGCTGCTGCCTCCTGCTAGAAGCTTTCAGCAGATCTCCCTGTGAGCCACAGAACCCACCCAGCAAGCCACCTTGGGATTGACTTAGTTTTCAGACTAAAAGATGAACAAAAATGAACTTCTACTCCAAGATGGCTATAGGTTCATGACCAAGGAATAAAGTTTCTACTGAGGTGGGACTATGACCTGATGGAGGACTCTCATTGGTTAATAAAGAAACTGCCTTGGCCCATTTGATAGGCTAGCCCTTAGGTGGGTGGAGTAGAGAGAACAGAATGCTGGGAGCGAGGCAGACGCCTCCGGCAGATGCCGTGCCTCTCCTCTCTGGGACGGAGGCAATGGAGACAGCCTCCAGGTCAGACATGCTGAATCTTTCCCGGTAAGACACCTCTTGTGTTGTTACAAAGATTATTAGATATGGGTTAGTCAAGATTTGAGTAAGAGGCTGAAATGAGTGGGCCAGGCAGTGTTTAAAAGAATACAGTTTGTGTGTTGTTATTTCAGGGCATAAGCTAGCCAGGTGTCCGGGAGCCAGGCATGACAAAAAGCAGGCCTGCCCGCAGCTCTTACTACAATGACCTGAAACGGCCTTGGGAGCCAGGGTTGCCCAGTGATACCAAGGCAGAGTTCCACCTAGCTTCAAAGGCAAGGCCTCTGTTCTAGTGAATTCACATGGCAGAGAAATGAGTCAATAAAAGTGAGTCTGCACTTGGAGGTGCTCAGAGTCCGTTACCGCTGCCTTCATTTGTACTTCTGTGCTGGGATATTGGTTATGTCCATTTTGGTTTGATTAGACCAGTTCCCAGTCGGTGTAATCCCAATTTATCCATAACAGATGGCGACTGATTTAGACGGTTTTCAGATCGAACTTTAAGTTAGGCCTCCATAGGCTTGGCTTTACCCCATCGGGGGTGGTTTTTACTGGGTTTGTGTGTGTTGTGTGTGGTGTTCCCCCCCCCCCCCCCTTAAAATAGCAGCTCAGAGTCCTTGATTTGAAATGTTAGTTAAGATGGGCCTGGCCTCAGGTTAAAATTTGTATCTCTTTTTACATGCAAAAGAATATGCTAAGTAGGCTAGGTTGCATCCAGGGGCCTAGAAAGTCCAGGCTGATCACAGGTCTACTCTCCTGCTCCCGGGGTAAGACAGGTGCTGAAATGAGTTCTCCACTCAGGAGCACGCGGGGTTAATGTCTAGCCACACTTTCCTTTCCTAATCTCATGGTGTTGAGTTTGTGCACAACTACCATAGATAGGAAATGATTTAATTACCGTTCATAAAGCCCATATACTCAAACTATCCCTTTTTACTGATTTAAGCAGTCAGACTACATTTAGTATTTTTGAAACTTGGATGATGGTCTCAAAGGGATTTTTCAGTGTGGTGTTTACTTTTGGTCTTTTGGTAACTTTGAAACATAGAGATGTTATTAGCACACGGAAGTACTGTTGCTGATGTTCTGTGCACTTTGTGTGGTGTGGGTACAAATGGGAGGTGGCTGGAAATAGTGTGTCCGAGGTTGTAAATGTGCTCACTACACAGCCCTACTGGCAAGCAAGATTTAGAAAGGCAAAAATCTACATTTGAAAGCAAGGGCATCCTAGATGTCAGGAAAGGAGAAGGGCATGGAGTGGTTCTGAGGACTCGATGTTTGGAGTGCTGTAAAACTACCTAGAGAATGTGTCTCCCAGATGTTGCCTTCTTTCCCCGTGGAAAGGCTGTCACATGAAAGATAGAGAAGGAATGGTCAGGAGGCTCTGTTGCTACAGGCACTAAGATTCTCACAGGGGTGGCTATTTGTATCTCTGCCCAGCAGGAAAATATTGTCTGTTGTGGTAACACAGCTTCCTCACTTGTAAGAAATGCTTGTCTCTGTTGGAGGGCTCAGAAAGATATTCTTCGCACCAATTCCCCTTCCAGAGCTGCCAAAGCCTCTGAGGTCTCCCCTGCTCAGTTCTGGTCGTCCTGAACTCTGATTGGTTCCGTGTGATTGATTGGGACCCGTATTAATGGCTGTGACCGTGACTTTTCTCTTTGGGGATTTGGCCTTTTCATTTTGTTGGAGTCTCAGACTGAGCTTTGTCACAGAGAATTATCCTGTGGTAGTGGTTTGGGGAGATAAGTCTTTGTTGTGACATAAAATAAATACAGGCCACAGTGTGAAGAACTGAAATGACAAGGTGCCAGGGTGTTGTTTCTTATTTTCGGTCAAATGTTCATACATAGGAAGGAAGGTATGCCCTGGCTCCTTTGCATGCTGAAGTGAACCTGCTTCTAGTGTCCCCAGAGTGAAGGGATACATGGTAAAAGCAGATGTCGGCGACAAACAATACCAGAGTGCACTGGTCTTTAAGGTGGATGGGACCCGTTTACCTGGTTGGATTTGATGTGATAGGAAAGAGAGATGCTGGTGTATAGGAAACAGGGCTAAGGGCTCCAGGGAACGTTGTTAAAGCTGTTGCTTCAATGATTTGTGCGCCTGTCCCACAAGCTGGAAACAGTTCAGCATCTTCGGGTCCTCTGCGAACAAGGCCGGTGGCGTTTGTGCCTTACTGCTAATATCTGATCAGATGTTTTGTTTTTCTGTGACACAGACAATGTTCTGATTTCATTCAAATCAGACTTTGATGTGTTTAGGCTTTGGGTTTAATAATTTTGAGATATACATGAAATGAAGTCTGTTAAACACGAACAACCATACCTCCCCGTCCCCGGAAACCCACCAATTGTTGAAAGTAGTCAGAATTGAGAGAGAATCCCTTCTTGCTGGTGTTGGCTTGGCACAGAGGGTTTTAGAAAGAGGAACTCCTTTGTAATATACTCTGCCTTTCAGATACATTGGAGAGATGTGTGGTTGAATGATTTTTACTTTTTCTTTAATATAATTTGAATGCTATTTCTTGTGTTTCCAGCATTTTAACAATTAAGTGTATCAATGTTTTTAAGGACTGTGGATGGCACATTTTCTTTGTTTTAGTCTGTGGCGACAAAGGCTTTTTACACAAGGCTAATTTGTAGAGACTAATTCTCCTGTAAAATCTGGAATTTTTAAAATATAGAAATGTAAATGAAAACAGTATAGCTATGTTAAGTAAACCTCGAAATTGAAAAGCATGAGTTTACGTACATTCAAACTGTCTCTTTTCTAATAAAATAGTACAAATAACCAGCCTGCCCGTGACACCAAAAAATAAGTAAAATACACATGTATTCTTAGTCCAGTGATTCTCAGCAACAGAATCTCACAGTTAAAGTCATTCTTTTCCTTTGGGGAAACTGATTGTGTGAGCCTGGGAAGGTAATCTACATTAGGGAGGACACAAGATTCAAGGAACCGGAGGAAATCACTTCTAAGTGTTCCCCTCTTCTGCACTGAAAGATCAACCTGCAGCTTCTAGATGCTTTTCTAGTTCTTGTGTTCTTTCACACATTCTTTCACTTCATTTGTTTTTTATTTGCTTCCACAGCCTCGAGCAGGATTTTGGAATCTTGTCAATTTTATTCCTAGTCTGAGGATTTTCCCATTTTAAAAAAATAGATAGCTTCTTACTTACACAACTAGTAATAAAAAAATCGCACTTATTTTGTTACCAGATAATTTCAGATTGGTCCAAATTCGAAAGCTTCATACCGATTAAATTTCATGTCAGGAACAAAGAAATCTGTTTGTGGCTTTAGTAAATCCCATTAATCTGATTTTATGATATGGTATCTGTTTCACAGAATGCTAAACCATTAACAAAGTTGCTTTTCTGGTGTTTAAGTTGTGTATTTTAACTACAATTGAAATAATCCCATCAGATGCCTTACATTCTCCAAATATGACCTTTCGTTTCTGTTTTAAAATATACTAATTACTTATCTATGTATTTAGCATTTTAGTTTTTATTTATTCATAGTTCTTCTAACATCAAAAATTAATAGAAACAAATCAGAGAATAAGATGCTCTTGTTCTTGATCAAACAATCCTTTAAAAATGGAAGATTCATTGCAGAGTGTTCAAAAGGAACACGTTTTGTATTACCTGCAATCCTAGACTATGTATCTTCCCTGGTTTTTTTTTTTTTTTTTTTTTTTTTTTTTTTTTTTTTTTTTTTTTTTTTTTTGGTTTTTCGAGACAGGGTTTCTCTGTAGCTTTGGAGCCTGTCCTGGAACTAGCTCTTGTAGACCAAGCTGGTCTCGAACTCACAGAGATCCGCCTGCCTCTGCCTCCTGAGTGCTGGGATTAAAGGCATGCGCCACCACCGCCCGGCCTGTATCTTCCCTGTTTTACTCCACTTATGAAACAAATACTTTATTATTATCAGATGAATTAAGCCAAATGTAAAGGTCCTCACCTCGCCAGGTTCTATAAACAGCGAGGGGCTGTCCAGGCCAAGCTCTGCTCTTGCCCCAGTTCATTTGCGTTCACGTAGGTGGGAAAACATGTTTGTAACTATCCGGAATAGATCAGAGACGTCTGCAACAGAGGCCTGTGTGAGCTTAGGGAGTCAGAGGATGCAGATCGGGTGTCTGCATTTTAACAGTGAGAGTGGGAGAGAGATTTTTTTATAATTTATTACTCAAATACACCCTTTCCAGAGAACATCCAGCCCACTGGTAGCTGGAAGCCATGCTCACAATGCAGCTTACTTCATTTCTGACTGTATGGACCGTACTAAAGAATGGGTAACTCAGACTCTGGTGGACGCCCCGGGGGCACCTCGTTCCCGAGTCGGCAAGCTTGACTTGGCTGCTGCTTCCAGTGTGGCAGTGCGTCCCAGCTCCACATTTAACAGCCCCTGAAGAGGTTAGACTTTCATAGCCCTGAGGTTATGTCAGAAAAGATATTCTGAAGAAGTCCACCCTGACGGAAACCAAGAAGATTAAAGCCCTTCTCTTTCTTACTTCTTTTTGCTGCTAAGTTTCTGTTAGGGAAATCACAAGTCTTTGTTACATAAACCAAAAGCTGTTTAAACAGTGTGTGTATGTGAGTGTGTGTGTGTGTGTGTGTGTGTGTGTGTGTGCGCGCGCGTGCATGTGAGCGCATGTGAGTGTGTTCTCCTTTGTGTTTCTGGTTTGTAGAGTCCTGTGGCACTTTTCTAGATAATTTTTTATAATTACCCCAAATCAAATTTAAAGTGATAATTTTTGTTATTTTGAGAATTTTTGTGATTCTAATGTTTTCTTGCTTTAGGATATTGAAATTAAGCAAAGAAAACAAACATTAAATGGTATATATTGTCAATTGGCTATATTGTCCTCCTAGTCCATAGATAAGTGAATTGAGGGTGGGTTTTTCATTCCTTAGACACTGTAAATTACTCTTTAGTTTTTTGTTTGTTCAGTTATTTTATAAAGTCACATAAAGACTTACCCCTAGAAACATTACTGCAGAGGGTTAGTCTTGCGTAATTACAGATTGCTGCTGGAGAGCCGAGTAGAAGCTGACACCATTGTCCAGAAGGTTCATAGCCTCCTCACTCGGCCTGACAGCTACCTAAGACTGAGTCAGAAAGGAACACCCTTCCTTAAAAACAATGGTGAATGAAATACCATCTTTTGGATGGATTTTAGAATTATTGTCTCATCCTTCATGCATGATGAAAGAATACATGCTCAAATAAGAATATATACTATAAACATTACAGCTCATGCAAAATATGTTTGAAATATGGCCAGGTCTTTTGAATGGCACTAAATGTTTCTTGCTTCAAAAAGTATCGTGAATGAAATACAGAAATATCTAGATATTCTCCTTCACCCTGAAACCAGAAAACATCTTGTCTCCTCTCTGACTCATTTACTTTAACTGTGAATGGACTCACTTCCCTGTGTAATGTGTCTGACTACCTACCATTGTATAGCACTACACGGGAAGTGCAGGGCACGGGGAAGTTAGCAGAGGTAGGTTTGCAGGAAAGATGATGCTATTGGTGTGAAAAGGAGACCCGAGAGCAGACAGTTCAGTTTAAGCTTTAAAGCACTTGCTTCAGATAAAATACACACACACACACACACACACACACACACACACACACACACACACACATTTTCAAAAGTAACTAGCAACTGCTAACTAATCAGTTTGGTTCTTAAAAAGCGAAAGAGAGAAAAAAAAGGACAAACAAGGAAATTGTAACTAGGAAAAGTTCCGAGCCTCTGTGAGACTTCAAAGGGTACAGCTGGTGAGAGAATGCACAGGCCCCTGCGACCTAGGGATGCAAATCATAAACGTGCAGCTCTAATGTCTTTTCTCCTGACCTTGTGCCAAGGTTAAGACGGAAGAGTTTTCTTATGACTTTGGAACAGAGTTAAGGTGAAAGAATTTGATGCAAACAGATAGAGGCCTGGACCCTTCCTTTCCTGCAGGGCAGAGCTCCTGCGAGGAGGCCCTTGCATCTTCCCAGCGTCCTCCCACCTGTGTGGGCTGTTACTGCAGGACAGGTGTCTTTAATTTCTGTCATCACGTATTCTGACCACCGGCAGGCTGGGGTGCTGGGGCCTGGATCAGACAGATGTTTAAGTGTAGGTGTTTCTTTGTCAGAGTGGTCCTGGCCTCTGTCACTACCCAAGATAAGTGTTAGAAAAATAGTAGCAGAGACTTCTGGAACTGAGAGATGCACGCACCTGCTAACTTCCTATAAAGGGTGTTCTCATGGTTCAGAGTATCTTTGCTATGAACATCCTGGACCTTTCACACCATTTCCAATTGTAGCAGAGACTTGTCACCTTGATCACGATGATGCCTGGCTTAGAACAGTAAATGTCACTAACTTCTACCACAGGCATTTAAGCAAGGTGAGTGGTTGGGAGGAGAATGATTCCAAAGCTCATTAAGTTCCCAGTGTCTCAGCCTTTCTTATTGTGCTCTGAGTGTTTGCTTTTCATTTGGGAAATGAAATATTTCCTTAACACTGATATGTGGTAACTGTAGAAACTAGCGAAACCTGCCAGTTTCTCAGATAAAATCAGAGGACAAACGAGTCAGGCAGTTAATTATGTGAAAGAATAGATTAGGAGAAAGGACAGCTTTGGGAGTCTCCTGATTGTTGTCTCAGTCCATGGTGACAACTTTGGAAGGTAAAAGAGAAGGTGCAGGTTATAGAGATAAAAGGACCAGGTTCCTGCTTCCTAGCCCAGCTCTTCCAGCCTCTGCCAGGATTTCTTAAAGATTTGTATCCTTTTTACTTGCAAGACCTACAAGCTCTTCCTGCAGGGTCAGACTTCTCTGCTTTGTAATCTTTAGGCCATTGCCATTCCTTGATATGCCTTTAATTATGAAATAAAACCCACTTTATTTAAGAAGTCATGTTCATAATTTTCTTCTATATCATCTGCAAACATATCCTTGAAAGTACAGACACACATCCCTTCGCATATGTACAAAGATACTATAAATACACGTGTAATTTTGTTGTTTGCATGAGTGACAGGGAGTAAAACAAATCACACTGTTAGTCAAGTGCTATTCTTATTCTCTTAATAATTTTTAAACAGTGAGGAGTCCAGCGAGTCACTAAAGACTGACGTGCTGAAGTGTCACCATTGTTTAAACAGTGAGCCCAGGGAGTCACTAAAGACTGACATGCTGAAGCATCACCATTGTTTAAACAGTGAGTCCAGCGAGTCACTAGAGACTGACATGCTGAAGCGTCACAATTGTTTTGCTTCTGAGAGTGAGGCAGACAGAGAAGGGTTATGGTTTGTTGGCCAAATGAGATCTGTTCCATTTCTTATCAATCTTTCATTCAGTGTGTTTTGTCAAAATCACTATTACGTTGGTGCAAAGCATAAGGTGCATCAAGCAATGAGTTTTTATACACTTGCATTACGCGACGTGCTTTCTGTTGCATTTTAATAGATTTCACTTTTATTTGAATATAGGCTCATTTTGACAGGAAATCTTTGAGAGGCAGGGGTAGTGAGGTGCTCAGAGATTTCATTTCTCTTCTTTTGCTTTAGGAGATGCTGAGCACAAGTCTTCCTATTAGGCAAATAGAAAGAGCAGCAAATCCACCCCCCCAACAATCATCTTCCCCCGGCACCTGGGCTGACAGCCTTCTGTGCCCTGCACCACCAGACAGAGCTGGCACTGAGGAGCCTAGCATGAAGATGCATGTGAAAGTTTCTGGCAGTGTCTCACAAAAATATTATTTTGTCTCTATTTACAGATTATCTGTTGCTATATATTTTGCATGGGCTAATCAGAATAAAATCTATGATCCCCGGATTGCATTCCTTTGCAGGGTCTCCTACAAAACTGTTCTGCACAGTTTTAACACGGGCTTCCTGTCTGGGTCTGTTCCTCTGTCTCTGTGTATAACTGGTTGAATTTCATGAGCCATTAGCAGCGACTTTGCAATATCCGATAAGAGGAGGTTGTTGTCTTCGGAGGTTTTTAATTTTTCATGGGCAGAAGTCAAGTTTAAATTTCAGACAACCGCATCAAAATACAGAATGCCAACTTATGGGAGTGTTGCAAAACTATAAGCAGATACGCTTTAGAAAATAATTAGGCTGTGTAAAACTCATAGTGAGAGTTCAGAAGAACCTCATGATTTCAGGCATACTTATTTATGTTAGTTTGTATTTTTCTTTCAAAAAATACCTAAAGTTAGAAGTCTAAATTTGTGAATAATTTTAACAAAAATATGATAGAAAGAAGGATATATAATATACTATGTGTGAAACTAATCATACTGCAGATCCAAATATAGATTAAACATCCTGTGCCCCAGGAAACGAAAGCAAGGCAAAGGTGGATACAGTATCTGTAACAGCCCAAAGTATCAGAATTGCTTATATCTGTGAAGAGAAAACAATTCCAAATAGGCTGATTGTCATCCCCTCTTTCTTTTCTTTACAGTGTATTAAAATTAATTTTTGTCATCTGGGTTCCTATGTTTGCCATTAGTACTGAGCCAAAGTAATGAGAACAATAGATGCAGAGAGATTAAGTACAGGATCTGAGGGTAAAGTATGCAGGGGCACCCTGAGGCTTCTCAGTTCTTCCTGGACTGAATAGGTCCTGCCACCAAGCAAGGGCATCTGGGTACTTCTCAGTTCTTCCTGGACTGAGTCGGTCCTGCCACCAAGAAAGGGTACCTGGGTACTTCTCAGTTCTTCCTGGGCTGAGCAGGTTCTGCCAGCAAGCAGCTGCATGGCGATAGTTTTCCAAGTTGAAAGTACAGTGTCACACTTCATTACAGAAATTCTTTAGCAAGTTTTGATGTGGAGATATCCAGGTCCCTCTTGATGATCCTGCCCTGTAACCAAGGTCACTGTCTTAACATAAACGTTTTTACTATCACGACTGATCCTGTGACGTTAACTAAATACTTTCTGTGATGCGGTAGCCTGAATACATCACCATTAATTAATTAGTTTCTATAAATAGGTGGAAGATAAATGAACATTTTGGTTACGTCTTCAGCATTCCTTTTCCCAGCACATCTTTGATGTTTTGTTGTTTTGGGGTGTGTATGTGTGTGTCTGTGTGTGTGTGTGTGTGTGCGTGCGTGTGTGCGCGCGTGTGTGCGCGCGCGTGTGCTCAGGTCCCCAGCTGGACTTGTGAGGTAGGGGGACCCCTCATCGGCCCAGTCTACAGAGGCCAGCTTTCAGATTATATAAGCCAATCAGAGCACACTGAACATCTCTTAGTTTAGGAAAGGTACTGTGTGAGGAGAGATTTTTGGGGAACTTCTTAAAGTGTTCCAAGGAATGAATAATTCTGTTGCTCTTAGTAACCCAATTCTGGTTACTAATTTTGTTTCACAACCAATCCAGTCAGCTGGTGAGATGGCTTTCGATGTATTGTTGTTTAAATATTTTAATAGTTAGGTTCATGCTCGATCATGCACTTTACAGGATTTTGTATAACAAACCACTAGAGAATTTTCAAGAGTACATGTAGCCGGGCAGTGGTGGCGCACGCCTTTAATCCCAGCACTTGGGAGGCAGAGGCAGGCGGATCTCTGTGAGTTCGAGGCCAGCCTGGTCTACAAGAGCTAGTTCCAGGACAGGCTCTAAAAAAGCTGCAGAGAAACCCTGTCTTGAAAAACCAAAAAAAAAAAAAAAAAAAAAAAAGAGTACATGTAGAATGTTCCCACAGATAGGCTCAGTGTCCAGAGTCACAGGTGATTATGGTGCATTATATGTATGTATTTAAATGTCAAATTCGCTCTTCTGGACAATTACTATGTGCCAGTTAAAATTAAAAACATTTTTAAAAATCATGCCTCGAGAGTCTAAAAGACATCAAATCATCAATTGTAATAAAGGTCAAGAAATGTCCTAATGTCAGATGTACTAGCAATAAACTTCAGGAAGTGAGTGCAGTCTGAGTATAGAATCTTTTCATTACCTCTCGGGTTTAGTATGTGGTAGCATGACTTCAGTAAAGGATGTTTAAAAGACGATGTCCCATCATAAGAGACAGAACATGTAGACAGTCAGGAAATTATTAGAATTTTCAGTATGTTGAAGCAAGGCAGGTGATGGGAAATAAGAACTGATCAAGCAGAGCACTATTGGAGCCTGCCCCCCGCCCCCGGACTCCCTGTGGGTGTAAGTCTGACTTCAGGGAACATGGCTCCCTAGTGTCCTTTCCCTGTAGACAGGAGGAGGTCAGGTTGGGACTGAGGTAGAGCAGAAAAACAAAAAGGTCTTTACATCTTTCTCCCCAACTCTCTTCCTCGCCCCACTACACAACCTTCTTAGAGAAAACCGAAGCGCTGGACCCCGACAGCATTGCAGATCTTCACACTGCACCTGCTGCGCCAGCCAATAAACCTCACCAGTCTGGAGAGCGGTTTACATCTGCCTCAGCACATAGACTTCAAAACTTACAAGACGTATGTGTGTGTGTGTTGTGTGTGTGTTGTGTGTGTGTGTGTCAGGGGTACACACCTCTACAGACACGTGGAGTTAAAGAACACAATTTGCAGAAATCAGCGTCTCTTTCCACTACAGGGGTTCTGAGGATTGAACTCAGGCCTCAAGGGTCAAATGCCTGTTTATTGAATTGAGGAACTCATTTGTCATTTGAAGAAAGCTTACAAGGAGAGAGATGTAAATAAAAACAAGGAAAAATGGGAAAAAATTTTGCCCAACAGAAATAGAATTTTCTCCTGTGAAAATTCTCTCAAAAAGGAAATTTAAAAAATGTCTAGAATAACCTGAAAATATCATCATTAAAAATATACATGAGACAATATGAAGGAGACACAAAATATAAGGGACTGAGAAATCAAAATGGTGCCTGCTAATTTAAAAAATACAATACACTAGCTGAAGTACAGTTTAAAAAGTTAATGCAATGGTGCTACAAGAGTTAAGAAGAGGGGCCAGGCTGTCCCAGCACTTGGGAGGCAAAGGCAGGCGGATCTCTGTGAGTTTGAGGGCAGCCCAGTCTACAAGAGCTAGTTAGTTCCAGGATAGGCTCCAAAGCTACAGAAAAATTCTTTCTCAAAAAACCAAGAAAAAAAAGTTTAAAAAATGGTGAGAAAGAATAGATACGATTATTCTACCTGACAAGTCCTGTTCCCAATATTAACAATGCCAAAATTGAATTAAAAATAAGAGATTAGTCTTTATATAAAACCTTAATGAAAGTATCCCAAAATGAAAATAACACATAGTTTGAGAGAATGTTGACCAAGCGCCAGTGGAACTTTGTAATAAATAATTAGTGTTATGATTTTTTTAAAAACTGCTGCAAGATCCCTGGTGGCAGGAGGCAGCAGAAATGCTGTAGGTTCCCAAATGCTGATGGCAGGTTTAGTGGCAAGCCATGCCCACTCCCTCCCCCATCAGCTGAGGCAGGCTGATCTTCAGTTTAAAGCCTGAGTTCCTGCCCTTCCCAGTTCCCGCCCTTCCCAGTTCCCGCCCTTCCCAGTTCCCGCCCTTCCCAGTTTCCTCTCTTCCCAGTTCCTGCTCTTTCCAGTTCCCACTCTTTTCGTTCTGCCTCCCAGAGAGGCATCGCAAGCCACGCCCACTCCCTCCCCAATCCGCTGAGGCAGGCTGATCTTCAGCTTCCTGCCTGAGTTTGCGCTCTTCCCAGTTCGCTCTTCCCAGTTCCCGCTCTTTTTCTTCTGCCTCCCAGAGAGGCAGCTTCGCTTTTGTCTCCCCTGCTTCCCCCTTTTCTCTCTCAGTCATCCTCTCTCTCTCTCTCTCTCTCTCTCTCTCTCTCTCTCTCTCTCTCTCTCTCTCTCTCTCTCTCCTCTCTCTCTCTGTCTCTCTCTCTCTCCTAAGTGATAAATATCCAATTCTGTATGCTTTCGATGTGCCTTATACCTCACACCACTGAGCTAGCTGGGAGCCACATGTCTCTCTGACTGGCACCAGCCACCGCTCCGGGAAGCGGCAGCGTCTTTGGCTGGAACTGGTTGCGCCCAGGGCCCACTGACTTCTGCTACATGACCGGTTACAACCATTTGGAGACCTCCAGCATTTCTGCTGCCTACTTCCGCCAGGGACCTTGCAGTATTTTTTTCAAAAAATCATAACAATTGGTAAGTACAAATTAAATATTTTGTGCATCGTTATGAAATTGTAGAACTCCGCAAATGTGGAAACCTCAACAATTTCAGAAAGAAAAACGAGGAAGAGAAAGAGATGTCAGGAGGAAGGGAAGAAAAAGAAAATTCCTTATTTAAAACAAAAGGCCAAACAATTATTGATATCTGTTACGAGTTGGGGGACTTTATCTTCAGGTTCTTTTTGAGTAATGTCTATGAGGACTCTGTGCCCTTCTCCCAAGAGAAGACCAAGCAAGAGAATTGTTTTTATAATGATTCTTTACTAAGCAACTTCAATATCCAATGCATCAATGTGGTTTACAATCTTAAAAGGCATGGGGGATTGATAATGGGCAACACACAGACAATTCAATATCACAATTATTAATTCTACTAAACCTGAAACATAAAAGCAATTCATAACCTTAATCTAACATCACTTATCCATAAAACACTTCTTAATACAACTTCTCCATTACTTTAACTATAAAACACTTCTTAACCTTAACTTATCCATTAACATTTCCTAATCTTATCAATATCCATAAGATATCTCTTAACATTTCACACACTAAACATATGTATTAACACGCCTATGATCTTCTCTTAATATCTCATACATACGTGAAATAGTGTCATACGACTTGGTTTTTTTCAGCTTAAAAAGGGCTTTTGAATTTCTTCAGGCTGGATGCCTGACCACACTGGGGGCTGGATAGCGAGGCTTTATTCTTGACCCTGTAGTCTGCACTCAGGAGATAAGGTTCTGATGTCCTGTTCCAGGCTGGTACCGGGTGCTGAATCAATTCTTGACCATGTAGTCTTTGGCCTGGTGCTAGTCTATCTCAGAATGTAGGGCTTTTGGACTTGGCTTTTCTGGTGACTGAGTCTCAGGAGACAAGGCTTTAAGTTCTCTACTCTCGAAGACAAAGCTTTGCTCTCCTGTCTGCTCAGAAGACGAAGCTTTGCTCTCTGCATGGCATAGTGTTCTGAACGGGAGAGTATCTTGTCTGCTCTCGGGAGACAGACCTTCAATGTCCACTCCCAGGAAATGCGGCTTTGCATTCAGGATGCAAGGCGTTAAATGTCTGTTTTCAGGAGGTGAAGCTCTGTACTTGGGAGACAGAGCATTAAATGTTTAGGCAAGGCGTTTAATATTTCTGCTTTTTGGGAGGCAGGCTTGGAGGATCTCGCTTTCCACGGGGACCTGATGCCAGAGTCATTGTGAGAAGTGAGATAACTGTCCTGCTTCAGCCCTCTCTTTATGCCAGTTCAAACTGCCCCTCGTTTGATCCTTCTGATAATCAGATGTCCTGGGTTACCAGTTTCTACTGACCACAAAAGGGTGGGGGTCCCTCTTGTGTGGCAAGATCACTTCATTACCATGCTTGCTGGCTGCAGCCTCCCCATCTGACCCTGCAGATGTGTGGCAGCCTTCAAGCAGGCAAATGTTCTCTTAATATTTCACCTTAGTAATGTATTAGAGCCATCTCTGGTTAGGACTTCTTTAAGCCCATGTCTAGGTACACAGATGTGCTTCCTCATCACCAGCCTCCTAATACATTAAAGCTTATTTCCTTTTGTACATCAGAGTCAATATAGCAATTGAGTTTACATTTTACATGTCTTCCTTATGTCTCTAAAATTTAAACAATGCCTTGTAAAATTGTTTAGTAATTGATAGTGAAATGAAAACTTAGGTTTTAGTTCAATGTGCATTTACAGTAAATAGCCTAGTCAAAATAGTCCCTGTTAGACCTCCCCAAAGCAGAAAAGATACAATTGTGTTGCAATCTTAGAAACTGAAATAATATTTTATTTTATTTTATTACAGGATATTACTATGTAGCTCTGCCTATCCTGGAACTTATACAGATCAAGATGGCCTCAAGGTACACCTGACAATCTCCCAAGTGCTGGTGTTAAGGTATGTACAACTACACATAGCTATAGTATTCTCTTAAAAACTCCTCCCTTCAAAAAAATTCTCTGTGTTTGTGTTTATTTGCAAATAACATTGTTAAACAGTTTAATAGATGAAAATTTATTTTTGTACTAAAATTCCATGCATTTGTATATAAGATATATCTAACTGCTAGTATCTTGATATAGAAGAGGGATGCAAAAAACAGTTGGTGTCTTTCAAAGAAGAAAGAACCAGAGGAACAGAAATCAGATCCATGCAATCTAAGTCCCTTGCCCCAGTCTTTATTTGGTGTGTGCTTTGCCAAATAACTGTTGAATTTCCTCGTGTTTTCTGGAAAGTTCAATCACTCTAGTAAATTGGAAAGTCTGTTACATGTTTTCACTGACTTGTTGCACTCAGTGCTCTTAGCTTGGTGCATGTCACACAGGGACAAAACTCTTGGAGACTCACTGAGTAACTGTCTCGGTTCCCTCCACAATTCTGTGTTCTCATGGTTCAGAGTATCTTTGCTATGAATATCCTGGACCTTTCACACCATTTCCAATTGTAGCAGAGACTTGTCACCTTGATCACGATGATGCCTGGCTTAGAACAGTAAATGTCACTAACTTCTACCACAGGCGTTTAAGCAAGGTGAGTGGTTGGGAGGAGAATGATTCCAAAGCTCATTAAGTTCCCAGTGTCTCAGCCTTTCTTATTGTGCTCTGAGTGTTTGCTTTTCATTTGGGAAATGAAATATTTCCTTAACAATGATATGTGGTAATTGTAGAAACTAGCGAAACCTGCCAGTTTCTCAGATAAAATCAGAGGACAAATGAGTCAGGCAGTTAATTATGTGAAAGAATAGATTAGGAGAAAGGACAGCTTTGGGAGTCTCCTGATTGTTGTCTCAGTCCATGGTGACAACTTTGGAAGGTAAAAGAGAAGGTGCAGGTTATAGAGATAAAAGGACCAGGTTCCTGCTTCCTAGCCCAGCTCTTCCAGCCTCTGCCAGGATTTCTTAAAGATTTGTATCCTTTTTACTTGCAAGACCTACAAGCTCTTCCTGCAGGGTCAGACTTCTCTGCTTTGTAATCTTTAGGCCATTGCCATTCCTTGATATGCCTTTAATTATGAAATAAAACCCACTTTATTTAAGAAGTCATGTTCATAATTTTCTTCTATATCATCTGCAAACATATCCTTGAAAGTACAGACACACATCCCTTCGCATATGTACAAAGATACTATAAATACACGTGTAATTTTGTCATTTGCATGAGTGACAGGGAGTAAAACAAATCAAACTGTTAGTCAAGTGCTATTCTTATTCTCTTAATAATTTTTAAACAGTAAGTCCAGCGAGTCACTAAAGACTGACATGCTGAAGCGTCACCATTGTTTAAACAGTGAGCCCAGCGAGTCACTAGTGCTGAAGCGTCACCATTGTTTAAACAGCAAGTCCAGCGAGTCACTAGTGCTGAAGCGTCACCATTGTTTAAACAGCGAGTCCAGTGAGTCACTAAAAACTGACACGCTGAAGCGTCACCATTGTTTAAACAGGGAGTCCAGTGAGTCACTAAAGACCGACGTGCTGAAACGTCACCATTGTTTAAACAGCGAGTCCAGCGAGTCACTAAACACTGACATGCTGAAGCGTCACCATCGTTTTGCTTCTGTGTGTGAGGCAGACAGAGAAGGGTTATGGTTTGTTGGCCAAATGAGATCTGTTACACTTCTTATCAATCTTTCATTCAGTGTGTTTTGTCAAAAGTCACTATTATGTTGGTGCAAAGTATAAGGTACAGCAAGCAATGAGTTTTTATACACTTGCATTACGTGACGTGCTTTCTGTTGTGTTTTAATAGATCTCACTTTTATTTGAATATAGGCTCATTTTGACAGGAAATCTTTGAGAGGCAGGGGCAGTGAGGTGCCCAGAGACTTCATTTCTCCTCTTTTGCTTTAGGAGATGCTGAGCACAAGTATTCCTATTAGGCAAATAGAAAGAGCAGCAAATCCACCCCCTCAACAATCATCTTCCCCCGGCACCTGGGCTGACAGCCTTCTGTGCCCTGGACCGCCAGACAGAGCTGGCAAGGAGGAGCCTAGCATGAAGATGCATGTGAAAGTTTCTGGCAGTGTCTCACAAAAATATTATTTTGTCTCTATTTACAGATTATCTGTTGCTATATATTTTGCATGGGCTAATCAGAATAAAATCTATGATCCCCGGATTGCATTCCTTTGCAGGGTCTCCTGCAAAACTGTTCTGCACAGTTTTAACACGGGCTTCCTGTCTGGGTCTGTCCCTCTGTCACTGTGTATAATTGGTTGAGTTTCATGAGCCATTAGCAGCGACTTTGTAATATCCGATAAGAGGAGGCTGTTGTCTTCGGAGGTTTTTAACTTTTTCATGGGCAGAAGTCAAGTTTAAATTTCAGACAACCGTATCAAAATACAGAATGCCAGTTTATGGGAGTGTTGCAAAAATATAAGCAGATACGCTTTAGAAAATAATTAGGTTGTGTAAAACTCATAGTGGGAGTTCAGAAGAACCTCATGATTTCAGGCATACTTATTTATGTTAGTTTGTATTTTTCTTTCAAAAAATACCTAAAATTAGAAGTCCAAGTTTGTGAATAATTTTAACAAAAATATGATAGAAAGAAGGATATATAATATACTATGTGTGAAACTAATCATACCGCAGATCCAAATATAGATTAAATAGCCTGTGCCCCAGGAAACAAAAGCAAGGCAAAGGTGGATACAGTATCTGTAACAGCCCAAAGTATCAGAATTGCTTATATCTGTGAAGAGAAAAGAATTCCAAATAGGCTGAATGTCATCCCCTCTTTCTTTTCTTTACAGTGTATTAAAATTAATTTTTGTCATCTGGGTTCCTATGTTTGCCATTAGTACTGAGCCAAAGTAATGAGAACATAGATGCAGAGAGATTAAGTACAGGATCTGAGGGTAAGGTATGCAGGGGCACCCTGGTCCTTCTCATTCCTGCCTGGGCTGAGCAGGTCCTGCCACCAAGCAAGGGCATCTGGGTACTTCTCAGTTCTTCCTGGACTGAGTCGGTCCTGCCACCAAGAAAGGGTACCTGGGTACTTCTCAGTTCTTCCTGGGCTGAGCAGGTTCTGCCAGCAAGCAGCTGCATGGCGATAGTTTTCCAAGTTGAAAGTACAGTGTCACACTTCATTACAGAAATTCTTTAGCAAGTTTTGATGTGGAGATATCCAGGTCCCTCTTGATGATCCTGCCCTGTAACCAAGGTCACTGTCTTAACATAAACGTTTTTACTATCACGACTGATCCTGTGACGTTAACTTAATACTTTTTGTGATGCGGTAGCCTGAATACATCACCATTAATTAATTAGTTGCTATAAATAGGTGGAAGATAAATGAACATTTTTGTTACCTCTTCAGCATTCCTTTTCCCAGCACCTCTTTTGATGTTTTGTTGTTTTGGTGTGTGTGTGTGTTTGTGTGTGTTTGTGTGTGTGTGTGTGTGTGTGTGCTGAGGTCCCCAGCTGGACTTGTGAGGTAGGGGACCCCTCATTGGCCCAGTCTACAGAGGCCAGCTTTCAGATTGTATAATCCAATCAGAGCACACTACACATCTCTTAGTTTAGGAAAGGTACTTTGTGAGGAGAGATTTTGGGAGAACTTCTAAAGTGTTCCAAGGAATGAGTAATTCTGTTGCTCTTAGTAACCCAATTCTGGTTACTAATTTTGTTTCGCAACCACTCCAGTCAGCTGGTGAGATGGCTTTCTATGTACTGTTGTTTAAGTATTTTAATAGCTAGGGTCATGCTCGATCATGCATTTTACAGGATTTTGTATAACAAACCACTAGAGAATTTTCAAGAGTACATGTAGAATGTTCCCACAGAAAGGCTCAGTGTCCAGAGTCACAGGTGATTACGGTGCATTATATGTATGTATTTAAATGTCAAACTCGCCCTTCTGGACAATTACTATGTGCCAGTTAAAATCAAGAACATTTTAAAAATCATGCCTCGAGAGTCTAAAAGACATCAAATCATCAATTGTAATAAAGGTCACGAAATGTCCTAATGTCGGATGTACTAGCAATAAACTTCAGGAAGAGAGTGCAGTCTGAGTATAGAATCTTTTCATTACCTCTCAGGTTTAGTATGTGGTAGCATGACGTCAGTAAAGGATGTTTAAAAGACGATGTCCCATCATAAGAGACAGAACATGTAGACAGTCAGGAAATTATTAGAATTTTCAGTATGTTGAAGCAAGGCGGGTGATGGGAAATAAGAACTGATCAAGCAGAGCACTATTGGAGCCTGCCCCCCGCCCCCGGACTCCCTGTGGGTGTAAGTCTGACTTCAGGGAACATGGCTCCCTAGTGTCCTTTCCCTGTAGAGAGGTTTGTCTCCCTGACAGGAGGAGGTCAGGTTGGGACTGAGGTAGAGCAGAAAAACAAAAAGGTCTTTACATCTTTCTCCCCAACTCTCTTCCTCGCCCCACTACACAACCTTCCTAGAGAAAACTGAAACCTGACAGCATTGCAGATCTTCACACTGCACCCGCTGCACCAGCCGATAAACCTCACCAGTCTGGAGAGCGGTTTACATCTGCCTCAGCACATAGACTTAAAATCTTACAAGCCGTGTGTGTGTGGGGTGGGGAGGGCACACACCTCTACAGACATGTGGAGTCAAAGAACAATTTGCAGAAGTCGGCCTCTCTTTCCACTACAGGGGTTCTGAGGATTGAACTCAGGCCTCAAGGGTCAAGTACCTCTTTATTGAATTGAGGAACTCATTTGTCATTTGAAGAAAGCTTACAAGGAGAGAGATGTAAATAAAAACAAGGAAAAATGGGAAAAAATTTTGCCCAACAGAAATAGAATTTTCTCCTGTGAAAATTCTCTCAAAAAGGAAATTTAAAAAATGTCTAGAATAACCTGAAAATATCATCATTAAAAATATACATGAGACAATATGAAGGAGACACAAAATATAAGGGACTGAGAAATCAAAATGGTGCCTGCTAATTTAAAAAATACAATACACTAGCTGAAGTACAGTTTAAAAAGTTAATGCAATGGTGCTACAAGAGTTAAGAAGAGGGGCCAGGCTGTCCCAGCACTTGGGAGGCAAAGGCAGGCGGATCTCTGTGAGTTTGAGGGCAGCCCAGTCTACAAGAGCTAGGTAGTTCCAGGATAGGCTCCAAAGCTACAGAAAAATTCTTTCTCAAAAAACCAAGAAAAAAAAGTTTAAAAAAGGTGAGAAAGAATAGATACGATTATTCTACCTGACAAGTCCTGTTCCCAATATTAACAATGCCAAAATTGAATTAAAAATAAGAGATTAGTCTTTATATAAAACCTTAATGAAAGTATCCCAAAATGAAAATAACACATAGTTTGAGAGAATGTTGACCAAGCGCCAGTGGAACTTTGTAATAAATAATTAGTGTTATGATTTTTTTAAAAACTGCTGCAAGATCCCTGGTGGCAGGAGGCAGCAGAAATGCTGTAGGTTCCCAAATGCTGATGGCAGGTTTAGTGGCAAGCCATGCCCACTCCCTCCCCCATCAGCTGAGGCAGGCTGATCTTCAGCTTAAAGCCTGAGTTCCTGCCCTTCCCAGTTCCCGCCCTTCCCAGTTCCCGCCCTTCCCAGTTCCCGCCCTTCCCAGTTCCTGCCCTTCCCAGTTCCCTGCTCTTTACATTTCCTGTGCTTTTCCTTCTGCCTCCCAGAGAGGCTACGCAAGCCACGCCCCCTCCCTCCCCCATCAGCTGAGGCAGGCTGATCTTCAGCTTCCAGCCTGAGTTCCCGCCCTTCCCAGTTCCTGCCCTTCCCAGTTCCCTCTCTTTTCCTTCTGCCTCCCAGAGAGGCTACGCAAGCCACGCCCCCTCCCTCCCCCATCCCCTGAGGCAGGCTGATCTTCAGCTTCTGGCCTGTGTTCCCGCCTTTCCCAGTTCGCTCTTCCCAGTTCCGGCTCTTTTCCTTCTGCCTCCCAGAGAGGCAGCTTCGCTTCTGTCTCCCCACTTCTCTGCTTCCCCCCTTTCTCTCTCAGTCAGTCATCCTCTCTCTCTCTCTCTCTCTCTCTCTCTCTCTCTCTCTCTCTCTCTCTCTCTCTCTCTCTCTCTTCTAAGTGATAAATGTCCAATTCTGTACGCTGTCCATGTGCCTTCTACCTCACACCACTGAGCTAGCTGGGAGCCACATGTCTCTCAGACTGGGACCAGCCACCGCTCCGGGGACCGGCAGCGTCTCTGCCTGGAACTAGTTGCTTCCAGGGACTGCTGCCTGCTACCACATGACCCGTTACCACCATTTGGTAACCTCCATCATTTCCGCTGCCTACTGCCGCCAGGGATCTCGCAGCTTTTTTAAAAAAATCATAACAATTGGTAAGTACAAATTAAATATTTTGTGCATCGTTATGAAATTGTAGAACACTACAAATGTGGAAACCTCAACAATTTCAGAAAGAAAAACGAGGAAGAGAAAGAGATGTCAGGAGGAAGGGAAGAAAAAGAAAATTCCTTATTTAAAACAAAAGGCCAAACAATTATTGATATCTGTTACGAGTTGGGGGACTTTAGCTCCAGGTTCTTTTCGAGTAATATCTATGAGGACTCTGTGCCCTTCTCCCAAGAGAAGACCAAGCAAGAGAATTGTTTTTATAATGATTCTTTACTAAGCAACTTCAATATCCAATGCATCAATGTGGTTTACAATCTTAAAAGGCATGGGGGATTGATAATGGGCAACACACAGACAATTCAATATCACAATTATTAATTCTACTAAACCTGAAACATAAAAGCAATTCATAACCTTAATCTAACATCACTTATCCATAAAACACTTCTTAATACAACTTCTCCATTACTTTATCTATAAAACACTTCTTAACCTTAACTTATCCATTAACATTTCCTAATCTTATCAATATCCATAAGATATCTCTTAATATTTCACACACTAAACATATGTATTAACACGCCTATGATCTTCTCTTAATATCTCATACATACGTGAAATAGCGTCATACGACCTGGTTTTTTTCAGCTTAAAAAGGGCTTTTGAATTTCTTCAGGCTGGATGCCTGACCACACCGGGGGCTGGATAGCGAGCCTTTATTCTTGACCCAGTAATCTGCGCTCCGGTGATAAGGTTCCGATGTCCTGTTCCAGGCTGGTACCGGGTGCTGAATCAATTCTTGACCATGTAGTCTTTGGCCTGGTGCTAGTCTATCTCAGAATGTAGGGCTTTTGGACTTGGCTTTTCCGGCGACTGAGTCTCGGGAGACAAGGCTTTAAGTTCTCTACTCTCGAAGACAAAGCTTTGCTCTCCTGTCTGCTCAGAAGACGAAGCTTTGCTCTCTGCATGGCATAGTGTTCTGAACGGGAGAGTATCTTGTCTGCTCTCGGGAGACAGACCTTCAATGTCCACACCCAGGAAATGCGGCTTTGCATTCAGGATGCAAGGCGTTAAATGTCTGTTTTCAGGAGGTGAAGCTCTGTACTTGGGAGACAGAGCATTAAATATTTAGGCAAGGCATTTAATATTTCTGCTTTTCGGGAGGCATGCTTGGAGGATCTCTCCATGGAGGCCTGATGCCAAATCCATTGTGAGAAGTGAGATAACTGTCCTGTTTCAGCCCTCTCTTTATGCCAGTTTGAACTGCCTCTCGTTTGATCCTTCTGATAACCAGATGTCCTGGGTTACCAGTTTCTACTGGCCACAGAAGGGTGGGGGGTCCCTCTTGTGTGGCAAGATCACTTCGTTACCATGCTTGCTGGCTGCAGCCTCCCCATCTGGCCCTGCAGATGTGTGGCAGCCTTCAAGCAGGCAAATGTTCTCTTAATATTTCACCTTAGTAATTTTCAACACCACACACAAGAAGAAATGCTTTTACATTACACCTAGTTGCATTCGTTCTTATTCTATAAATTTCCTGCTCTATCTATACTACAGATTCCCCTTTATTTATTCATTCAGAGGAATCTGTTTCCATGCTCATTACAATATCCTACAGTATCTATTTGAGGTACTACAATATTAATGAAATATGCCTTTGAATTTAGAGGTAAAATAACCTTGGATCTAAAAAATGTACATTGAATCCAAGCAGTATTTCATAAATTCAACCAGAATAAGGACTTTAGGCACTGTTATGACTGTGCACTGGTTTAGAAGGTTCTGCAACATTCTTAAAGTGTAAATAAAGAACAACGATCTGAATCAGAAACTTATGGAGGTTGTCATGGGACCATAAATATCTAGTAGATGAGTGTAGCCAGAATGAGGTGACTTCCAACATGAAGATGTCCTTGTAGGAAGGCGTGGCAGCGGGAACTGCCAGCTTTCTGGTCCCATGACACAATGTCTGTGCTAATGAACTTAAAATGAGCAGAGTTGTATCATGGCTCACAGCTTTTTGGAATTTCCAGTCCAAGATAGTCTCTTCCTTTTGCCTTTGATGAGTAATAAACCTTATCAGTGAAGGAATGAAGAAGAAAGCAAGGTATCATAATCCTGCTGGGTACTTTTCCCATCCCATCTAAGAACCACCCATGAGGCCAGATCTCTTGGAAGTCTCTAGTGTCTCTTTATAAGTGCCACTGTGGGGTTGGGGTGGGGACCAACCCTTTAGTACATGGCTGTTGAGGGACATCCAAAAATCCAATCTTCAGTTGATTTGATGGGGAATTAATAAGAAATGAAAATTTGGGGGTAGCAATGGCAATTTAAGCATTGGATGAGAAAATCCAGGATACCCTTCTATAATGAAGAGTGTTTTCTGGGCTTGAGAGATGACTCAGTGCTTGGGAGCATTGGCTGTTTTTCCTCAGGGTCTGAGTTCAATTCCTAGCAACTACATGGTGGCTCACAACATTCATAATGAGATCTTGTGCCCTTTTCTGGCCTGCAGGTATACATGCAGGTAGAACACTGTATACATAGTAGGTAAATAAATAAATCTTTTTTTTTAAAAAAAAGACTTTTCCATTGTAGTCATCATGGAACAGTCTGTAAGACAGAAAAATGGTCTTTAAAACCCTGAAAGGCAGGCAGCCTCCCCAGCCCCATCTCCCATGGCTCACACTAATCTTCCCCTCCTAGCAGGCACTCCCTGGGAGCCCACAGGCTACTGTGAACAGAGAAGCAAGTAGGCTAGCTGCAGATTTTCACCAATCTACCTCCCCACAGAATCCTATCTTCTAGTTCCCCTCCTTGGTCTGCAGCAGAACACCCTCTTAACAGTCCTGCCCCCATCTCCTGTGGAACACACAGATCTTCCCCTTCTAACCCCCCTCCCGAGTTCATTGCTTTATCCCAGGCCCCAACTCCATCAGGCTTTCTCTGGGAACCTAAAGGCTACTCTGACCAGAGAAACAAGAAGGCTCACTGCCTATCTTCACTTCTCCCTCAGCTCCACCCAATTTGATCCCCATTTTAGTCAGATCTGCAGCAGACCAGTTGCCCAGCACCACCCTCCTGGGTGGCTCACATGGATCCTTACATCCCGACTTCCCTGCCCCTACTCATTGCTTCATCCCAGCCCCCAGTTCCAGCAGGCGTCCTCTGGCCACCCATAGGCCACTGTAATCAGGAAAGCAAGCAGGCCAAATGCAGATCTTCTCCTCTCCCCCTTATTCTCCCGTCCGACCCCCAGTCTCATGCCCAGCTCTTCAGCAATGACCATCTACAGAGGCCTCTCTCCTTCCCTACCCTATCTCCAGTGAATGGCTCAGATCTTCCCCTCCAAACTTTCCTTCCCCAATTTGTTTATTTATCCTATCCCCCACTACAAACAAAATACCAGAAAAACAAAACAAAAGCCCAGAGCCAGATGGTTTAGCAGAGACTTCTACCAGACTTTCAAAGAAGAGTTCTTGCTAATACTTCTTAAATTATTCCACAAAATAGAAACAGAAGGAACATTGTCCATTTTGTTTTATGGGTCACAGTTACAAAGACTCAACAAAGAAAGAAAATTATAGACCAATTTCACTTATGAATATAGATGTGAAAATTCACTGTAAAATATTTGAAAACATAGTCCCAGAGCACATCTAAAAGGCCATACACTATGATCAAGGAAACTCTATACCAGAGATGCAGAGGATGCTCCAGCTCTACTCCAATTCACAACCTCAACATTTAATGTATGAGCAAAATTCAAAAGCTGAAGCTTGTGCATTAAAAGTGAAAATTATTAATTTTAAAAATGTAAAAGTACATAAAATTACAATACAACAAAGAACTAAAGGCAAATATAAGGTTCAGTAAAATCCTTATTATTGGAAGTCAGATATTCTCCCTTGCTGATTCCATAGGGGAAATGATAACGGTATAGACTTAGGGCATTATAAAACTAAAGTGCAGACACAAATGATTTAGCTTCTCGTTTTAATAGGAATGTAGTTGGTAATGTTTCTAATTAAATAAGTAGTCATTAGTAGGTTATGTAAAAGTCAGCCAATGACTAGAAGATCTTCATTTTAAAACAAAAACACAATGGCTGTAAGTTGCCTGTGGCAGAACCAGGAGTGGGAGGAGGCGTGGTTTCTTCCTACTTATGTCTTAGCCTGCTTTAAGGAGGCACACAACAGCACGCACATGTGTGTAGGCGGAGACTGCTTTGGTTCCCAGCTTCCCAGACCGCCACACATGCTCAACGACGATGTGACACAATGTTCTGAGAATGTCAGGTTCTGTGTCACAGCTGAGTTAGTAGGAACTCAGTGAAAAGTGCATCAAGGGAGTTTAGCTCTACCTCCCTGCGACCCTAATCATAACGGCCTGGATTAGAAGTCCCAGCTATGTGGGGGGGAGGGCACGGTGGAGGGGCAGGACTTTGAATGGACTGTCCCTTGTTGGGCAGGATGATCACCTATTTCTGAAAACGAAATTGGAGGCAGAGGCAGTCACAGCAGTCTTGATGGCTACACAGCTCTGTGCTATGAGGACATTTAAAGAAGGCTAAATGGCATCAGCAGAGGGAAGGTCAGGGCGATTGCTGAAATTGGGAGGCGAGGATAACATTTCTTTAAGCACACAGCTTAGTTTTCCTGCTTGGAGTCTTAACCATGATGAAACATAAAGTTTTCCAAGCTGTCAGGCAATCCTGCAAACAAATCACCAACATAACACTAAACAGGCAGAGACTCCACCAGCCGTACCTCCAGTCATGCCCCTTCTTACTTCCTGTCATCTTGGGGTCCAGTATTATTTCCTCACAGATTGCTCCAGATGTTCCGAGCATTTCCAACATGGCCAGTACTAAGCATTTCAAGTTAGCACAGGGGCAGCAGAGGCTGCTCAGTGGTTAAGAGCCCTTGCTACTCTTCCAGAGGACCCGAGTTTGGGTCCTAGAACCCAGCTTACATGCTTCTGTTCCAGGGAATACAATATTCTCTTCTGGCCTGTCCATGTACCCGAAAACAAATGGCACACACCCACATTGACACACACGTAGACAAATTAAACAAATTAAAAACAGGTCTTTAAATGTAACCTAGATCATATTGCAAGTGAAAATAGTAGTATAAGAAAATAAGAAAGCATTTAACTATAATCTTCTATTACAGAAATACAAATGGAATGTTCTTTTATTAAAAAAATAAATTTGATATGTTTAAAACTCTTCTGTTGACTACCTTATCATTGCCCTTATCTCAAACTCCTGGGCTTTATCCCTCCTTTTCATCTGCCTGCCTCTGCTCTCTTCCTTCTGTGTGTGCACTTTCCTCTGACAGGCTCATGCTCTCCCTTCTACGCAAACTGTCTCTTGGAATTGCAGGTGTTCTCTGTCGTCTGAACTTGCACAGCTAATTCATGGTACCTGTCTCAGTAAACTTGCTGTTTCTCTAGGCCCTCCAAGACTTCCACGCTGTAAAAGGCCAACACGTTCTCTCGTGTGTTTGTCACCACATCCCCAGGTGTCTGTATCTCTGCCTCCCATTTACTGGGTGGACAAAATAAATGTTTACTGAACAATCAATTAGCATGAAAATTCGGTTTAAATGTGAAACTTATTATTATTATTATTAGATAATACAAAGCAGTTAGTTTTGTACAAACCAGCTTCTACTGTAATACTTGTGTCTGATTGTTTATTGCTATCGTCCTGTGTCTACTACCCAACTGAGGACTTAGGTATGAGGATTTTCCAAAAGCCCTTGCGAGCAGAATTTCAGGTTCATATCTGTTGAACACAGTCTAAAGAATGATGAAGGGAGGTGTGCTTTTGCCTTTGAATGAGTAAGTTTATTTAGAATGCAGCAAGCAAAAATAAGGAACAGAAGACAGGGCAGCTAAATAGAGGCAGGAGAGAAAGAACAGAATGATGAATCCTGCTAGAGAAGTAAACTGTGCTGCTTTCTGACCTGTACAAAGTCATGGGCAGGTCAGAGCCGTGTCTCCTGGATGAACTTTGGGCTTCCATTCCCACCTCCAGAATTTTGATGCCGTGGGATAACCAATAGTAACCTCTTTGGGGCATGGCTTCTCTTTCTGTTTTCAAGAGCATGGTGCTTTGTTTCTTGGGCTGATTTGCCATTTTTCTCTGCCCCTGTCACTGGCTTAGGGGGTCAGCCTGACATAGGCCAGGGGTGTCTGGAGGATACTTGACATAAACAAGGTTGTCTGAGATAAGGAAGGGCTTCCTCACTCCCAGAGTCTGCTTTCCACAAGCTGAAACAGTGCATGACAATTAACCAACACAACACACGCCACATACCTCAGGAGAACCAAGACACTCAGGCAACAGCAAAAAGCAGAGCTCGCCGAGACATAGAGCTCCTCTGACAACAGAGGACAGACGACCAGTCTCTTACAAGTGGGACCGCAGCAGCCTTCATGCACCTTGTTTTCAGTTTTGCATCTCTTTTCTGTTTTCACTGGTTACTTTCTGAGACTCCTGAAGCTTCTACCTCCTTTTTTTCAGACAGGATCTCACATATCCACACTAACTTTCGATGCCATATGTAGTTAAAAATAACTTGCCTTTTGCCATGCCTTAGAAATAATGTTTGAAAGTAAGTCCAGAGCATTGGGGTCACCCCAGTTTCTTACAACAAACCCTTCACTGATGCATCTGGAAAAGTGTTTGACTCCTAAACCAACAAATAGTCATACTTGGTCATATGAATACCAATATCACAAACTAATGTATTTCAGCCTCATATGCAAAGTGGTGAAGTTGTACATGAATGGAAAGCAAGAATAATTAGCTTAAATTTAAAAATTTATGACTAATTTTAATTTTGAAATTTCTAAATTCTAAATGTTAATTTTAAATATTTGAATGAATTTAATGATGTGTTGCTACTACAACTTAGGCAGATACCAAAAATACTTTCCTGCAAGTAGTAAATGTCAATCAATACATGTTTCCTTTGCAGTTTTTTAAACAAATGAATTCAAAATCATTACTATATCTAAACACAATTCAGACTATTTTAACCATTAAATATACATCAAAATTTCATGTATTTCTAAATATCAAACAGCAAATATTTAGCTATTTTATTCAACTTTTTCAAAATATGTTAATGTGCAATATATGTTGGAGGGAGGGGGCTGCTTGTTCTTCCCGGCTGCCTGGCTAGCTTACACCTGAAATAAACACAGAAATTGTATTAATGAGAACACTGCTTGGTCCATTAGCTCTAACTTCTTATTGGCTAACTCTTACATCATAATTTAACCCATTTCTATTAATGTGTGCATCACCATAAGGTTTTAGCACATCTATCTCTGCCTGCAGTGGGTCCATGATGTCCCTCTGACTCAACCCTTTTTTCTCCCAGCATTCAGTTCTGTCTTCCCTGCCTACCTAAGTTCTGCCATATCATCAGGCCAAGGCATTTCTTTATACATTAATGGTAATCACAGCACACAGAGGCAACTCCCACATCAAATATATGTATTGCAAAGATAGGTAGCCAGAACAGATGTTGCTCTAAGAACAGGAAGCGACTGTGCTGAGAACATATTTATTATCTACACATGAAAGCCAAATTTTCCTTGCTTAGGACACAAGCCTCAAAGTTTGTGTGAAAGTCCTTTTCATAACTACACATTTGTGACTTCTGTTCACTGTGTGTCATAGGACAGGAGAAAGAAAGCTGTAACTTGAGGAAGAAAACAAAAACTGTTGCTTTGAAATATTTCTGCTAAGTACAGTGTTCATCCAAAATGTTTCTTCCCAAGGAGAAAGCCACTTGCCCCTGTAGTGCCGATGATTTCTTTGATGGTTGTAAAACCTTTAGCACTTTAAAACTATTAAAGTGAAAATCTATGCACCAAGTTGATCGAATCACTTGACTCCCCAAGCCCTCATTCTTTACAAAGTAAACTATAAAAATGAAGTCATGAAAATCAGTTCCCAATCATAGTATGTGTACAGACCAAGTCAACAATATTAAAACACCTGCTGATGAATCCCATGAGGACAAAAAGCAAAATAGAAAGAGAAAAATCAAGGTCAAACTTAAAATTTCAACTGCTATAATTCTGGAAGGTTGGTTCAGGGAGAAAGTAGGGCTAAGGAAACTTCAGCTCTTTAATTTGGCCCAGTAAGCCTTCCTTGATTGGTTCCACTATTCTAAGTGGTAAGGCAGTTATAAAATAAACTGGAAGGTAGCATGGTTTGGAGTTAGAAAATCTTTTCAGCAATTGTTGGAGAAGTAGGATCCATGAATTCCCACAAATCATCATAACTAAGCCAAGTGTGCTTTCTCTCAGTGGCCAGCAAGGTTGGTTTCCTTGCTGGAGCCCTGTCTTGAAATATGGACTACCAACAATGTACGGAGCACGAATGTCACTGTGTGTCACTAGTTTGGTGTTAATAGTGAGCCTTGAAATATTTTTGACTTAGTGATAATCACCATGGTCTAAGTGGTCTCCAAATTTACTAGGTTGGAACTGAACTGCGCTATAACTGGGTTGAGGCAAAGCTCTGCCCAAGTTAGTAAACCAATGAATAAATGGCCTCAGTGAATGCCTTGCTGACTTTTGGCTTTCCTGACACTCAAGACAACATTACTGGACTACCCTGGAGGATGCAATTATTAAGATGCCATCCCCAGAATCAGGGACTGGCCTTCCCCAGGAACCAGCCGTTTCATATATTGGTAAAAGAGTGCCCAGCGCCAGACCATTTTTTTAATTAGTCATGTAGTCAGCAGTCTTTTGCTCTACTTGCCCAGATGGAGAAAACAAAAGTACCATGATGAAGGATACCATTCTCCAAAAACATGGTCCAAATGGGGCTTACACGTGAATTTAGGTGGCACCAAAAAGAAAAACAAGTATTCCACAGTCCCCACCAGATGTAAATGCTGGGTTTAGTAAAGTTGAACCAGCTTCTTGCCTGTACAACTTCTATGCAAAATGGTTTCAAGAAGGGATGATAAAATGCTAGGCTCCAATTTACAAAATGTCTGTGTTATAGAAAAATGCCCAATGAGCATAACCAATAACTGCAGTCAAAATGCATTTAACCGTCTTGTTTTCCTGTAGTCTTATTAAGCAGGTAGTTCAAATGTTGCTGTGGCTTAGCCAGCAGCAATCCTGTTTTCTGTTGCCACATTTAAACACTGGAAGCAAACTCATCAAAATGCTGGTATCTTTTTATCCCTTACAGATGTCCTTGTTCCCTGGTAAAGAAACCATTGGATTGTTGCCATTTTAATTAGGCTTAGCTACAAAAAAGTCTTAATCTGCCATTGAGATGTATATTTGCCTGTTTTATTAAAGCTTAGTGGATGGGGAAAGGTAACTTTCCATTGCAGATATTATGTAACAGTACAGATAAACCTCTTCCAAGAGAGTTTTACAATTTAGAGCAAATTTGAAACATAATTGATGAGTTGGAAACTCTTGCCAAAATAAAAAATAATTTTATGGTATTCTTAATAATTTTTTCTGTCATTATTGAAATGATTATTTCTTGGTCATATATACCAAGTAATTTTGTCAGGATAAATTCCACTAGGTGTTAAAGGGGCTTCAAATTGGGATGTTACTAACCTGCTATCATAAAGTACTTCTGTCTTTTATACTGAGTAGATGATTGTGCAGCCTTTGAAAATTATAGAGTGTTTTTCTTCTTGGAATTTTTTAAGACTTAATTTTGTATATCTTTGTTCCAAATGATTCTAGGGTTATAAAACTTTTTTGGTATTTGTATTTGTTTTAACATAATACATTTCTTTCTTTTTTCTTTTTTATTATTATTAAAAATTTCCACCTCCTTTTCACCTCCCATTTTCCTCTCCCTCCCCTAACTCCCCTTCTCCCTCCATTTCCAGTCCAAGAAGCAGTCAGGGTTCCCTGCCCTGCTGGAAGTCTAAGGTCTAAACCCCTCCATCCAGGTCCAGGAAGGTGCGCATCTAAACAGACTAGGCTTCCCCAAAGCCAGTACATGTGGTAGGATCAAAACTCAGTGCCATTGTTCTTGGCTTCTCAGTCAGCCCTCATTGTCTGCCACGTTCAGAGAATCCATTTTGATCCCATGCTTTTTCAGTCCCATTCGAACTGGCCTTGGTGAGCTCCCATCAGACCAGCCCCGCAGTCTCAGTGGGTGGGCGCACTTCTCGCGGTCCTGACTTCATTGCTCATGTTCTCCCTCCTTCAGCTGCTCATCTGGGCCTTGGGAGCTCAGCCCTGCACTCCAATGTGGGTCTCTGTCTCTATCTCCATCCATCGCCAGATGAAGCTTCTATGGTAATATGCAAGATATTCATCAGAATGGCTATAGGAAAGGGCCATTTCAGGTTCCCTCTCCTCAGCTACCCAAGGAACTAGCTGGGGACATCTCCATGGATACCTGGGAATCCCTCTAGAGTGAAGTCCCTTGCTAACCCTAAAATGGCTCCCTTAATTAAGATATCTTCTTCCCTGCACCCCTATCTACCCTTCATCCCAACCATCCCATTCCCCCAGGGTCTACCCATCCTCTCCTCCTCACTTTTCTATTTACATCTCCCCATCACTCCTTACCGCCACCCCACCCCCACCCCCAAGATCCCAATTTTTGCCTGACAATCTGTTCTACTTCCAATATCCAGGAGAATAACTATATGTTTTCCTTTGGGTTCATCTTCTTATTTAGCTTCTCTACGATCAGGAATTATAGGCTCACTGACCTTTATTTATGTCTAGAATCCACTTATGAGTGAGTACATACCAAATTTATCTTTTTGGGTCTGGGTTACCTCACTCAGAATAGTGTTTTCTATTTCCACCCATTTGCACGCAAAGTTCAAGATGTCATTGTTTTTTACCGCTGAGTAGTACTCTAATGTGTATATATTCCACACTTTATCCATTCTTCCATTGAAGGGCATCTAGGTTGTTTCCAGGTTCTGGCTATTACAAAAAAATGCTGCTATGAACATAGTTGAACAAATGCTTTTGTAGTATGATAGGGCATCTCTTGGGTAAATTCCCAAGCGTGGTATTGCTGGATCCTGGGGTAGGTTGATTCCGAATTTCCTGAGAAACTGCCATACTGATTTCCAAAGTGGTTGCACAAGTTTGCATTCCTGCCAGCAGTAGATGAATGTACTCCTTACTCCACATCATCTCCAGCAAAGGCTATCATTAGTGTTTTTTTATTTTAGCCATTCTGACAGATGTAAGATGGTATCTCAAAGTTGTTTTGATTAAAAAATGGGGCACTGAACTGAACTGAACAGAGAATTCTCAACAGAAGAAGTTCAAATGGCCAAAAGACACTTAAGGTCATGCTCAACCTCCTTAGCAATCAGGGAAATGCAAATCATAACATAATACATTTCTAAAGATAAAAGATGATGAAAGTGGAGGAGTATCAACAACAGGGCTCCAAAGCTGGGCATGGTTCCACATACATTTAATCCCAGCACTTGGGAGGCAGAGGCAGGTAGATCTCAAGTCTGAGAACAGCCTGGTCACATAGCTGGTTCCAAGCCAGCTAAAACTCCATACTGACACCCTATCTCAAACCAAGCAAACAGGGATGCATTAGGTAGAAGCCCACTGTTTAGTTTGAAGGTCTGATAAATGTGTATATTTATTGTATATTTAGTGTTTAGAATGATTTTGCCCAGAGATTAGTTCAACCCCTGATATTTTAGAAACGTCATGCATGGGCTGGAGAAATGGCTCAGTGGCTAACAGTGCTGACTGTCCTTGCTGAAGATCCACCCTGGGTTCCCAGTACCCATGTTGGGCAACTTTAGGCCTTGAACTCTAGTCCTGGGAATCTGATGCCCTCTTCTGGCCTCTTTAGAAACCTGAGAAATCATCCCGTGATATTCTAGACTCTGGAGTTCACCTCTCATCATCTCTTGTTACAGAGTTCTTTTCCAGCTTCCACTGAGCAGAATCTTCCCAACCCAGACAGGGGCTCCCTGCTCCCTCCTCACTCAAGGCTCCAGAGGAATCCGGAGGAAAAATGTGGCTCTGGCTGAACCACAGTTAGAACTCCAGGCTGACACTGGTCCCTCTGTGCAGAGAGAAGTAAGTCAAAGCCAGAACTGTGGAAAAGCAGAGTATTCGGGATATGGATAAAGCGGGTAAACTCTTGGGTACAGTGATTCTCTGGTTGGGTGTAAAAGCATTATTTTAAAAGTGGACTTTTTGAAAATACAGTTTGATGCTAATGATGGATAAAGAAGGGAGAAAAATAAGAGGCAAGAGAATTTTGAGGAAAATCTGTTTTTAAAGTTGTATGCTTACTTTGACAATTTTTTAAAATCCAAATTGTACTAATTCTAAAACAAATAGAATCATGTGGTCAGAAATCGGTAATAGAAGCTAAAAGTGTATGTAATCACATAAAAATGATGCAACTTCTTATGAAAAAATAATTATATTGAGATTTTTTCTTACAGATCAAAACAACTCATACCAGATTCTGTCAATTACACATTCAACTTGTCTATCTTTCCCTTCTTGGTTCTTTCCTCAAAAAAAGTAATATAAAGCTTAAAGAGTAAGAATGCTGTCTAGTGAGGCTTTCTGTAGAAATAGCAGCCAGCAAGAGAAGTCAGTCTTTTCCCATGGTTGGAACTTGGTCTCTTGGTGGGGCAGATAGCACATAGAGAGGGGTGGGAATGTTATTTGTGAAAGTCTACTTCACAGGAGGAACATGCTCTATGTAGCAGATCCCTAGTAGGATACACACTTTCTGGCCATCTAAAGCATCCGCCCACATCCCTGCTTCTACGGAATTAGATTCTGGGGGAGTATTAACTAAATCAAAACAAAAAGATCACCATACTGGAACTCAGTCCTGTATGTGACAGTATCACACTAATTTAACTACAACACAGAGTATACCTTAAATATTTACTCCCCTAATGTGATACCTTTTTAGCAAAGAAAGGGAGTTAGCAAAGAGTGCCAAGGCGCACAGGGTAAAATTCCAGCCATGTGGCGTCCTTTTTACTCTATGCCTATGACAGTCCTTGTGATAGCTCTTGGAAAGACCATCTTTTTATGATTAGAGCAGAGGGTGCAGTGTCTTGCTGACTAAATTGCCCTCTCTGATGTCCGATGTACCCACCCACCATGTCAGACTCTCTAGAGCTAATATGTAGGTTCCTTTCAACCAGTAGGTTACACATCAAACTTCAGGTTTGAAGCTCTGGAAGATTCTCAAGGATGACAGGTTAAAATCTTACCAGGTCCAACACAAGCTTTCATTCTTCCATAAGGGATAAATCAGTTGACACGTACTTCACTGTATTGGGGTGTTTCAGATGGGAACTTATAAACTTAGATGCCTTTGCTTTGTAATGACATTAAAGGTCTCATGGAGTATTTGATCTAAGGGCTGGAGACCGTCCTTAAACCTTGAGCCATTTTTGCTTATCTTGAAGTCTGGATGGTGGGATGTTTGGACACTCACAGGATAGTAAAGTTTTGATCACCCACATTGAGTTATGAAAAATAAATTATTTTGAAGCACTTGCAGAATAACATTGTCTACAGCTATAGATTACACTGTATGCTTTTCCCAATTTCTTCTCTTGTAATAGAAAAGAACTTTATGTGCTTGTCAGTTTCATAACATGGCATAGTTGACCTGGTGTCTGTTTTTTTATTTGTTTGTATTTTTAATTTGCCCGTGTAAGTGTTTGTGTTCGTGTGTGTGTGTGTGTGTGTGTGTGTGTGTTCATTCATGTGTATGTGTACCTGTAGGGGACAGTGGACAACCTCAGCTCTTATCCTGAGTAAGTTATCCAGCCTCAGCCCCTTCTGTTTTAAGAAGTCCTAATCTCCTAGTATAAGATGCAATTTTAGCATCATGATGTGCCACATATTGAAGCCTCTGGTGATATCTTTGCATTAAAGACCCCAAAGACTTTTTGAAGACTTTAATAAAGTTACTCTCATTGCCCTGGGCCTGAACGAGTCTGCCTGGATCACCTCCTGCCCTGCACTATATTATAAACATTCATCTTTGGATTTCAATCTCTGTTTTCTGTGCTTTTTTGTGTTATTGCTTTGAACTGCTGCTTGCTCCATTGTTCTTGATGGGTTGATCTACCTTTCTGGCAAGAGAATAAACAAGGATGCAAGCGGAAGTGCCCTAGAAGAAGGTGTGAAGATGGATAAAGGAGACAGACACTCAAAATCAGCATTTAGATGTCACTGGATGATGTGAGATTAGAGTTCACTGCAGAAATCACTAAGAGCAGCTTAAACCACTTTGTATTTCACATTTGGGCTTCTTTTTATTTGCTCAAGAGAAAGCTTTATTCAAGGGTTTATTTTCATTTAATTGCAGAGCAAGATCCTGTGGGATCATTATAACAAACATTTTCACATCCCACTCTTAAATCCCCATATGGAAGTTATCCTGTTGGAAATGGTCAAAGAATTATGGGAAAGTAATGAAATGAAACTTTAAAAGATTCAAATCTGTGAACTCATCTGTAAAAACTCATTGCTTACATAAAGCTTGCACATCCAGTCCCTACAATGTCAGAATGTTTCTATTGTAAAGTCTCTTACAGACCTCCAATGGTGGTGTGTTTTCTGCTCTGTCCATTTACTTTATTGTACTCACAGACCTAAGGAACATCACCCTTTTCCATGCACATCACCATAGTTAATTTAATAAGCTCCTTGCAGCCTGAGAATTTAATTTTTGTTTTCTTGGAAGTTAACAGCTCTGTAATAGAACAAATACAGGGAGTTCCTGTGAATGGAGATGCCACATCTTTATGCATCTGAATGAATCTCCCTTTCCGTATTTAGTATGACCTGTGTTTTCTGCCAGAATTCTCAATGTCATCTAATTCGTCATTATGCTCCCTTGGACCCTTTGTCTATCTTTTTCCCTGAATTCATTCATTGATAAAACATAATTACATTTTCCTCATTCTAGGCTGTATACTTTTTGAAAAATAGTATAGTTAAGAACCCTAAATCCTTGTTTGATTTTAATTTAGGCTTCTAAAATATGGTACAATGTAAAGTTTCAGAGTTCTATAATAGCTGTCAGACAGGTTGGCGTATGTGTATGCATTCCTCAGTGACAGACCTTCGCTGTCTCATGAGCCTGGATCAGTGCTAAACATAGCACAGAGCAAAGGTTTGTTGAACAAACGGAATCACCTATCAATTCCTATGAAGTTCTGTATATGCAGTGAACTGGATGAAAATTTTAGATATCAAAAACTGAATGTTAGCAATTAATTGGAGGCATTACAACAAGGCAGGCAAAGGATCATAATAAATGCTCCCTCAGAGTATCTAACTTATGTGTCCTGTGGGTCCACTCACTTTCAAAATTCACCATGTAAATACGATGCCTTACATACATTCACTTCACACATACAGGTTGAGTCTCACCATATAAAATTTTACAGTGCACTAAGAATTCATGCATTTGTGTTTCTAAAACTCAGTATATAGCATGACTATAGTCTCCATATTTTCAAGGGAGAAACCCTAGGTTAAGAAAACATTGTCATTAAATTAAAATGGAATAATTAGTAGGAAATAATGATTATAAGTGAATAGTCAAATTCTAATTTTCCTCCAGTATAAATCATTGCTTGTAGGGAGAACTATGGGAATCACCAAGCATGAACCATTCCTACATTTATCTTCAGTAAGACAGTGTTTCCTACCTTGTGGGAATGGAGAAACAAGCATACATTAACATCATAAATTTTAAATATAATGGAAAATATTATAGTTCTAAGAACCATAGCAATAGTATCTCAATATACATATTTGTTCAATTCTTCCAAATCATTATTAGGCATTTCTAAAATATTGATATGGGTAAGTCCTAAATCTAATGAAAAATTTATTTACATATTACATAGGCAAGATTCCATTTTACAAGCTTCAAGGTCCTGTAAAACCTAGTTCCATCTACCCAACATTTCTGCCATTCTAAAATCTAGGCACATAGAAACAAACTGTGTTCAGCCTTATCTAGAAGACTGTTAACTCAGTATCATTTATCTCACTAAATTATTTCCCCACTCTTTCTACTTTAAACTACTATCATTAAGATTCATCTCAAACGTGACTCCTTTAACTGTTTTCCACCCAGAATACCCCACTCTTTTGCACATGGCAAGACACTGGTCACACCAGTTCCTGAACTGAATCCTAAACTTAGAGAGGGAAGCTTTAGGGATATGATGTGCAGCTGATTAATTGAGAGCATGAAGCTATGTGCCAAGAAGAGGCAGTGAATTTTGACTACAGACATAGGAGGCAAGAGGGTAAATGACAAGAGTAGAGGGACACCTGATCAGAAGCGACACCCTGGGCAGAACGCTTGATGAGCAACTAAAGACAGTGGTGAAGGCAGAGTTGGATGAAGTTTTGAGATGTTATACTAAAATGATACCACAAGTAGAGAATCTTAGTTTCCTACCTTATGCTCCTTGAAATTATGCTTCTGTTGACTGGGTGCCACTTCCAGTTGTGGAAAACTCCCACTCCTTGCTTTAGGGCTTTCCTAGACCATATTTCCTTCTTTGTCTCTGTGCATATAAAGAGTAATGCAGCCATGAGACAGAGGTGCTGCAGAACTCATGCTCCACTCCAGGACTGCCATTCGAGACCCTTGCCTGGTGGGTACTGAGGACATGGCTGAAAGTCCCTCTTGCTCAAGCTTGAAATGAGAAAATTTAGTTCCACGTACCACAGAGTCTCAGGGTTGCTCAGTGAGGGGGAGCTTGGAACCCTTAATATCCCGTTTTTAACTGGGCCCTCTGCCTTCTCCACCTAACCACCACTGTGACTCCACTATGCCAAATAAGATACTTGGACTTGCACCTGCTTTCAAGAGACACAATAAAAACTACAGATGCTGACAGTCATTCAGGAAAGCAAATTCTTAAAATGTGATTCAATTATTGGATTTTTTTCTTGCCGTATGGAAAAGTTTGATTGTCACTGATGAATGGACTAGTGAGACTATCAGACTTGTGATTATCCAGAATTAGCAAGACTTTGACTTGTGCTAAAATGAGTTTTGGAGCTACAGTGAAACAGATCTTATCAAAGTTATAGAGAAATCAGCTTTCTGTAATAACCGTCAAGGCTGTGAAGAAAGACAGTGACAAACTCTCGTTAATTAGGTATTAGCCTAAGCATGTCATTAGAAGCAGAAAAAGCAGAATTGGTTCTCTGGAGTTAGTAAAGTTTTCTGAATGACACAGCCAGGATCTGTTTGCAAAAATAGAACAGAAATACTAGGTAGATTGAATTTGAATTCACAACCCTCCTAAAGTTCCTGAGATATTTGATTCAGTCCAGTTGGAAATCTTGAAGCCTTATAAGCATGCATTGGCATGCACATCTTATCAACTGTAGGGTAACAAGTTCCTCTCTCCCAGAGGCCATTCTTCAGCTGCTCTTGACATGATTGCTTTGCAAGATGATTCTCAGGTTCACTCCCGATCCACCACATGCCTGACCTTTAGTTCAATTGCCAAAGACAAAGTCTAGCTTTTTCCCCACTGGAAGAGAGCAACCCATGCTATAGAAACAGGGCTTTCACAATAAAGGGGCTAATATATTCAATGGTACTGGGATAATATGTGTGACAATTATATTCGGGGTTCTGGATTAATGGGTGGATTGTAAAGCTGGACAAGAGAGATATATTGATATGGAGGCAAGTTTCTGTTCCTCTGAATTTAATGTCCTGGCAAGGACCACTGGAGCTGGTGCTAATGTACTGCTTGGATAGTTCCTTGAAGTTTGGATAAAAATGATGGCTTACAATAAAGGTTGATATGCCTGGGCTGTTTTGGCAAAGTGTCATGAAAAGAATTTTAAAAGATTCTGAGAGAACTGCTGCATCATTGTGTGGCTTGAGTCTTAGCAGCCTGACTAGGGGCCTTGAGGTAAAGAAAAAAAAAAAGACACATTGGGGTGGTTACAATGAGAAAGGCCCGCATTGGCTCATGCATTTGAATACTTGGTCCCCAATTGGTGGACCCTTTGGGGGTGGGTTAGAAAGTGTGGACTTTTTGGAAGAGGTGCATATAGGACTTTTTCTTTTGGGCCACCAACCAGCTCCCAAATCATGACACAGAGACTTAAGAGTTTTGAATGCACTGTCTTAGGTTAGTTGTTTTCTGGTTAGTTTTTATATTTTATCTGGCTTTTCTTTGTCTACCTTTTGCCTTGAGGTTTTTTTTTTCCTTTTTTTATCTTCTCTTTCTTGCTGTCTCTATGGCTGGTGACTGCCTGACTTCAGGCTCCGGGTGTCTCCCTTGTTCTCTCCTCCATTTTCTCTTTCTCGTGTGCCTATATTTTTTTCATGTATTCTCTCTGCCTGGCAGCCCATCTATCCTTTCTCTTGCCAAAGTATTAACTGATCAGCTCTTTGTTAGATCAGTCAGGTGCCTTAAGCAGGTGAAGCAAATTCAACACAATCTTTTCATCATTAAAAAAAATGCTAGTTCCAGGATAGGCTTCAAAGCTACAGAGAAACCCTGTCTCGAAAAACCAAAAAAAAAAAAAAAAAGAAAGAAAAAAAAATGCAGCACGAACAAGTGGAACACGTCCTTACTTCAATAAATAAATGAAGCATGAACACATGTAACACACCTTTACACAGCTCATGTAATATCCCATAGCATAAACAAATGTAAAACATCTTTACCTAGTTAAAATAATATTCTATGACAGAGACATGTCATGAGGTATGGGCTATGAGGTTTCAAAATCCCTCCCCATTCCTAGTTAGTTCTTTCTCTGCCTGTGCTTGTTGATCTAATGTGAGCTCTTGACTACCTTTGCAGCACCGTGCCTGCCCGCCTGCCTGCTGCTGTGCTGCTCTACCGTAACAGTTATGGACTTTTACCCTCTGCAAGTGTGAGTCCCCAAATGAAATGCATTTTTTTTCTCTAAGTTACCTTTGTCATTTTATTTATTCGTGGCAGTAGATATGTAACTGAGACCAGCATGAACACAGAAAAGTTGGGATTGAGTGGTCTGAGCTCTCTGATGGAGAAGCTGCAATACTCTAGAAGTTCAGTTTCTTAATACATATGATTGAAGAGAGGGTTATTGCATACGGTTGAACAAGGAAGCAAGTTAGCTAATCTCAGTAGGAAATCTCTGTAGATGAGAGTCTTCAGGCTGGATCCATCCAGGGTGTAGAAAGCTATATTGGACATTTTCTTCACATGCTGTCAACATCCACACATATGGACCAGAGAAAGGCTGTGCCATTTACCTGTCTTTCCATTTCCCATGGGTCTAAGGCATTGGGGTTCTTGACAATGGTCATGCCTATGCCCATCGGAAACAATCCATCTTCATTCAGGATATCACTCACTCCCCTACAAAAGCTTCACATGGATTTAATGTATCAAATCGAAGAACTCACTGTCTAGTTATGCTCCCTGGATCATCTCAATTTATGCCCTCTTCACATAAGGGACGGGAAATATTCACTTTACCTTCCATCATAAACATTACCCACCACCCTCTTCCTTCATAACACATGGCTATTTTATAGACATAAGCCCATATGCACAGTGGAGATGAAATTAGATTAGTTTTATCCACGCTTTTATCATAGGCTCAAGAGATTTGCTCACATTTAACCTTTGAATGAAAGATAAATTTGTTTACTTTTTATTCAAACAATTTGATGTTGTTCTTGAGTAGACTGAATTCCAATTTTTATTTTAAAACTGGCTTATTTAACCCTCTACAGTGGTTATTTTGAGACCCAATAAGGCAGGGAATTTAACAATATCTTAGATATGTCCAGTGACTTACTGCTATCATTTATATATTATATATTTATAGTATATATATTATATATACTACTTTGAGTAGATCAAAGTTTTTTTTTCCTTTTTGTAAACTGGGGATATCTCTTGCCTATTTCATCAGTTTGAATTGGATATAGGGCTTCAGTACAGAAAAAGAAATACATCCTAGGAAAGCTTAACTACTATTGCTTTTTGTTATTTTAATTAATTAAAATTTCCCAGCCTGATCATACTTTTCTTTCCCCCCTTTCTTTCCCCGTCTCTTCCCATTAGAGAACTGGAGTTCATCTGTTTCTATCAGCCAGCCTCGGGAAATCAAGTTGCGGTCAGCCTACGTACTTCCTCTCCCATTAAGGCTAAACGAGGCAACCTGGTAAGGAGGAAAAGGATGCAAGAACCAGGTAAGAGAGTCAGATACAGACCCCACTCCCTTTGCCAGGAGTCCCACAAGAAGACAAAGCCACACAACTCTAACACCTGCACAGAAGGCCCAGATCAGCCCCACAAAGGATCTCTGGTTGGCAGTTCAGTCTCCGTGTGCTCCCATGAGCCCAGGTCAGTTTACCCATTTATGTTTTTGCATGGAAGTGTTGGTGTCTCTGGCTCCCATAATTGTTCCTTCCCATCTTCTGTAGGATTTTCTGAGGTCCACCTAATGTTTGGCTGTGGGTCCCTGCATCAGTTGCTGGGTGAAGCCTCTCTGATAACAACTGGGCTTGGCATCAATCTATGAGTACAGCAGAATATCACTGGGAATAATTTCATTGACTTTTTCCCCCTCTTTTTGCGTAGCATTTTTGGTTCTATCCTAAGTCTGTGAGCTATTTCTTTTCTCTTTCATTCTTTATTTAAAATTTTCACCTCCTCCCATCCTCCCATTTCCCTCCCCCCCACTCTCCCTCTCCCTTGCTCTCCAGTCCTAAGAGAAGTCAGGGTGCCCTGCATTGTGGGAAGCCCAAGGCCCCCCTCCATCCTAGGAAGGTGTGCATCTGAACAGACTAGGCTCCTAAAAGCCAGTACATGCAGTAGAATCAAAATTCAGTGTCATTATCATTGGCTTCTCAGTCTGCCCTCATTGTCAGCCACATTCAGAGAGTCTGATTTGATCACATGCTTATTCAGACCCAGTCTAGCTGGCCTTGGTGAGCCCCCACTACATTAGTCCCACCGTCTCTGAGGGTGGATGCACCCCTCGTGGTCCTGACTTCCTTGCTCATGTTATCCCTTCTTCTGCCTTTCATCTGTGCTTTGGGAGCTCAGACCAGTGCTCCAATGTGGGTCTCTGTCTCTATCCACATCCCTTGCCAGATGAAGGATCATGAACTATAGGCTCAATGTCCTTTGTTTATGGCTAGAATCCACTTATGAGTGAGTACATACCATATTCCTCTTTTTGGGTTTGGGTTATCTCACTCAGTAAAGTGTTTTCTATTTCCATCCATTTGCATGCAAAATTCAAGATGTCATTGTTTTTTACTGCTGAGTAGAACTATAAAGTGTATATGTGCCACACCTTCTGTATCCATTCTTCTATTGAGGGGTACCTAGGTTGTTTCCAGGTTCTGGCTATTACAAATAGTGCTGCTATCCTTTTGTAGTATAATTGGGCATCTCTTGCGTACATTCCCAAGAGTGGAATTGCTGGATCCTGAGGTAGGTTGACTCCCAGTTTCCTGAGAAACCGCCACACTGATTTCCAAAGTGGTTGCACAATTTGCATTCCCACCAACAATGGATGAGCGTTCCCCTTACTCCACAACCTCTCCAGCACAGGCTATCACTGGTGTTTTTGATTTTAGCCATTCTGACAGGTGTAAGATGGTATCTCAAAGTTGTTTTGATTTGCAATTCCCTGATCGGTAAGGAGGCTGAGCATGACCTTAACTGTCTTTTGGCCATTTGAATGTCTTCTGTTGAGAATTCTTTGTTCAGTTCAGTACCCCATTTTTAAATTGGGTTAATTAGAGTTTTAATGTCTAGTTTCTTGAGTTCTTTATATATTTTGGAGATCAGACCTTTGTCTGATGGGGGGTTGGTGAAGATCTTCTCCCATTCTGTAGGTTGCCTTTTTGTCATAATGACAGTGTCCTTTGCATTACAAAAGCTTCTCAGTTTCAGAAGGTCCCATTTATTCATTGTTGCTCTTATTATCTGTGCTGCTGGGGTTATACATAGGAAACGGTGTCCTGTGCCCATATGTTGTAGAGTACCTCCTACTTTCTCCTCTATCAGGCTCAGTGTGTTCTGATTAATATTGAGGTCTTTAATCCATTTGGACTTGAGTTTTGTGCATGGTGATAGATATGGATCTACTTTCATTCTTCTACAGGTTGACATCCAGTTATGCCAGCACCATTTGTTGAAGATGCTCTCTTCCATTGTGTACTTATGGCTCTTTTATCAAAAATCAGGTGTTCATAGGTTTGTGGGTTAATATCCTGGTCTTCTATTTGATTCCATTGGTCAACTTCTCTGTTTTTATGCCAATACTAAGCTGTTATCAATTCTTTAGCTCTGTAATACAATTTGAAGTCAGGGATGGTAGTGCCTCCAGAAGTACTTTTATTGTATAGGATTGTTTTGGCTATGCTGGGTTTTTTTGTTTTACCATATTAAGTTGATTATTGTTCTCTAAAGGTCTGTGAAGAATTTTGTTGGGATTTTGATGGGGATTGCATTGAATCTATTGATTGCTTTTGGTAGAATTGCCACTTTTCTTTGTTGATACTCCCAATCCAAGAGCATTGGAGATCCTTCCATTTTCTGGTATCCTCTTCATTTTCTTTCTTCAAAGACTTAAAATTCTTGTTAAATAGATCTTTCACTTCCTTGGTTAGAGTTACCCCAAGATACTTTATGATATTTGTGGCAATTGTAAAAGATGATGCTTCTATGATTTCCCTCTCTGCTTTTTTTTTTTTTTTTTTTGGTTTTCCGAGACAGGGTTTCCCTGTAGTTTCTAGAGCCTGTCCTGGAACTAGCTCTTGTAGACCAGGCTGGCCTCGAACTCAGAGATCCACCTGCCTCTGCCTCCCGAGTGCTGGGATTAAAGGCGTGCGCCACCACCGCCCAGCCTCCTCTCTGCTTTTTTATCCTTTGGGTAGAGAAGGGCAACTGATTTTTTGGAGTTGATCTTGTATCCTGCCACATTACTAAAGGTGTTTATTAGCTGTAGGAGTTCTTTGGTAGAGTTTTTGGGGTCGCTATGTACACTATCATATCATCTGCAAATAACAAAAGTTTGACTTCTTCCTTCCCAATTTGAATCCCCTTGATATCCTTATGTTGTCTTATTGCTATTGCTAGAACTTCAAGCACTATATTGAAGAGGTAAGGAGAGAGTGGACAGACTTGTCTTGTTCCTGATTTTAGTGGAATGGATTTGAGTTTCTCTCTATTTAACTTGATGTTAGTTGTCAGCTTGCTGTATATAACTTTTATTATATTTAGGTATGAACCTTGTATCCCTAATCTCTCCAAGACCTTTATCATAAAGGGGTATCGAATTTCGCCAAATGATTTTTCAGCATCTAATGAAATGATCATATGGTGTTTTCTTTCAGTTTATTTATATGATGGATTACATTGATAGATTTGAGTATGTTGAATGAGTCCTGCATCTCTGGGATGAAGCCTACTTGACCATAATGTATAATTTTTTGATGTGTTCTTGGATTCGGTTTGCCAGTATTTTATTGAGAATTTTTGCCCCCATTCCCAGGCGACTAAACAGATCCTGGTGGAACACCCTGATTTCCTCCCTCCTGTGGATCCTAGCAGACCCATCCAGCCTATCTTCATTCCTAAAAGTCAGCTATCAATATATAGAAATACTTTTTTTCCTGGAACCTTCTTGGACACAGCTATCAGGACCCCAGAATTTTCTACCAGACAGCACACAGTGAGTCACATTACTCTACTAAGAATATCAGAGGACACAGATAGTATGGAAGGAACCCTTACCCTGCAAAGATAGATAGATAGACAGATAGACAGACAGACAGATAGATAGATAGATCATTTTTTCCTGACCATGGGGCCTACCTTGGAGTAGAGTTGATATACTAAGTATCACTGAATTGGAAAAGTTCCATTTACCCTCTTGTAGCAGCTATAACCATACATAGTTTCTTCATCATGTGTTGGACTTTGTGTTCGCATTCCCTCTTTTTATGGCATGTTTTTCTTGGTGAACCTGTACGTGTCATGTGCATGCTGTCATCACTTGTGCAAGCTCCCTGTTGTATCTGGATGACACTATTGTCTTAGCATCACCAACCATTCTGAGTCTGCAATCTTTCTGCCTCATTTTCCCCTCAGATCTCTGAGCTTTGGGAGGAGGGATTTCATAAATACATCACATTTAGTGATGAGTGCTCCAAAGTATCACATAACACATTTTCCAGTTGTAGTTCTCTGTGTTAATTATAATCTACTGCAAAAAGGCCCCCTTTCTGAGGAATGAGTGAGGCATTCATCTATGGGTATTGTAGTAAGTCATTTTGAGTTATTTACTGTAATCTCACTTTAGTCAAATAGTAGGTGTAGGAGTTCCCCCATTGCTCCTGACATATGTGTTCATGTTTGCAGCCACTATAGCTGGTAAATTATGGGTTCCATCTCATACATGGGGCTTCAAACCCCATTATAAAATGATTGGGCTATTTCTATAACTTTGTGCCATTACAGCATTAGTATATCTTGGAGACAAATTTGATGTAGGAGGTGATGATCAATGCTGTGAACATGTTTTCTTTCCATTGGTTAGTAAAGAAGCTGTTTTTGGCCAATGGCTTTACAGAATATAGATAGCCAGGCTGGAAGATATATATGAGAGAGAGGGAGTAGGTAAAGTCAGAGATAAGTTGTGGAGCCCCCAATGAGAAGCCCTGTAGCCATTACCTGGGACAGATGCCTTTCCTGGAGCCCACTAAAACTTTGCTGGTGGGCCACGACCTCATGGTGATGCACAGATTAATGGTGATGGGTTAGTTTAGGATGTAAGAGTTAGCCAAAAATATGCTTAAACTATTGGCCAAGCAGTGGTTTAATTAATAAAGTTTCCATGGAATTATTTTGGATCTGGGAGGCCAGAAACAAATGAGCAGCCTTCAACCAGATTTTGTAGATGTAAGAGGTTGTAGTTATGTGATACTGATTATTAGCTTTCTCCCCTGTTAATGAGAAAAGTAACTTTTAGCACCATGAATGCTTGTTGGTAGAATTGAAGCTCAGAACTGAGTACTAGTTTGATTTTTTTCTCTCCCATGTTTCATGATAAGTAACAGCCATTTGTTTAGCAACAAAGCCTTACAGTCAGGTTGTTGTGGGTAGCCAACAGCCTTGACTCTAATATCTATAGTTTGAGTTGTTTTTGAAATCTTATTGGCCCATGACTCAATAAAGTGTAACCCAGTCCATGAAGTGGAAGGTATGTTTATTGGCATAAGATGTTTTTTGGGGGCATTCCTTTTCCCATTATATGGTGACTCCATTTAAATTCATTTCTAATGGACATACATTTAGGATATCCTCACATGGGGTAGGTTTCCATGGCTTTTCACAAGGCCTTTAGTGTTTATACAACCATATGGAAATCACTGTGGATGTTCTCCAAAAAGCTGAAAGTCGAACTACTAAAAGATCCAAGAATATAACTCTCAGGAGTATAACCCATGGTTTCTACTTTCTACTTCAGAGAAACTAGCTCCTCTGTGTTCATTGCTCTTCTGCTCATCAGAGCCTAGTAGGACTCTGTTAGGCAGCATTCTACTTTTAGTTGGTTTAAAAATAGGAAAACGTTAAGTATTCCTTCAGTTTGGTAATGGGTTATCATGATTACTCCTCGGGAAAAGATAAAAAACCAGAAAGTTTTGTTTCTTTGTTTGTTGTTTGGAATTTTTGTTTGTTTGTTTATTTTGATTTATTTCAACTTACTGATTTTGAGTGGCTACTAAAATTTACTATGAAGCTGTACCATAGAAGCTCACCAGGTATTCAGCCAGGGAAGCAGGTAAGCTAACTGCAGTATTTCACCTCTGTCTAAGCTTCCTCAAGTCCAGTCCTCCAGTTTTATCCACACCTCTGCAGTAGAACACCCTCATCCTTATTTCATGTCATTAGATCCATTAGAATTCCGTTCTTCACCTTCCTCTTCCAATTCTGTGATTGTCTCAATCCCCAACTCCACCGGCAGGACCCACTGGTCACTCCTGCCTGTGAAGCAAGTAGGATTGGTACATATCTTCCCTGTTCCCCCTGATCCTTGAGAACCTGTCTCTCACTCACACGACAGACCTACAGTAGAATGTCAGCTGCTGAGTCCCTCTACTCCCATTATCCTGGTCCCATCGCGAAAAGAACTCACAGAACTTCATCTCTCTAATTCCTTTCTCTCACTCATTGATTGGTCCCAGACCTCAAATATACCAGTAGCATCCATTGCCATTCATGCCAGTGAACCAGATAAGATAAATAGTGATCTTCCATTCTCCCTCTAGTCCTCATCATCCAATCACCCAGTTTCATCTATATATGTGTAGTAGAAAGTATGCTAGAGCCTTCCCCCCTGTCCTCAAACTTTTATCATAATTCCAGTAGATCACATAGACCTTCATTCCTCATCATTAATCTCTGACACAATGAAATGCCCCTGAAAGAAATCGCCCAGGGAGACACTAGAAACAGAGAGGCCAGTCCTGCCCTTGATGCAGATAGACACCATACAGCTCTTTCACTCAAACTCTGATATTTCAGATCTGACTTCAGTTTCATTTGGATCCACAGTATTCCATCTGCTGCAATGTACTCCTATACCACACACACTGAATCCACTTCCAGTAAACCCTACAGATCTTTACAATGCAATGCCCACCTGCAACAACAATTAATCTGAGCTCAGAAATCCAGAATGAATGCACTCAGAAAATATAGGTCAAACCTGGTACTTAAGCTTTAAGATGAATACAGAATTTCCCTTCTGTCTATCATCCTTGAGGACTAAGCCCTAAGTTTCATTTAATGACCTGAAGAAGACCACATGCTTTGGCCTTGCTCAATCCAATAATCACTACACACATTTAGAGTAGACATCATAGATCTTCCCCATCACATACATACTCCAGCTCACTGATTTGTCCATGCACACCAATTGCTCAGGGATTGGTCCCAGCCCGCATATAGCAGAAACTACCTCAAAAAGTAGAAGTCACTTCTGCCAGAGATGCAGATAGGCCTTTTATGGGTTTCTGCTTCTACCTCTGACCCTAGAGGTCCAATCCCCCATTCATATCCCCAGTTCTGCATTACAACACCTGCCACAGATGCACATAGGATGCACACATTTTCAACTCTGCCTGATCCTTGAGATCAAGTCCTCCACTTCCAGCTATAGCGTGCGTTAAAACACCCGCTGCTGAGTAGGCATATGCCCTATATCGTGGTGCCATCTCAAAGAGATCCCACATATCTTTACCCCTCAACTCGCACCTCCGACTCCCTGATATGTCCCAGCTCATAAATCGCCAGGTCCTAACGGACTGGGAACCCACAGCTCACTTCAACAGTGAAGGAGGTAGGAAGAATGGAAATATGAACATATATAAGCCTCTCACTCTGATCTTCAAGATCTAGTTCCCTGACTTTATCCAAAGATAGTCAGTGGAACACACAGGTCACTCCTGCCAGAGACACTGTTGGATGAACACACATAGTCCCTTCTATCTCTCCTCCTTGAGAGTCAAGGTGGGCCTCATTGACACATCTGCGGCAGGCTTCATGCCTTGGCCCCTCACTCTGACCATGATGCACCGGGCCCCGTCACCACATAGATGTCCCACATTACCAACCCCCTCCAACACTCTGATTTGCCCCTGCCCCCCAATTGCCCAGGAACTCCCTGTGAAACCATATATCTCCCATGCCAGTTAAACAGGTGGAATGAATACACATATACAACTCCACCAATGAGCATGGAGAGCGAGTCACTGAGTTCCTGAATCCCGTTCACACATCTGCAAAAGCACATCTGCCTGAGTCCCCACAGACATGTCCCATCCCCACAACAACCACACCCAACATATTGATTTATCCCCGGCCCCAAGGCAAGAACCTCTCTATCACACATAAGCCACTCATCCCACTGATTCAAGCGAGATGACTGCGGATCTTCGGTTGTAACACTGATCCTCATGATCTGGTCCTCTGGGGTCATCCACTGATCTGCACGAGAGTATCTGCTGCTAATTCCCTCTATCAAGAAGAACCCTCTCTCGTCTCCAGTAGATGCAATAGATGTGCATCTGCCACTTACCAACTCTGAGGCATTGATTCCACACAGACCCCAATTGTAAGAGGAACTCGCTGGAGACCACAGGCTACTCCTGACAGTGAACGTGGTAGAACAATTACAGATGAGTGTCAATCTACAATATACCCACCAGATTCTATTCCCCAGCTTAATGCACAGATCTGGAATAGACATCTGTTGCCGAGTTCCTCTATCCCCGCACCCTGTTGCCATCTCCAAGAGATGCCAGACACCTTACCCCACAGCTACATCCACATTCTCATGGATCCGTCCCAGCCCCAATATCCACCAGAAACTCCCTAGGAAAGTAGAAGCCACTTCTGCCATAGATGCAGATAGGCCCTTTATGGGTTTCTGCTTCTACCTCTGACCCTAGAGGTCCAATCCCCCATTCGCATCCCCAGTTCTGCATTAAAACACTTCCCACGGATGCACATAGGATGCACACATTTTCAACTCTGCCTGATCCGTGAGATCAAGTCCTCCACTTCCAGCCGTAGTGTGCGTTAAAGCACCTGCTGCTGAGTAGGCATATGCCCTATATCGTGGTGCCATCTCAAAGAGATCTCACATATCTGTACCCCTCAACTCACACCTCCAACTCCCTGATGTGTTCCAGCTCATAAATCGCCAGGTCCTAACTGCCTGGGAACCCACAGCCCACTTCAACCGTGAAGGAGGTAGGAAGAATAGAAATATGAACATATATAAACCTCTCACTCTGATCTTCAAGATCTAGTTCCCTGACTTCATCCAAAGAGAGTCAGTGGAACACACAGGTCACTCCTGCCAGTGACGCTGTTGGATGAACACAGATAGTCCCTTCTATCTCTGCTCCTTGAGAATCAAGGTGGGCCTCATTGACACATCTGCGGCAGGCTTCATGCCTTGGCCTCACTCTGAACATGATGCACCCGTGCCCCATCACCACGTACGTCTCCCACATGACCTACCCCCTCCAACACTCTGATTTGCCCCTGCCCCCCAATTGCCCAGGAACTCCATGTGAAACCATATATCTCCCATGGCAGTTAAACAGGTGGAATGAATACACATATAGAACTTCACCAATGAGCATGGAGAGCGAGTCACTGAGTTCCTGAATCCCGTTCACACATCTGCAAAAGCACATCTGCCTATGAGTCCCCACAGACATGTCCCATCCCCACAACACCCACACCCAACATATTGATTTATCCCCGGGCCCAAGGCAAGAACCTCTCTATCACACATAAGCCACTCATCCCACTGATTCAAGCGAGATGACTGCGGATCTTCGGTTGTAACACTGATCCTCATGATCTGGTCCTCTGGGGTCATCCACTGATCTGGATGAGAGTATCTGCTGCTAATTCCCTCTATCAAGCAGAACCCTCTCTCGTCTCCAGTAGATGCAATAGATGTGCATCTGCCACTTAACAACTCTGAGGCATTAATTCCACACAGACCCCAATTGTAAGAGGAACTCGCTGGAGACCACAGGCCACTCCTGACAGTGAACGTGGTAGAACAATTACAGATGACTGTCAATCCACATCATACCCGCCAGATTCTATTTCCCAGCTTAATGCACAGATCTGGAATAGACATCTGTTGCCGAGTTCCTCTATCCCCGCACCCTGTTGCCATCTCCAAGAGATGCCAGACACCTTACCCCACAGGTACATCCACATTCTCATGGATCCGTCCCAGCCCCAATATCCAGCAGAAACTCCCTAGGAAAGTAGAAGCCACTTCTGCCATAGATGCAGATAGGCCCTTTATGGGTTTCTGCTTCTACCTCTGACCCTAGAGGTCCAATCCCCCATTCGCATCCCCAGTTCTGCATTACAACACTTCCCACGGATGCACATAGGATGCACACATTTTCAACTCTGCCTGATCCTTGAGATCAAGTCCTCCACTTCCAGCCGTAGTGTGCGTTAAAGCACCTGCTGCTGAGTAGGCATATGCCCTATATCGTGGTGCCATCTCAAAGAGATCTCACATATCTGTACCCCTCAACTCACACCTCCAACTCCCTGATGTGTCCCAGCTCATAAATCGCCAGGTCCTAACTGCCTGGGAACCCACAGCCCACTTCAACAGTGAAGGAGGTAGGAAGAATAGAAATATGAACATATATAAACCTCTCACACTGATCTTCAAGATCTAGTTCCTTGACTTTATCCAACGATAGTCAGTGGAACACACAGGTCACTCCTGCCAGTGACGCTGTTGGATGAACACAGATAGTCCCTTCTATCTCTCCTCCTTGAGAGTCAAGGTGGGCCTCATTGACACATCTGCGGCAGGCTTCATGCCTTGGCCTCACTCTGACCATGATGCACCCGTGCCCCATCACCACGTACGTCTCCCACATGACCTACCCCCTCCAACACTCTGATTTGCCCCTGCCCCCCAATTGCCCAGGAACTCCCTGTGAAACCATATATCTCCCATGCCAGTTAAACAGGTGGAATGAATACACATATACAACTCCACCAATGAGCATGGAGAGCGAGTCACTGAGTTCCTGAATCCCGTTCACACATCTGCAAAAGCACATCTGCCTATGAGTCCCCACAGACATGTCCCATCCCCACAACACCCACACCCAACATATTGATTTATCCCCGGCCCCAAGGCAAGAACCTCTCTATCACACATAAGCCACTCATCCCACTGATTCAAAGGAGATGACTGCGGATCTTCGGTTGTAACACTGATCCTCATGATCTGGTCCTCTGGGGTCATCCACTGATCTGCACGAGAGTATCTGCTGCTAATTCCCTCTATCAAGCAGAACACTCTCTCGTCTCCAGTAGATGCAATAGATGTGCATCTGCCACTTACCAACTCTGAGGCATTGATTCCACACAGACCCCAATTGTAAGAGGAACTCGCTGGAGACCACAGGCCACTCCTGACAGTGAACGTGGTAGTACAATTACAGATAACGGTCAATCTACATCATACCCGCCAGATTCTATTCCCCAGCTTAATGCACAGATCTGGAATAGACATCTGTTGCCGAGTTCCTCTATCCCCGCACCCTGTTGCCATCTCCAAGAGATGCCAGACACCTTACCCCACAGCTACATCCACATTCTCATGGATCCGTCCCAGCCCCAATATCCACCAGAAACTCCCTAGGAAAGTAGAAGCCACTTCTGCCATAGATGCAGATAGGCCCTTTATGGGTTTCTGCTTCTACCTCTGACCCTAGAGGTCCAATCCCCCATTCGCATCCCCAGTTCTGCATTACAACACTTCCCACGGATGCACATAGGATGCACACAATTTCAACTCTGCCTGATCCTTGAGATCAAGTCCTCCACTTCCAGCCATAGTGTGCGTTAAAGCACCTGCTGCTGAGTAGGCATATGCCCTATATCGTGGTGCCATCTCAAAGAGATCTCACATATCTGTACCCCTGAACTCCCACCTCCGACTCCCTGATGTGTCCCAGCTCATAAATCGCCAGGTCCTAACTGCCTGGGAACCCACAGCCCACTTCAACAGTGAAAGAGGTAGGAAGAATAGAAATATGAACATATATAAACCTCTCACTCTGATCTTCAAGATCTAGTTCCCTGACTTTATCCAAAGATAGTCAGTGGAACACACAGGTCACTCCTGCCAGTGACGCTGTTGGATGAACACAGATAGTGCCTTCTATCTCTCCTCCTTGAGAGTCAAGTTGGGCCTCATTGACACATCTGCGGCAGGCTTCATGCCTTGGCCTCACTCTGACCATGATGCACCCGTGCCCCATCACCACGTACGTCTCCCACATGACCTACCCCCTCCAACACTCTGATTTGCCCCTGCCCCCCAATTGCCCAGGAACTCCCTGTGAAACCATATATCTCCCATGCCAGTTAAACAGGTGGAATGAATACACATATACAACTCCACCAATGAGCATGGAGAGCGAGTCACTGAGTTCCTGAATCCCGTTCACACATCTGCAAAAGCACATCTGCCTATGAGTCCCCACAGACATGTCCCATCCCCACAACAACCACACCCAACATATTGATTTATCCCCGGCCCCAAGGCAAGAACCTCTCTATCACACATAAGCCACTCATCCCACTGATTCAAAGGAGATGACTGCGGATCTTCGGTTGTTACACTGATCCTCATGATCTGGTCCTCTGGGGTCATCCACTGATCTGCACGAGAGTATCTGCTGCTAATTCCCTCTATCAAGCAGAACACTCTCTCGTCTCCAGTAGATGCAATAGATGTGCATCTGCCACTTACCAACTCTGAGGCATTGATTCCACACAGACCCCAATTGTAAGAGGAACTCGCTGGAGACCACAGGCCACTCCTGACAGTGAACGTGGTAGTACAATTACAGATAACGGTCAATCTACATCATACCCGCCAGATTCTATTCCCCAGCTTAATGCACAGATCTGGAATAGACATCTGTTGCCGAGTTCCTCTATCCCCGCACCCTGTTGCCATCTCCAAGAGATGCCAGACACCTTACCCCACAGCTACATCCACATTCTCATGGATCCGTCCCAGCCCCAATATCCACCAGAAACTCCCTAGGAAAGTAGAAGCCACTTCTGCCATAGATGCAGATAGGCCCTTTATGGGTTTCTGCTTCTACCTCTGACCCTAGAGGTCCAATCCCCCATTCGCATCCCCAGTTCTGCATTACAGCACTTCCCACGGATGCACATAGGATGCACACAATTTCAACTCTGCCTGATCCTTGAGATCAAGTCCTCCACTTCCAGCCATAGTGTGCGTTAAAGCACCTGCTGCTGAGTAGGCATATGCCCTATATCGTGGTGCCATCTCAAAGAGATCTCACATATCTGTACCCCTCAACTCCCACCTCCGACTCCCTGATGTGTCCCAGCTCATAAATCGCCAGGTCCTAACTGCCTGGGAACCCACAGCCCACTTCAACAGTGAAAGAGGTAGGAAGAATAGAAATATGAACATATATAAACCTCTCACTCTGATCTTCAAGATCTAGTTCCCTGACTTTATCCAAAGATAGTCAGTGGAACACACAGGTCACTCCTGCCAGTGACGCTGTTGGATGAACACAGATAGTCCCTTCTATCTCTCCTCCTTGAGAGTCAAGGTGGGCCTCATTGACACATCTGCGGCAGGCTTCATGCCTTGGCCTCACTCTGACCATGATGCACCCGTGACCCAACTACACGTACGTCTCCCACATGACCTACCCCCTCCGAAACTCTGATTTGACCCTGCCCCCCGATTGCCCAGGAACTCCCGGTGAAACCATATATCTCCCATGCCAGTTAAACAGGTGGAATGAATACACATATACAACTCCACCAATGATCATGGAGAGCGAGTCACTGAGTTCCTGAATCCCGTTCACACATCTGCAAAAGCACATCTGCCTATGAGTCCCCACAGACATGTCCCATCCCCAAAACACCCACACCAAACATATTGATTTATCCCCGGCCCCAAGGCAAGAACCTCTCTATCACACATAAGCCACTCATCCCACTGATTCAAAGGAGATGACTGCGGATCTTCGGTTGTAACACTGATCCTCATGATCTGGTCCTCTGGGGTCATCCACTGATCTGCATGAGAGTATCTGCTGCTAATTCCCTCTATCAAGCAGAATCCTCTCTTGTCTCCAGTAGATGCAATAGATGTGCATCTGCCACTTACCAACTCTGAGGCATTGATTCCACACAGACCCCAATTGTAAGAGGAACTCGCTGGAGACCACAGGCCACTCCTGACAGTGAACGTGGTAGTACAATTACAGATGACGGTCAATCTACATCATACCCGCCAGATTCTATTCCCCAGCTTAATGCACAGATCAGTAATAGACATCTGTTGCCGAGTTCCTCTATCCCCGCACCCTGTTGCCATCTCCAAGAGATGCCAGACACCTTACCCCACAGGTACATCCACATTCTCATGGATCCGTCCCAGCCCCAATATCCACCAGAAACTCCCTAGGAAAGTAGAAGCCACTTCTGCCATAGATGCAGATAGGCCCTTTATGGGTTTCTGCTTCTACCTCTGACCCTAGAGGTCCAATCCCCCATTCGCATCCCCAGTTCTGCATTACAGCACTTCCCACGGATGCACATAGGATGCACACATTTTCAACTCTGCCTGATCCTTGAGATCAAGTCCTCCACTTCCAGCCATAGTGTGCGTTAAAGCACCTGCTGCTGAGTAGGCATATGCCCTATATCGTGGTGCCATCTCAAAGAGATCTCACATATCTGTACCCCTCAACTCCCACCTCAGACTCCCTGATGTGTCCCAGCTCATAAATCACCAGGTCCTAACTGCCTGGGAACCCACAGCCCACTTCAACAGTGAAAGAGATAGGAAGAATAGAAATATGAACATATATAAACCTCTCACTCTGATCTTCAAGATCTAGTTCCCTGACTTTATCCAAAGATAGTAGGTGGAACACACAGGTCACTCCTGCCAGTGACGCTGTTGGATGAACACAGATAGTCCCTTCTATCTCTCCTCCTTGAGAGTCAAGGTGGGCCTCATTGACACATCTGCGGCAGGCTTCATGCCTTGGCCTCACTCTGACCATGATGCACCCGTGCCCCATCACCACGTACGTCTCCCACATGACCTACCCCCTCCAACATTCTGATTTGCCCCTGCCCTCCAATTGCCCAGGAACTCCCTGTGAAACCATATATCTCCCATGCCAGTTAAACAGGTGGAATGAATACACATATACAACTCCACCAATGAGCATGGAGAGTGAGTCACTGAGTTCCTGAATCCCGTTCACACATCTGCAAAAGCACATCTGCCTATGAGTCCCCACAGACATGTCCCATCCCCACAACAACCACACCCAACGTATTGATTTATCCCCGGCCCCAAGGCAAGAACCTCTCTATCACACATAAGCCACTCATCCCACTGATTCAAAGGAGATGACTGCGGATCTTCGGTTGTTACACTGATCCTCATGATCTGGTCCTCTGGGGTCATCCACTGATCTGCAGGAGAGTATCTGCTGCTAATTCCCTCTATCAAGCAGAACCCTCTGTCGTCTCCAGTAGATCCAATAGATCTGCATCTGCCACTTACCAACTCTGAGGCATTGATTCCACACAGACCCCAATTGTAAGAGGAACTCGCTGGAGACCACAGGCCACTCCTGACAGTGAACGTGGTAGTACAATTACAGATGACTGTCAATCCACATCATACCTGCCAGATTCTATTCCCCAGCTTAATGCACAGATCTGGAATAGACATCGGTTGCCGAGTTCCTCTATCCCCGCACCCTGTTGCCATCTCCAAGAGATGCCAGACACCTTACCCCACAGCTACATCCACATTCTCATGGATCCGTCCCAGCCCCAATATCCACCAGAAACTCCCTAGGAAAGTAGAAGCCACTTCTGCCATAGATGCAGATAGGCCCTTTATGGGTTTCTGCTTCTACCTCTGACCCTAGAGGTCCAATCCCCCATTCGCATCCCCAGTTCTGCATTACAGCACTTCCCACGGATGCACATAGGATGCACACAATTTCAACTCTGCCTGATCCTTGAGATCAAGTCCTCCACTTCCAGCCATAGTGTGCGTTAAAGCACCTGCTGCTGAGTAGGCATATGCCCTATATCGTGGTGCCATCTCAAAGAGATCTCACATATCTGTACCCCTCAACTCCCACCTCCGACTCCCTGATGTGTCCCAGCTCATAAATCGCCAGGTCCTAACTGCCTGGGAACCCACAGCCCACTTCAACAGTGAAAGAGGTAGGAAGAATAGAAATATGAACATATATAAACCTCTCACTCTGATCTTCAAGATCTAGTTCCCTGACTTTATCCAAGATAGTCAGTGGAACACACAGGTCACTCCTGCCAGTGACGCTGTTGGATGAACACAGATAGTCCAGAAAGTCAGGACCGTGAGGGAACCTATCTCTCCTCCTTGAGAGTCAAGGTGGGCCTCATTGACACATCTGCAGCAGGCTTCATGCCTTGGCCTCACTCTGACCATGATGCACCCGAGCCCCATCACCACGTACGTCTCCCACATGACCTACCCCCTCCAACACTCTGATTTGCCCCTGCCCCCCAATTGCCCAGGAACTCCCTGTGAAACCATATATCTCCCATGCCAGTTAAACAGGTGGAATGAATACACATATACAACTCCACCAATGATCATGGAGAGCGAGTCACTGAGTTCCTGAATCCCGTTCACACATCTGCAAAAGCACATCTGCCTATGAGTCCCCACAGACATGTCCCATCCCCACAACACCCACACCCAACATATTGATTTATCCCCGGCCCCAAGGCCCTCTCTATCACACATAAGCCACTCATCCCACTGATTCAAAGGAGATGACTGCGGATCTTCGGTTGTAACACTGATCCTCAGGATCTGGTCCTCTGGGGTCATCCACTGATCTGCACGAGAGTATCTGCTGCTAATTCCCTCTATCAAGCAGAACCCTCTCTCGTCTCCAGTAGATGCAATAGATGTGCATCTGCCACTTACCAACTCTGAGGCATTGATTCCACACAGACCCCAATTGTAAGAGGAACTCGCTGGAGACCACAGGCCACTCCTGACAGTGAACGTGGTAGTACAATTACAGATGACGGTCAATCTACATCATACCCGCCAGTTTCTATTCCCCAGTTTCATGCACAGATCATTAAGAGACATCTGTTGCCGAGTTCCTCTATCCCCGCACCCTGTTGCCATCTCCAAGAGATGCCAGACACCTTACCCCACAGCTACATCCACATTCTCATGGATCCGTCCCAGCCCCAATATCCACCAGAAACTCCCTAGGAAAGTAGAAGCCACTTCTGCCATAGATGCAGATAGGCCCTTTATGGGTTTCTGCTTCTACCTCTGACCCTAGAGGTCCAATCCCCCATTCGCATCCCCAGTTCTGCATTACAACACTTCCCACGGATGCACATAGGATGCACACATTTTCAACTCTGCCTGATCCTTGAGATCAAGTCCTCCACTTCCAGCCATAGTGTGCGTTAAAGCACCTGCTGCTGAGTAGGCATATGCCCTATATCGTGGTGCCATCTCAAAGAGATCTCACATATCTGTACCCCTCAACTCCCACCTCCGACTCCCTGATATGTCCCAGCTCATAAATCGCCAGGTCCTAACTGCCTGGGAACCCACAGCCCACTTCAACAGTGAAAGAGGTAGGAAGAATAGAAATATGAACATATATAAACCTCTCACTCTGATCTTCAAGATCTAGTTCCCTGACTTTATCCAAAGATAGTCAGTGGAACACACAGGTCACTCCTGCCAGTGACGCTGTTGGATGAACACAGATAGTCCCTTCTATCTCTCCTCCTTGAGAGTCAAGGTGGGCCTCATTGACACATCTGCGGCAGGCTTCATGCCTTGGCCTCACTCTGACCATGATGCACCCGTGCCCCATCACCACGTACGTCTCCCACATGACCTACCCCCTCCAACACTCTGATTTGCCCCTGCCCCCCAATTGCCCAGGAACTCCCTGTGAAACCATATATCTCCCATGCCAGTTAAACAGGTGGAATGAATACACATATACAACTCCACCAATGAGCATGGAGAGCGAGTCACTGAGTTCCTGAATCCCGTTCACACATCTGCAAAAGCACATCTGCCTATGAGTCCCCACAGACATGTCCCATCCCCACAACACCCACACCCAACATATTGATTTATCCCCGGCCCCAAGGCAAGAACCTCTCTATCACACATAAGCCACTCATCCCACTGATTCAAAGGAGATGACTGCGGATCTTCGGTTGTAACACTGATCCTCATGATCTGGTCCTCTGGGGTCATCCACTGATCTGCACGAGAGTATCTGCTGCTAATTCCCTCTATCAAGCAGAACCCTCTCTCGTCTCCAGTAGATGCAATAGATCTGCATCTGCCACTTACCAACTCTGAGGCATTGATTCCACACAGACCCCAATTGTAAGAGGAACTCGCTGGAGACCACAGGCCACTCCTGACAGTGAACGTGGTAGTACAATTACAGATGACTGTCAATCTACATCATACCCGCCAGATTCTATTCCCCAGCTTAATGCACAGATCTGGAATAGACATCTGTTGCCGAGTTCCTCTATCCCCGCACCCTGTTGCCATCTCCAAGAGATGCCTGACACCTTACCCCACAGCTACATCCACATTCTCATGGATCCGTCCCAGCCCCAATATCCACCAGAAACTCCCTAGGAAAGTAGAAGCCACTTCTGCCATAGATGCAGATAGGCCCTTTATGGGTTTCTGCTTCTACCTCTGACCCTAGAGGTCCAATCCCCCATTCGCATCCCCAGTTCTGCATTACAACACTTCCCACGGATGCACATAGGATGCACACATTTTCAACTCTGCCTGATCCTTGAGATCAAGTCCTCCACTTCCAGCCGTAGTGTGCATTAAAGCACCTGCTGCTGAGTAGGCATATGCCCTATATCGTGGTGCCATCTCAAAGAGATCTCACATATCTGTACCCCTAAACTCACACCTCCGACTCCCTGATATGTCCCAGCTCATAAATCGCCAGGTCCTAACTGCCTGGGAACCCACAGCCCACTTCAACAGTGAAGGAGGTAGGAAGAATAGAAATATGAACATATATAAACCTCTCACTCTGATCTTCAAGATCTAGTTCCCTGACTTTATCCAAAGATAGTCAGTGGAACACACAGGTCACTCCTGCCAGTGACGCTGTTGGATGAACACAGATAGTCCCTTCTATCTCTCCTCCTTGAGAGTCAAGGTGGGCCTCATTGACACATCTGCGGCAGGCTTCATGCCTTGGCCTCACTCTGACCATGATGCACCCGTGCCCCATCACCACGTACGTCTCCCACATGACCTACCCCCTCCAACACTCTGATTTGCCCCTGCCCCCCAATTGCCCAGGAACTCCCTGTGAAACCATATATCTCCCATGCCAGTTAAACAGGTGGAATGAATACACATATACAACTCCACCAATGAGCATGGAGAGCGAGTCACTGAGTTCCTGAATCCCGTTCACACATCTGCAAAAGCACATCTGCCTATGAGTCCCCACAGACATGTCCCATCCCCACAACACCCACACCCAACATATTGATTTATCCCCGGCCCCAAGGCAAGAACCTCTCTATCACACATAAGCCACTCATCCCACTGATTCAAAGGAGATGACTGCGGATCTTCGGTTGTAACACTGATCCTCATGATCTGGTCCTCTGGGGTCATCCACTGATCTGCACGAGAGTATCTGCTGCTAATTCCCTCTATCAAGCAGAACCCTCTCTCGTCTCCAGTAGATGCAATAGATCTGCATCTGCCACTTACCAACTCTGAGGCATTGATTCCACACAGACCCCAATTGTAAGAGGAACTCGCTGGAGACCACAGGCCACTCCTGACAGTGAACGTGGTAGTACAATTACAGATGACTGTCAATCTACATCATACCCGCCAGATTCTATTCCCCAGCTTAATGCACAGATCTGGAATAGACATCTGTTGCCGAGTTCCTCTATCCCCGCAACGTGTTGCCATCTCCAAGAGATGCCATGACACCTTACCCCACAGCTACATCCACATTCTCATGGATCCGTCCCAGCCCCAATATCCACCAGAAACTCCCTAGGAAAGTAGAAGCCACTTCTGCCATAGATGCAGATAGGCCCTTTATGGGTTTCTGCTTCTACCTCTGACCCTAGAGGTCCAATCCCCCATTCGCATCCCCAGTTCTGCATTACAACACTTCCCACGGATGCACATAGGATGCACACATTTTCAACTCTGCCTGATCCTTGAGATCAAGTCCTCCACTTCCAGCCGTAGTGTGCGTTAAAGCACCTGCTGCTGAGTAGGCATATGCCCTATATCGTGGTGCCATCTCAAAGAGATCTCACATATCTGTACCCCTCAAGTCCCACCTCCGACTCCCTGATATGTCCCAGCTCATAAATCGCCAGGTCCTAACTGCCTGGGAACCCACAGCCCACTTCAACAGTGAAGGAGGTAGGAAGAATAGAAATATGAACATATATAAACCTCTCACTCTGATCTTCAAGATCTAGTTCCCTGACTTTATCCAAAGATAGTCAGTGGAACACACAGGTCACTCCTGCCAGTGACGCTGTTGGATGAACACAGATAGTCCCTTCTATCTCTCCTCCTTGAGAGTCAAGGTGGGCCTCATTGACACATCTGCGGCAGGCTTCATGCCTTGGCCTCACTCTGACCATGATGCACCCGTGCCCCATCACCACGTACGTCTCCCACATGACCTACCCCCTCCAACACTCTGATTTGCCCCTGCCCCCCAATTGCCCAGGAACTCCCTGTGAAACCATATATCTCCCATGCCAGTTAAACAGGTGGAATGAATACACATATACAACTCCACCAATGAGCATGGAGAGCGAGTCACTGAGTTCCTGAATCCCGTTCACACATCTGCAAAAGCACATCTGCCTATGAGTCCCCACAGACATGTCCCATCCCCACAACAACCACACCCAACATATTGATTTATCCCCGGCCCCAAGGCAAGAACCTCTCTATCACACATAAGCCACTCATCCCACTGATTCAAAGGAGATGACTGCGGATCTTCGGTTGTAACACTGATCCTCATGATCTGGTCCTCTGGGGTCATCCACTGATCTGCACGAGAGTATCTGCTGCTAATTCCCTCTATCAAGCAGAACCCTCTCTCGTCTCCAGTAGATGCAATAGATGTGCATCTGCCACTTACCAACTCTGAGGCATTGATTCCACACAGACCCCAATTGTAAGAGGAACTCGCTGGAGACCACAGGCCACTCCTGACAGTGAACGTGGTAGTACAATTACAGATGACTGTCAATCTACATCATACCCGCCAGATTCTATTCCCCAGCTTAATGCACAGATCTGGAATAGACATCTGTTGCCGAGTTCCTCTATCCCCGCACCCTGTTGCCATCTCCAAGAGATGCCTGACACCTTACCCCACAGCTACATCCACATTCTCATGGATCCGTCCCAGCCCCAATATCCACCAGAAACTCCCTAGGAAAGTAGAAGCCACTTCTGCCATAGATGCAGATAGGCCCTTTATGGGTTTCTGCTTCTACCTCTGACCCTAGAGGTCCAATCCCCCATTCGCATCCCCAGTTCTGCATTACAACACTTCCCACGGATGCACATAGGATGCACACATTTTCAACTCTGCCTGATCCTTGAGATCAAGTCCTCCACTTCCAGCCGTAGTGTGCGTTAAAGCACCTGCTGCTGAGTAGGCATATGCCCTATATCGTGGTGCCATCTCAAAGAGATCTCACATATCTGTACCCCTCAAGTCCCACCTCCGACTCCCTGATATGTCCCAGCTCATAAATCGCCAGGTCCTAACTGCCTGGGAACCCACAGCCCACTTCAACAGTGAAGGAGGTAGGAAGAATAGAAATATGAACATATATAAACCTCTCACTCTGATCTTCAAGATCTAGTTCCCTGACTTTATCCAAAGATAGTCATTGGAACACACAGGTCACTCCTGCCAGTGACGCTGTTGGATGAACACAGATAGTCCCTTCTATCTCTCCTCCTTGAGAGTCAAGGTGGGCCTCATTGACACATCTGCGGCAGGCTTCATGCCTTGGCCTCACTCTGACCATGATGCACCCGAGCCCCATCACCACGTACGTCTCCCACATGACCTACCCCCTCCAACACTCTGATTTGCCCCTGCCCCCCAATTGCCCAGGAACTCCCTGTGAAACCATATATCTCCCATGCCAGTTAAACACGTGGAATGAATACACATATACAACTCCACCAATGAGCATGGAGAGCGAGTCACTGAGTTCCTGAATCCCGTTCACACATCTGCAAAAGCACATCTGCCTATGAGTCCCCACAGACATGTCCCATCCCCACAACACCCACACCCAACATATTGATTTATCCCCGGCCCCAAGGCAAGAACCTCTCTATCACACATAAGCCACTCATCCCACTGATTCAAAGGAGATGACTGCGGATCTTCGGTTGTAACACTGATCCTCATGATCTGGTCCTCTGGGGTCATCCACTGATCTGCACGAGAGTATCTGCTGCTAATTCCCTCTATCAAGCAGAACCCTCTCTCGTCTCCAGTAGATCCAATAGATCTGCATCTGCCACTTACCAACTCTGAGGCATTGATTCCACACAGACCCCAATTGTAAGAGGAACTCGCTGGAGACCACAGGCCACTCCTGACAGTGAACGTGGTAGTACAATTACAGATGACTGTCAATCTACATCATACCCACCAGATTCTATTCCCCAGCTTAATGCACAGATCTGGAATAGACATCTGTTGCCGAGTTCCTCTATCCCCGCACCCTGTTGCCATCTCCAAGAGATGCCTGACGCCTTACCCCACAGCTACATCCACATTCTCATGGATCCGTCCCAGCCCCAATATCCACCAGAAACTCCCTAGGAAAGTAGAAGCCACTTCTGCCATAGATGCAGATAGGCCCTTTATGGGTTTCTGCTTCTACCTCTGACCCTAGAGGTCCAATCCCCCATTCGCATCCCCAGTTCTGCATTACAACACTTCCCACGGATGCACATAGGATGCACACATTTTCAACTCTGCCTGATCCTTGAGATCAAGTCCTCCACTTCCAGCCATAGTGTGCGTTAAAGCACCTGCTGCTGAGTAGGCATATGCCCTATATCGTGGTGCCATCTCAAAGAGATCTCACATATCTTA